>NC_141818.1:40756151-41086985 GCF_982586985.1 Callionymus lyra
AGCGCTTAAACTATCAAAACAATATTCAATAAAGTATATACTTTAAAGGGAAAGATAAAACTGATAACACAACAGGAGTTCCAGAAAATCAAGGAAAAGCCTGAACAAATAAAAACGTCTTAAGATGTTTCTTAAAGGAGTCAGTAGGGTTGCAACTGTCTCATATGTTTCCATATATTTAATGAAGGACAAGGAAAAGCATTTTGGTAAAATTTGGGAACCCTTTCTTGAATATCTCACAGAAAAGACTCGTCCTTAATCTGGTACCTCCGATAGATGAGACAACAAAATGTATAAATGTGTATACTTATTGTACTGAATGCAAAATGCAGTGCTTTGTGTTTCATTTTACTTCATTATTGTATATGATGAATCATTTTTTAGTTTGAGTGTGTTGGGGAGGTTTGTTTGTTATAGTATTTTTTTTTCAGTCTGAATGTTTTGCAACAACTCAAAAATCTCAATAAAAATATGTTTTAAAAACAAAGGACCGACACAAATATACTTGACACAACAATATTTTGCTTGAATGAGCCAAAAATTGAATAAGAATCAAATGTTACGACATCAATTGTGTCAGGGTTTCACTTCTGAAAAAAAGATATCTAGAATAGCTCTTTAAAAACAAAGCTGACAGAGTAATGAGTAGAATAAGTGGTGCAGGTTAACTGTGGTGTGGACTGTTGCC
Source organism: Callionymus lyra (assembly GCF_982586985.1). NCBI lineage: Eukaryota > Metazoa > Chordata > Actinopteri > Syngnathiformes > Callionymidae > Callionymus > Callionymus lyra. Next base: position 40,756,840 of record NC_141818.1, read on the forward strand.
AGCAGCCGTTAAAACATCCAAAGCCAGACCTGCTGACACTGTACTAACAACAGGAAGAGCAGTAGTTTTTGGCCAAAACGGTTTTATTCTCACAAACTTTTGCTTTGACCAGCAATTGAAATTCATCCTCTTGGCTGGATTGTGCTTGAAGAAGCTATTTCAGTCCACTCGAACAAAGTGCCGGTGCATTGTTGTCGATGAAGCCACCTCTTGAAAGCATTGATCCAGCAACAAACTGAACAAAACAAGACAGCTCCTTCCCTTCATCTGTGGCCTCGCTCGCCTCTCCACGAGTTTACAAGCTCACAGTCGCTCGCTTTCATGTGCAGCTGTGAAATTTTCACCCAGTCAGGCGCTGCCTAACCCTTGACACAAATCTTGAGGGCGAGTTTTGAAAGAATACAAGCAGGCGTAGTCATAAAGCAAGATGACTGATAAAAATAAACATGCGGGATTTTCACTGGGAAGTTTTGGGAACATTTTTCTTTTGACCATTAGGATAATAAATACATCAGCAATATACAATAAAAAAAAAGTCCTTAAAGCTGGAAATATTAACGTCTTCTAAGTCAGCTGTCCTCATTACCTGCTCCACATGAAAATCATTTTTGACTTATTGGACACAGCAGCTACAGTAGTACAACTTGCAGAGTCAATATTGAAGTGTGGAGTAGATTTAAGGATTGAAATTGGAGAAGGAAAGATGGGGAGAGCAGGAGAAACCAGGAGCTAAACAGTGCGGTCAAAGCTCATTAAAAGAAAGCTTGTTTATAAACCAACAAACCTGGCAGATGACAATACAAACCACCAATAAGGGTCAATCATTCATTCCATCATTGACTTGTAAAAATCCCAGGTACAAAATTCTCACCAGCAAAGAGGGATGTATTTGCACATCATTGCATTCCCATATTTTGTAATCCAGCTAGGCTTCACACAGGCTCAAAAAGTCAAGCATTAACCCAAAAAAAGAGTGCAGGTTTAAACATTAACACAGATTTAAACCAATGACTAATCGACAGGGTGCTGCCTAGTAGTAGTTATGTAGGAAACTACAACTCAATTTTTACTAAACCTGGCCCTTTTTTAAAGGAAGTAAGGAGCCAAAAAACAAACGCAAGGCGAAATAACATCCCATTCTGGTGGTTTCCACTCCGTTAGCTTTTTTTTTAATCTTCCTGGTCGCCTGTTCCCTACACTCTCGGGGTTGAAAATGTTCCTGTTTTCCCTCCTGTCACTGCAATAGTGTTCGGTAGGGCAGCTGAGCTTGGATTTTAAAATGACATACTTCATTTACTTCGAGATAGTGCATGAATAATGAACAAAAAATAGTAATGGATAAGCTGCTTCCATCATGGAGCCGTCACGTTTTTAACAAACTTTAACAACCAGCTCTTAAGTTATTCAAGAATGCAATTGTAAGAGGAAGCTATTGATGATACTTTTGGCTTTGGCTAGTTTTGCTTCTAGTTCAACATTAAAGAAATGGTTAAAGTAAATGTGTTGAACAAGAAAAGGAATGTATTTGAAGCCTTCAAAATAAGACTTTATAAACATCAGCAGCAAAGTCTTTTATAGCAGGAATTACAGAAAAATAATGACCTGTGAATAGCAATAAAGAACTACAAGAGCTCACGTGTTTGAGAGCTGCAGAACAGAAACCATATCCAGCGCTTCAAGCTCAAGTAAACCAACTTCATGATGTACTTAATCGATAAGAAAAGTTACACGTCAAAAGATTCTGCAGCTCCTTACCTGGATGGGAAGAGCCTGAGCCGAGCATTGACAAAACGGGTTGGAAGAAAGGAAGGTTAAGGAGACACTGACTAGTTTGTTTGTCGAGTGAGTCTGGCCACTTTCCTGCCTTACCCAGCTGACTTCCCTCCCTCCTCCGTGCTCGCTGAAGTCTGCAACACCCTGCTCGAATAACCCCTGACCCACAGGATGTAGACACAATGGACTGAAAATAACATACCATCTCCCCTTCGTAACAAATGCCAAGCGAAGCCTTCCCTGACGCGCCCTCCGTGCGACGCGTGGTTCTCAAACCCTGCCGACTAAACAGCTGCCCGGGAAAGATGGGTGCTGGTACCGAAAATATCAAGCACAACAACACAAGCTATGGCCACATGTTTGGTAGGGACACGCCCACTCCCTGCTCAGCAGAAAACATGAAAAGTTGCCGAACGTCTTTTTTTATGACGTGAAGTTTTTTTTGTTTTTGGGGGAGGAACACTGTCGGTTTATAAGAAAAAAAAACGATATACACTGATCAACAACCATTAATACTTGATAATCATTTTGGAACAATCTTCCTCTCTCTTTGCGCTTGATGGAGTCTACCGACTCCTTTAAGAAACATCTTAAGACGTTTCTATTTGTTCAGGCTTTTCCTTGTTTTTCTGGAACTCCTGTTATGTTATCAGTTTTATCTTGATCTTTAAAATATATACTTTATTGAATATTGTTTTGATTGTTTAAGCGCTTTGTGACCATGGTCTGGAAAAGCGCTATACAAATAAAAATTACTTACTTACTAATATGATGTAATTTGGTCACTGGGTTAACTCCCCCTGCTGGTTTGACACATCACAACAAGTTTTTTTGTAACCAATAATTAAGAATTTGAAGATGTAACACATATAATGCCATATTTATATTTTCTGTCATTTCTCACCGTCACGTCAAATTAGATCATTTGGTTTCTACGTTTGACAAAAGTAAAACGATACTTGGTGCACGAGTGCGGGGCAAAAACAACTCTTAACCAATTACAAGGCAATCTGTCAGAACCAACAGTGTAATTCAATGAGAACAATTTTCTCACATGATCCAATTAGCTCTGCTCTTGCCAGAGTCCATCCACGATGATAGTGGCGTAGATAAAGAAATGGACCAGGCTTCATGAGTCTCATCACTTTGTAAAAAAAAAAAACTCCAAACAAACCTAGCATAAAATAAAACAAGCAGCAACATCCATCATGACATTATTTTGACAGAGTAAATAAGGGTAAAATATAATACTCTAATCAGAGCAAGATTGTTGGTCGCGCTCAAGTTTACAATGAATTAACTTCTTTTGGATTTACTATCTGGGGTTTCTGTAGAAAGCCGTCAGCGGCATATAATGCATTACGGTTTCCCATAGACTGTGGCCTAAAGCAAGCGGTCGGGGCCGTTTGTGTTCGTCTTGGTTTGAATTGATTTTTATTTTAACCCATCTTGTTCCAAAAGTATATGAGCAAACACAAGATTATTGTCAACTTACAGATTCAATAATATTCTGTTCACATTCCTGCTGGAAACCCACACACAGTTGATTCCATTTGTAGTTCTGTAATGTCTTTATCCCAAGCCATCATAAGGTGCCATTGTCATTTTATTAAGCAAAACTATACCGTTGTAGTCTGATGCAGTGAAAGCATATCTTTGAACAAAATCATAAATACTGGCTTTCTGGCGAATACATCCTAACCATCGGGGCTATGGTGTTGTCAATGTATGGGAAACACTTGTGCGTCATCCTATCTGCCTTAAATTCCGATAGCGTCGTGACTCGCTTCATTGTCAGTCACACCATATTCTTAAAAACAGGTTACCATGGAAAAGTAACAGGAATTCAATAACAGCTTTTGCACCAGTAACTTCACTCACAAAGCTAGAGCCAAGCCAAGAAAATAAACTAATATTTTGCGGTTAAAGTTTGATTCACGATGAAAGAGGCTTATGTTAATTAAAGTTGTAAATAAAGACAACCGTGTCAACGTCTGTTATCACATTACAACTGTATTTTGTGCACTGCTCGGTCTACAAGCAAAGACTTGTTTCTCAGCTTAGAAGAGGACCCGCCTCCGGTTTTGAGCCAGTCCTCTGAAACTGGTCCACACCTCCCGCACATGTTTCTCACATTCAGGTGATACCAAATCACTTTCAATGAGAAGGGAATGTGCGCAGTGTGAGCGCATACCATGGAGCACGATGATTCACGACAAGTATGCGTGGAATCCCATTGCGTTCGTAAAAATGCAAACAATAAGGCAAAGCCAGTGTCGGCGTTTTAAAATTCATCCCCCCCCCCCCCTTCATCTGCGTAGACTTCAATGGGTGAGTCTACATGCTTTTCAACTTGCACTGAACATACTTAACTCACCTGCGTAGAGCCTGTTGTTTTTTTCTAGCAACTTGTTAAACACGAAAACATCAGTACGTCCCGAGACACGAGTCAGCAAGATAAGGATTATTATCTCTAGCTGAGCCCCTGGTGCTCGAGTTAGACACTTGACTCAGATGTTACCAATATTTTGAGAACGAAAAACCCATTCTTTTCAAGGCCAATTCAAGATTAGAGCAATTGTGCCACCACTACTAGTAACTTAAGGCGATAGTGCACGAATGCTCCTCCCCAGATTTCCCAAAGGAGATCTCCAGAGGGATCAATAAAGTTTATCTATCTATCTATCTATCTCACCTTAAATTCAAACTTCATTCAGACATAAAGTCGAGTAGAAAATAAGTGGATATATGGACTTGTTTAATTTTTTCGGGCAGACGAGCAGTATGGAGGCATTTCGATGTTTTTAAGTTTGTCTTTTTGGACGAAGATAAAGACGAAGACAACGGAGCTCCGGTCACAACATAACATCCATCTAGCATTGAAGCGTTGAAAAGAGGAATTGTTCCGGGTCTTTCTTTTTTTTTAAAACTTGTTTTTAGCAGACATTGCTAGCTGCTAGGCCATCAACATTAATCTTGCTCATATGTTGCCTGAGAAAAGACTTCAGGCAGCAGCTGAGAAAATGACAACTTCAAACAAACTTGATGATTTTCCTGTGTGTGTCTTGGCCTTTTAAAGTATATTTTTTTAACAGTGTATTGTTTTTGAGTGTTCAAGCGCTTTGTGACCCTGGTCTAGAAATGCACTTTACAACTAACCATTACTTACTTAAATATACAGACTTGGTTTCACATTGTTCAGAAAACAATTCAATAACCATTTTGAAGTGATAATTCATGCAAATTTCACTCTTCTCACCCATCAACCAAAAGTTGGGATTATTTTCAGAGTAATCCTTGTCATTTTTTGTAGTTACAGGCTGAAATCTATAGGCATACGATAGTAGACATTATAGTTGTATCACAATAAACATGTAGTCATGCTTGCTGCGGCTCACAATGAGCTGGAAGGAATGTGCCCAGTTAGAGTTTCATTTTCCTGGGAAAATCGCACTTTGTGCATTAAGATACAGTTCAGCAAGATAAGGGATCTGAACTCAGCATGCTGGCTATGACGCTGCGCTCACTGACTCAGGTCTTTGCTGGTTGCGTCCAGCAACAAAAGAACAAACTGTATTGACACAAAGTGTGTCGTCATCTGAAATATGTAATAAAATGCCAGCAAGGAGAGAGGTTCTTCAGTGGTTTAGGACCAGCCGTGAGAAGCGCTTCTCCACTCCTTGCCGTTGGTAAAAACTGGATTCTGACTCCGTTTGTTATTCTAACACTTCTCTCTGCTCTTATTCCGATTGTCCGGGAGAAAATCCCAAGAGTGTTTCCTGTGTGTGTAGCATGTTAGCCTTGTTGCTTCTACCGCAAACAAGTGTAGGATATAGACTAGTGTAATTCAAATATTGAGGACGTTACATACGAGCAGTATGGAGGTATTCTTTTTATTTTAAATGCATCTTTGGACCAGGACGACGAAAAGATGGCACCATTCGAAACTTCAAAAGGACAGATTTCTGCCTATAGCTCCAAAAAGTAACAGATTATACTACTTCAATTACAACAGAATGAATTTATACCGATTTATTTTTATTGATTCTCCTCGTTTCGTAAGAAAGTCGTCCTGTGAGTATAAGCTATTCAGACCGTCAGTTATTTAAACAACTAGTTGTAACTAGTAGAAGGAAGTAATGTGCTTTTTAAAACATATCATCGACTAAAAACTGACAAGGAGGAGGAAGAAGGCGAGCAGATTACATTTGTTCAAGTGCGCCCAGAACTCTGAGCTTCAATTAACCTCCTCATGGGTTAATTCACATTACCACAGTGCATTTTTTGTTTCGTCTCCTCAATTCTGTTCTCCAGATAAGAAGCGAGAAACTAGAATTAGAAATTACAGGCCGACCTTCCTCGTTCTTGACCTTCCCTCTCTCCAAAACAGTTCCCCATTCATCCCGTGTTACAGCGGCTCCCAAACTTCTGCTGTTCCCAAACACTCGCATTGCCCTTGGCGAAGCTACATCGGTAGAATGTAACACATTCCTCTGGAATGGCAGCGGTGGTTCACATGACCACAAACCACAAACACATTTCGATAACTAAAAAAGTGGCAATGACTGGTGAGTTTTGAGATAAACACTGACAATAAATCTCTATGTTTCCAAACAGCAGAGTGTCACAAGTTGTGTGTTATTCAAAACACATTTGTTATTCCCCTAAACCGAAAACACTAATCCGTTTTGCATTTGTTCAGTTTTTTTTACCTGAATTACCTAAAGATTGCTCTACATCAACATCGGACAATTACATTTCCACATTGCTGTGAACATTTATAAGAGTAAAGATGCGTGAATACAGTCGAGTGCATTTGTATTTTTGAATTATGATCAAAAGGTAGCTTTTACATGTTTTTAACAGGGATTAAAATCATAAACATAATAACAATAAATAAGAGGGAATTTCATTGATGATGACAGACACTTTCGGGACACAATTTTGGTGTTTAAAAGGGCCATAAAGATGTCCGACCTGTCGTTTTTAAATCAATTTACCTTTTTCCGTTTACATTTAAATTTGTAGAACAATTTTTCTTTCTCATCCAGAGCTTTCCACTCATTGTGAACTTCAGTGCCGTGCAGAACTATAGGTGAAAACACCTACTGCAAGTTCATATACATTATTAATGATTTAAAAGAAAACTAACCTGTGATGATAACTCAGTTTTTAGCAGGTCAAGTTTCCAGGTTGATGAGATTCGTAGAGAAAATTAATAATCCAGCGACAGAAAAAGTTACAGATCCAAACCAAAAAAAAAAAAAAGAGCTCCTTGCGGCATCTCTGCTCACGACCCGGATGCCGGTGAACGGCGCTCAAAAAAACCGGCCGCATCTGCGCCTCGCTCGGTCCTGTGTGCTCGCTTCTCTTTAGCCACGTCCTCTGGCTGAGGGCCAGGCCGAAGATATCAGGCACCATAGCAACTCTAATGCAATCAGGGGGCAGTGTCCACAGTCGGCGGAGTGGAGTCTAAGTGCCGGTTCCATTCCTCTCCGTCTACTTCAGCCACTGTGCAAACACAATCCCAGGCGAGACCCCGGGTCAATGGTGGAAAGAAAACCTCGCCGTACGTTTGTAGGTGCCTCAGACTTTATTCATTTTATTTCTAACTTGCAGCAGGTTGTGAAGTGTTGGGACCGACATGAGTCATTTCCCATCTAGTTGTCAGGCGGACACACCCCCCCTGGCCCCCCCACACTAACTGGGGGTCTGGTTCGACAAACAGGCACACATGTCGCGGCACATAAAGAGCACGAGGGGGAGCAGAAAATACCGTGAAAGCGGCGTGCTATATTAAGGAGCAGCAGACGCAGCGGCTGGGCTCCGGTCACACAGCAGCCCATAACTGGCGTGCCGGTCCATGTCTTTTGTGGCATGACAGGTGAACCTGTGGGGTTAAATGCTTAGTGGTCCAGTCGCTGCTACTTCACTTGCACAATTTTTCGTCGACAAGATCGACCCTTTTGGACGTTCGCTCAGCAGGTGAAAGCTTATTTAGAATTATCTGTGCATGCGTCAAGACAATTGCACTTGACAAGCGATTAAATAAATGGTTTAAGAGTAAAACGACATAGCAATAAGTTGTGACCAAGCACAGGGATTTCGAGAAAATATCAATACAACAGTTTCTTTTTCACAATACTGTTCCAAAACTGTATCATTTAAATAGAAAATTAGACAATATATACTGCCCATCCTTTTTGGCTTTCAAATATATACATAAATATATAAAATATTTAATTTTTACCATAGCAATTTGATTAAAACATTTTTTTTTACATGCATTAGGTAGGTAGGTAGGTAGGTTGGTCGGAACAGCAGTTGGATTCTAGAAAAGCACATATATATCCGTATACATTTGAATTATTTATTATTATTATTATTATTATTTATAAATCCAACCACAGCAGCTACAAACAACAGATAATGAAAAACGGTTCAACATCTTATTTTGTCGAGTTATTATTAAATATTTTTCTAAATCTCATCATGTTATTGCGATTTAACGTTGCGATTAAAAAGGTTACTCAAATCAAAAGTTATTTTTTTGTTACAAAAAAAAAAAAAAGGCATCCGTCATGACGTCCTCTACATGTTTAAGGAAAACTTGAAATCTTTCAAGATCCCAGCGATAAAGAGGAGAAGATAGAGTGAACTCCAGCATCGTTTCGAAGCCGATATTCGGACACATTTTGCAATAACGACTTCATCAGGAGTGTGTAAATTCTGCAACACCAGAGTCTAGTCGATACTCGACAATACTACAAATACGTCCTACTTCCCGCAATATATCGTATCGTTGCCCCTGTATTGCTACACACATCGCCAGTTTCTTGCCAATACACACCAGTAGAAGAACTCACATTTCTCCAATCCTTAAAACCCTTCACTGGCTTCCAGTTTCTTTCAGGATCAACTTTAAAATTCTGGTTCTTACTTTCAGATCTATTTATGGTCAGACTCCTTTTTCCATCAGTGATCTGATCCAGCCTTACACCCCAGCTCGGGCTCTGAGGTCTGTGGATCAGAATCTACTGATGGTTCCTGAACACGGTTCAGGACCAGAGGAGAGAAATCCTTCCAGGCTGTTGCTCCTAAGCTTTGGAACGATCTTCATCTGTGTTTGATGATCTACTGACTCCTTCAAGAATCATCTTAAGACCTTTTTATTCATGCAGGCTTTTCCTTGATTTTCTGGAACTCCGGGGTTGTTCTCAGTGTTATTTTGACCTTTTAAGTATATACTTTATTGAATATTGTTTTGATTGTTTAAGCGCCTTGTGACCCTGCTCGGGAAAAGCGCTATATAAATACAAATTACTTACACTATTCTGCATATATAAAAAAAATATAAAATGCTGATTGAGCAGTTTCTCAACTTATATTTTTGCATTTACTTTTAAATGCATTACCTGATAAACGGAAAGCATGTTTCGGGCTAGCACTTTAAGTTGAGAATCATCACTGGCTATCTACACTTTCTCCGAGCCCCATTCTAAATATAGATTTTTTTTTTGTTGCAGAAAGCACAAAGAGAAAAATCAGTGGGAGTGTATGGGACCCCTCCTCTGTTCAATCACCATCTGGTAGCCATCAGCGCCTCGCACAGGAAGGGGCGGCTGCGCCTTTTTTCTGGGGGCGCCATGGAGCGGCTCCCCTTTCCTCCCCAGCGCTAAGGAAACAACAGTCATCAAATGCAGCGAAGGTGCAGTGCAACACAGAGGAGCGTGGCCCATCCCAGCATAAGCTCAACTCCCAGCAGCTTCGCTCTCACACCCCAGCAGAGCACAGAGCGAGAGCTCGCATTCCATTCGGCGGCGGCTGCCAAGAGGAGCTGGGAAAGAGTGAAAAGAACAGAGAGACGCTCTCACTGCAAAGCTGGCTAATGGTGCTCCTTAAAAAGGCACTCCATTCACTTCCATCCCATCAGCTTTCCACTCTGCTCCGCACCACCGTGGAGCGATCGATCGCCGCACATTACAAAACGCACGATATATTTATAACCAGCGATGCTCAATGTCCATTTATTGTCTTTTACTGGAAAAAAAAAAAAAAAAAACACCCACCAAGAAAGAACATTTCAGTTTCATCATGTACCATCTTATATGGATTATGACACAGGTTGAGACAAATATAATCAAAATTGTATTAATGAGTTGTGAAAAAACTAAATCTAGGGGTTTTTTTAACCGATAACTTTATTAAAACTGTGCAATAGGCATCTATCATAAAAGTTCCTGAACAATACTTTTTGTGATACCAATTTTACAGAAAATAACGTTACACATTTTACAAAAATTTGAGTTTGTAAATTTCCACTCCAAGTTGATTTTCAAAAACAAAACTTGCCAAAATATGTCAAATCAATCTGAGATTCACTGCCTTTGTCAATTATTTTTCTCAAGATGAATCCATTCCATCCAGCTAAATCCATTTATAGTTTTGATTATACGGGTACCAAAATAAGGCACCAAAAGAGGAAGCATGTTTCGACACTACCCAAGCATTTCTGTCTAAAAGAAATGAAAAAAAAAGGTGTTTTTTATTATGACTGGTTATCAAGACAATCGAACTCAAGCAGCAATTATATTGATTTTGGATGCAACTTACTGTATTAATTAATTAGAATTTGTGTTAAATTGAATTCAGTCTTTACTAGAAAGAGCTTTTTTTTTGGTTACCATTTAATAAAAGTGGTTAACTTGTACAAATCTAATTTTATAAACAGGATAAAAGATGTCAAGTTTTACAAATCTGGTATTCTACTGAAAATTAATTATATTTTTTTAATGTTTCAAGAGCAAGTCTTAACTCTTGTACCGTCTCTGAAGGCCGGAAAAAACAAAATGTGTTTGTGGTATCCCTTTTGTCGTCTCTGGGTCACTGCGTATGCATTTCTGGAAGCAAGAGAGGTCGTTCACATTGACCCAGAGACAACACAAGGGATACCACAAATGCAATCGTTTTCAGGCCTTCAGGGTCACCTTGACCAAGAGACAACACAAATAACTGTTCCATTAAGGTTTAGGATCTTTGTTTTTTTGGGGAATTTTGTTTCATGTTGCACACAGTACCAAGAGAAATTGCTAATACTTTTTTTTTTTAAAAAGGCAAACGTCGCCTCCAACTTAAAGTCATAATTCACTCAAAATCTTCACCCAGTTTCTACTCATGATAGTCAAGGTTTCTCTTCCGAATATTCCATTCCTTTTTAGAGTTATAAGCAAAGATGCATGTTCATTTTAACGTAGTGACTGATCAGGTTTCTCTTTCAAAAAATACACTTAAAAACATCTAAATAGCTGCGTGGTCCTCATCTGTAATGTAAAATTATGAATTTTGGGAAAACTATTACTTACACAACGTTTCACTTCATTCTTATAGCATTATATACTTTTATGGGATTTGAAGCAATAGAATAAAAAGTTCCAGAATATTGACCTTGTTAGGCCCCCTACACTAGATACCTACTCTTACAATAACGTAAAATAAAAAGGAGAAAAACCCGAAAAAACATGAAAGGCTGTGTACCAAGAACGCAATCTATCGCAGAACCACCAAGACGAGCGATTGAAGAGGGACCAGCATACATAATTGATGCTTATTTGTTTGAAAATGGAGTATGAATAATTAATGGCACATGCAATTCATTTCCAAGCCGTGGCAGATGACACAAAGCGATGCCGGTGGAGTGTCGTGGCGCTCATGCAGTCCAGTCATGGTCAACGCTTTTTCATTTGTTAGCCCGAGAGGCTAATGCTACACAAGTCCCCTTCTGTTGCGTTCAGCTTGTTGTTTGTTTCCTCAAGCATGCCAGTCGGGGGCTTATGACGGGGTTAAGAATGCGTACAGTGTTTGTTTTTTTTTCACTTGCTAAGCAGATTTACAGAACCTCCAGCATAATTGGGAATCATTTTTAAAATATTGTGGAAATAAAGCGTTTGATCGAGGACGGAGGTGTCGCCTCGGTGATATCGCCACTCGAGTTCCTCGAGAGGTCATTATTTTCCTTCTTCCGGCTTCTCTGTTGCTTATGAACATTATGTACAATAACTGCTTTAATCTGTTTCCAGTCAGCACATGCCAATGTACTACAGGGATTACACAGGGGTCACTGGGTCTAAAAATAGAACAGTAAAAGGGGACTTTCTAAAGATTTTTCTCCCGCCTAAGCATTTCCAAAACGCCAATTAAGCAGTTTAAACTTTAGTGTTTACTTCGGTGGTTTTAATGGCCCCGAATTTGGCAAGAGGTGAAATTCCCATGTTCACGGTTAAACGAAATGAACCCTGCTTTCCCCCAAACTTCCAGTGAAATGTTTCGCAGTCATGCTGGGAAAGTTTGCTGAAGTAAATGCCACAGCCAAGTTCCGAATTATAACTAGAAAGGTTACGAACGTACGAGTCAAAAAATGTATTTCTTCATCTCATGCATGGACCCTTACAGGGGCAACAAAGAGGCCCAGACTTCCCTCTTCCCAGGGGGGAATACTGAGGCACCATGGGAAACTCAAGAATTGCTCCATGTAGTCAAGTACAATATTTGCAAGAATGCTGGTGTTTATGAGCTTTTCTGATACTTTGATAGTCTCACTATAAGGAGTAATATCTAAACAAGAAGGATCTGTCTCGCCTGAAGTTAATACAAAACTCTGCAGCGAGAATTCTGAGCCGCTCTAGTAGAAGAACTCACATTTCCCCGATCCTTAAAACTCTTCACTGGCTGCCAGTTTCTTTCAGGATCCATTTTAAAATGCTGGTTCTTACTTTCAGATCTATTCAAGGTCAGGCTCCTCCTTACATCAGATATATCTAAGCCATCTACTTAATAATGTGAAGGTCTCTTACAACCCAATAAAAACTCTTATGAAGCTCATGGAGTTTTCAGCTTTGGTCAATTAACAATCCAAGTTACTTTCTTACAGACATTTTTTTTAAGTAACTTCCAGTGCAAAAGAACATTTGCAAAAGGGGAGAGATTAGCATGTTCAAGTGAAAAAGATGAGCAGAATTAGCGTCACCCAACTTTCAGATGTCTGAACCATCGCTAAATTGGTTATGTCATAATGGACTCCACTCTCGTAACCCCTCTTTCGCCGAGATTTCAGACGAGGGGGATAACTTTATAAAGAAATACGTTCAAAACATGGTGATTATGAAGGACTTCCTGCTTCTTAGAGACTTCACCATTTGAAACATGCGAGTGAGGAAAGTTGGGTTTTTAATGAATTGAAGGCAGCAAAGTTACTTCCATGCTTGTGAAATATCAGGAGTGCAGTTTCGCTTCCACCTTTGATCTCTGCAAATCAGTACAACCGTTTCAGGAACAAAGTTCGTTCCAACTCAGCAGCAAAGTAGATTTGATTATCAATATAACATTGTGCTTTAATGACAATTTTGTATCTCTCTTTATGATCTAACAAATAAGTATATTTTACAGAAAACCATGTGACAAAATAGCTTCATGGTTTTTGAATGAATTGACTTTGTGACTTTAAATCACTAGTGTGTCCGGCCAACTGCTGGCTACTAAACCCCCACGACCCGACCTCAGATGAAGACGTCGATGCAGCCCAATTTAAAACGGCGATCACTCCCTGTGGACTTCCACACATCCTTGTAAACAACGCCAGAGTTATCATAACACAGTTTGAAGGACGGCTTGAATGCGACCGGCTCCACCGAATGTGACAAAAATAATCCTGGCTTCCAAGACAACATCAAATGATTGGCAGCGTTTGATAAATCAGTATTCCTCTCCACCTAGTGTTGCTCACCCTACAGATGAGCTGGATGAACTCAACACCTACAACTGCCTACGTGGATTTGGCTTAGTCTGAAGCGGGTGCTTAAGATGCAACTGCTTTCAACCACCGAGCACCATGGGTAACGTTTCATTTAAGTAAGTAAGTAAGTAATTTGTATTTATATAGTGATTTTGCAGACCAGGGTCACAAAGCGCTTAAACAATCAAAACAATATTCAATAAAATATATACTTTAAAGGTCAAGATAAAACTGATAACACAACAGGAGTTCCAGAAAAATCAAGGAAAAGCCTGAACAAATAAAAACATCTTAAGATGTTTCTTAAAGGAGTCAGTAGACTCCATCATAAAACAGTACCTGCATTCTTTAAGTTAAACTTGGCTGGAGTTTTCGCCAGAAGAGAAAAGCATTTTACGAAAGTGTTTCTGCAGAATCAACAACAACAATTGGCCAAACTATATCACACTTCTGCAACACAACTGACGTAACAAGCCACACACTGCTGTAGAGTGTTGACAAATACACAAAACAACACCAGCGGACACATAACTTTGAGTAGAGTAACTTAAAATATATTTAAACCCACGATATTGTCGCCAAAGCCAAACTCAAAGTTTTTAATCTTCCAAAAAAAGTAAAAAAGTTCAAAGAAGTCAAATCAAAGCATCAAAAGATCAGTAGTTAAGGTGGCAACACAACAATGGAGACATGGAAATACCTTAATGAGAAAACAAAGTACAAGTAAGTAAGTAATTTATATTTAAACAGCACTTTTCCAGACCAGGGTACCAAAGCGCTTTAACAATCAAAACAATACTCAATAAAATATATACTTTAAAAGGTCAAGATAATACTGAGAACAACACAGGAGTTCCAGAAAATTCAAGGAAAAGCCTGAACAAATAAAAATGTCTTAAGATGTACATCATGTTTTGACCAGCCGAAAAAACCAACACAAATGTTTTGTCGACAGAAAACCCGGGCAAAAGAAGAAACCATGTGATCCATTGAGATAAGGGCATGACTAAAAACATGAAGATTGTCGTTAGGCTAATATGCACAAAATCAACTCGACATCTTTAGAAGCGACCCACACTCTATGGCATGTGATCCGGGTCAAGACAAAAGCTCAGGGACGCCTATTAATCTGATTATCTGACGATTGTATTTTGCAAAAAAAAAAAAAAAGAAAGACGATTATAGTAAAGACAATGCGTGGATTAAAATCTACTACTTAAAGTGAAGTCAAACTTCACTCGTTTTCTACTCACCCTCATGTTGACTAAGGGTTGGGATTATTTTTGTCAGAGTTATTTGTTTGTTTTTAGAGTTATAGACAACAATGTTTGTTCATTTTAATGTAGCGACAGGAGCTCAGTCGTCTTCATCTTTGTCCAAAAAGACACTTAAAAACATCCAAATCCCGCCATACTTGCTCGTCTGTAACGTCCATCTTGTATTGAAGCCTCGACTTAAAGAATTGTTCCAGAAAAACTGAAACAAGTATATATTTTATGCTTGTTTGCAACAGAGGTTTAAAGAATAATACGGACTGGAAGTAAATCTATATAGCAAGTGCTTCCAGTGCAGACAGTACCAATATGTTATTCATTGAACTTCGGCTACAAACAAGCATCAAATTTAATTTAAATTTATTTAATTAACAGTTTTTTGGAACAATTCCTCTCGTCGAGGCTTCAATACAAGATGGACGTTACAGACGAGCAAATATGGAGGGATTTGGATGTTTTTAAGTGTCTTTTTGGACGAAGATGAAGACGACTGAGCACCAGTCGCTACATTAAAATGAAATGTCTATAACTAAAAAAAAAAAGAATAATTCTGAAAACTATCCCAGCCCTTAGTCGACATGAGGGTGAGAACCATCCTTATTTTTAAAAAGCGATCCACACTCTTCAGCATTAGACGAGGGTTTGAGACGAAAAGCTCAGGGACGACTCTTTATGTTGCAAACTGGAATCTTATCACTTTATGTCTCAGCATTACACTTGTTCTTGAGGTGCATATACGAAGAAGTAAACAAAAATATTGACATGATACTAATGAAGAATGGTCGTGAGATGGAAGCACAAGAAACACAAGATAACCAGGGAACGCTTTTAAAAAAAACCCAAGATGTGACTGAAGGTTCCTGATGATGCTCGAGGGACCAAAAAAAGGGGGGTTGAAGATCATTTGACCTCAGAGGTGACACCAGCCTCACATTAATGGACCAATAATCAATGATCCCCGGTTGAAAGACGTATGGATGAGTCACTCTTAAGAAAAATAAAAACATATTTTTGTGGTTAAGATGTTGTGCACCTGGAGTTTTGTACCTCCTGATCAGTTTTGTGATGTGTGGCCCCTTCTTCACAACCATCTTTCCACGCGTTTTTTTTTTCTCAATGTGTCACCATGCAGGAGATAAAGGTGTCATAATAATAATAATTTTAAAAAAACTTATGAAGTCCACTTACGTAACGTCTCAACTTTTTTTCTGGAGGAGACTTTCTCAGCCACCCTGAACACACCACATCCCCGCCGCTCATGTCTGCCGCCGTCGTCTCCCGTCCAACCAATGTTGTTTTTTTTCTTCCTTTATTCGTGGATATTTCAACACCTGGAACACACACACAAGCAACTTTCTTTTTTAAACACCGTGACCCCCCGGTGTGTGTTTTTGTTGGGGTTATATTACCTCCTCCCTTCGACAAGAAAGGCGGCTCCGTAGAAGAAGAAAAAAAAAAAATCCCGAGCGAGACTTCCAGGAGTTGTTGACAAATAAACAAGTATATCCTGCGAGCAAAAAAAAAAGAATAGAATAGAATAAATGTCGCACAAAAGTGGGTCCGAAAACAAACAAAAAAAAAGTCCAGTTCGGTGTCGTGTGGCGCGTGACGGTTTTAAACGCCGAGTCCCACAGAAGTGATCCCGGTCCCGGTCGGGTTTATCCTCATGGTGTTCTCTCTCGGTCCAAACTATGCGAAAGAAAGTTGTTTCCACCTGTTTAGCTCCATGTTTCCTCTTTCTTTCTTTTTCTTTTCTTTTTTTTCGTATTATTGTGATTGACAGCGACTCAGGCGCTGCTCGTACTCACCCTTCTCGGGAACATGGCTGTAACAAGCTGCACGCTCTTAAAGCGACAAGGACCGGAAATAGATTCTTTCAAAAAAAAAGAAAAAAAAAGAAGATGAATAAGAAGAGAGAAACACAATATGAACGTTGAACATTATCTTTTTTTATATATTAAACAAAACAAAATACCCTCCTCATTTTGTTATACAATTGAGTTGTTTTTGCGGCCAATTGTATTCACTTATTTATAATACAGTTTACCTTTTATTTTTTAATAAATATGCTTCTTTTGCTTCATTTTTTTTTAAGTACTAATTATCCAAAATACACCGGATAATTTATTTATTAAGCTTTGTTTTTTACTTTATTTTGAAAATAAAAAAAGGAAGTTACCGGTAGGCGCCGTCGGTATTTGTAATAGTAGTAGTTTAAAAGCGTACGTATCAATTACAAATGGCAATGAAACGTTTATTTATTTTTAAATCCACATCAATTCAATTAACCTTTTTTAAATACGATTTTTTTTGTTCAAAGCTGATAAAAATGTGTTTCTAATGGTTATGCCATGTGAATCCAGGAGGAATGCTATTGTGATGGTAAAACCACCCCCACCGTCCTGGGAATGTGACCTTTGGGGGTCCTTTCAACCCCTGCTATAATAAAATACTACCAAATAAATGTCGATTTTAAAATAGGAAAATGATTCATTACAAACATGCATAAGAGTTAAGATTAAACTTAGATCATATATACTGATATCTTATATTTAAAAACATTATAATTGGGGAAAAAAATGTTGTTTGAATATTACATGGAACATGTTATACGTAAAACTTCAGACACTTTGTCAGGCAGCGTATGTTGACTGACATCTGGACTATTTCAATGAACTATTCAGTTTTTCGATGGATAAACTGTTGCGCCCTGAGGAGGATGGACATACAAACCCCACCCTAAACAGACCCCCACATCAAAACAAGGACTTTGCTCGGGCTATGGCTTTGAGGCAAACATTTTTTTAAAAAGTTAAACTGTTGTGTCCTGGGTCTGCCCCAAGGTATCCTCCCAGGTAGGTAAAGTACAGGCCTAGATCACCTCCCGTGTGAGACATCCAGGAAGCATCTTGAAAGTGTGACTAAGGCAAAAAAAAAATCAAATTAAAGCCAAATTAAACAACAATAAAAAAAGGTTTCACAAATCCCGCCTCAGCTATTGCTACATCACTGGTCACGTGCACTTGTTTTTCTGCTGTTTCATTAGAAAAAGTAATTATTTTCACTTCCTATTTCAATCTTTTTCAACAAAAAAAAAACACAAAGGGGAAATGACAACAAAACCACAGAATAGCTCAAAAGTATTTATTGAAAATCACATTAAAAAGTTGACTTTCCAGGAGCATTTCCAGGTTCGCAGCATTCACACGCCGCTTCACTCTTAAATGAGAAGCTTTAAATATCAAGTATTTACAATAGCTGGTTAATTTAAAACGATGATGCAAGACTGTGGAGCACACGGAGGGTGACTTTGGTTGCTAGTACGATAGCTCATTGTCAGAAAAAAACGAGCCCTGTAGTACCAACAAAGTGAAGAATGCACCAAATAAAAGGTCGGAGTAAACACAATTGATACAAAAAACATCCACACAAAACAGCAAAGGCACATTTTAACACCAAAAAAGTGCCTCGGATGAAAATTCCATTTCCAGTCGATGCTCTGAAAAAGGCAGACAAAAAAAGATTGACCCATTTTCCTTCGACTGTAGTCAAGAGTAGCCGAAACAACCCAAAAAAAGATAATGCCACTTGTTGGAAGCAACGTTAAAAAGTAAATGACACTGCAAAATGAAATCGTCTGAAAAGGAAAAAATGCACTCTGAAAACACAGTAACAAGTTTTGTTCAGTGATGGGAAGAATTGCATGAATTACAATCTTTTAATATGAATCTTATACGTGGAGTTAAGTATATAAATAAGCTCATAATAATAACTAATCAATCCAGAATTCATAGTTGATTTAAATCAGGTCAACCTGCCTAAAAAGCTGTTCTTTACTTATTTTAATTAATAAAATGATTTGAGTAATACTTTTTCAAAAACCAACACGTCTGCACTTTACTCTGAAGCATATTTCTAAAGAAATAAGAAGACACATGCACACAAATGATCAGAGTTGGCTTAAGTAACATGAAGATGAAACAGGAAAAATGCAACAAGGGTTTAAAAAAAAAAAAACCTTTCATAGTCGTTTGTGTGTCATCCTGGTTTTTAACCAGGGTGTTTTTTTTGTTTTTTTTTGTTTTTTTTCTCCGATTAGAAAACCAGTCGACTCATGGAGTTGAAGCCCCCCCCTCCGCCGCCACCTCCCCCCGATGGGCCGCAGCTCCCCGGTGGATTATTGTCATCCGAACCGTTTGGCCTAAATGAACAGGAGGATGTAGCCTGGAGAGCCTGGCTGCGAGCGTTCAGCTCCTGTTCCTGCAACACAGAAGACAAACGTTTGGTTGTTTTTTTTAAACGTGGTCCACCATGAACATCGATCCGGAGCCAGCATTGTGGCGATTTATCACAATAGCTCCCTCTACAGGGGAGAAATGTAGGAAGCGTGAAGATGTCAAAATGTTTCAATGAGTCATCACATTTGACTCAACCCTATACAATTAAATATCTAACTGCTAATCCCAATATACCCTGTACAACTTGTAACTTTAATCTGCAACCCATCGTATTTTTCTTCACCTGGCTGTTATTTTTTTTACTGTTGCAACTTCGTTTTGTCGAGGCGCCCGGAGACTTTTGCGATCGTCTCTGCGTGACTACTGAACTATTAAACAGCAGTGGGTTGGAGAGAGTTTTTTCTTATGAAGAACTCAATTATATCCGGTAAAAATTACGAAGCAACAAAAGCCAGATGAGTTTCATCGCATGTCAACGTTGCAAAGATCATGGATGTAACTTACGTTAAGTGTAAAGGGAAAATGAGATTTAAATAAAAGATACCAATAGGTTATAAAAGTGCCAGTAGAGTCGTAAAAGAAGTGGTGAACTTTTAAACCACAAAGATTTATTTTTTAAAGCCATAATTACATGGAGAATCAACTTCGTTGAAGATACCAAGAATTAACGATGAGTTCAATGAACCACGATTGGGTTTATTTATACGAGAGGTCACTTCTACTCTCCAAAAAACTGCCAAGATTTTGAGAAGACAAATTTCCTTGAATGCCGGTTCCTAACATGGTTGTAACCATAAGCTCTAAGGTCGTCAAACTCCGTCATTTTAAACTGAAAACAAGTCGAAAACAGAGTTCGCTTCTTAAGCATCAACGGTTTATTTTAGCGTACAGCTTCTCTTGAACATCACCTGAGACGCATCGTAGAGTCGACTGGTTGCTGAAGCCACAAAACGATGACTTGTCTGGCAAATATTGACATGGATCCATCATATGATTATAATCGGGCGATCGATGTAATAAACCAGCTTCACAACCGACTGCTTACCTGCAAATACAGCTTGTTGTCTTTGATTATAGCGTCAAGTAATTCTTTCTGTAACGGAGGCTCGACGGCGGGTCTCGTTCCGTCGCCGGACGAGGCTTCGCTCGCGGCTCGGCCCGGCGGCTCCTGTTTACGGTACATGAGAACGTACGCCGTGTCTTTGGGAAAGCGGTTGGTGATGTCCTGCACGGACTGGAAGGAAGTGAACGACACTCGGCTGTCGTTGAACAAAAGCCAGTCCTTCGCCTCCTGCCCACAGATTTGACGGGAATCCTGCGGGCTGGAGATGGAAAGAGCCGAGCACTCGGCGGGACCGTTCCCGGAGTCCTCCTCTCGGGCAAAGTAGCTGACCGGGTGTTGGCTTCCGTCGGCTCCGTTGACGTTGTGACCGTAAGAGTAGTAGTGGCCGCTCTCGGACGACAAGCCCGAGTGCATGACCACCGAGCTGAGGACGTACGGCACGGAGAGCACCGACGAGCCCACGTGGTTCATCTGCTCCACCCCGTCGATCCTCTCGTCTTCCTCCTTCTGAGACGGCTTCAGCTTCTTGGCCAGGTTCTCGCCGCCCTCCGGGGAGTCCACCTGCAGCGGCGGGGAGTCGGGCGAGGAGCAGCGGGAAGGCGGCGTGGGGTCGTGGACGGGGAGTCTCATCGACGTCGGGATGGTGATGTTGTCCAGGATCTTCCTCCGGACGTGACATTTGGCGTCGTAGGAGAACCGCAGCAACGTGAGAATCAGGTACTCGGGTGCCGACACCACCTTTATAGTCTTCTCCGCCCGCTGGAGGGAGCTACACTTGTCGCAGAAGTAGGCGTTCTCCTCGTCCAGGATCTCCGGAGCGAGGAAATAGTTCACGAGGTCGGGGACCGAGAGCGGAGGCTCGTCTGTCGGCGGCAGCACGGACTGAACATTGCTGGTCGGAGCTTTCGATGTCCCGGGCTCGAGTATTTCGCTTCCGCCGTTGACCGACCCCTGGCATCTCGCCTTGGAATCCTCGGAAGGCCGGTCGGCGTGAAGGGCGGTGGTGGTCGGGCAGAAGGCGAGAGAGAGGTCTGTGAACGGCTCCTCTTTTTCCGAAACGCTGTTGCATTGAGTGCAGCAGATCCCGGTGACGAGTTTCCCACCGAACGTCCTTTCGATCAGAGTCTTGCTGTCGCTCTGCGGCTCGAGCGCCGAGGACGACTCTTCGGTTTCCTCTACGGGAGCTTGATGGATCGCCGCGTCGCCGTTTGCATCCGAGTTAGGCTTGGACGTTCCCAGAATCTGAAGGGTTTGTTCTTCTTCGTGCAACCTTCGGATCAAGAACAAAACACTTTGTAGTAACTGTTCTCGACCAAAAATCGATAAAACATGAAGAAAACAAATAAAACTACATTATAAAGTTTCTATCCATCCACCAGGAGACCACAGGAGAACTAAGGACAATGGGCATCAATGAAAAATAACTTCACAAGCTTTCGTACGAGGTGACTTCATACCTGTCGAGCAGAAAGCGGAGGTATTCTGAGCAGTCCTGCTGCGATCCGGCATTGAACCAGGAGGGCCGAGAAGATTCCAGAAAGCTTTTAGGAGCATATGCCGCCCTCTGTTGGACACAGTGTGAAATAACAGAACACAAAATAAACTTGTAAATTAACACAAAGAACGGCATAAACATCCATGATTGTGAAAAAATAAACCAATACATCGCAGCGTATGAATATTCAATAGCACTTTATTGGCTTTCGAATCAATTTTTGAGCCCCGGTGGGTGACGAGCTGACGAATTTTAAATACTAAAACCATTCATTTTATTAGCAAACTATTGCTAATACTGTGGAAGTAATAATACCTTCTAGGTTGACAACAAGGTGAAAATCATACACATGGTACAAGTTAAATCACTTTATCTGTAAGAGTAGTGATGCTGTAAGATCATGGTTGCTTCTTATTGGTCGATGCGTTGTGTTTTCAGTGATTGGCTGGATTTACAAAAAAAGGACCAACATTCATTATCATGAAAAAAAATATATATATATTATTAAATTGGTAAACATATGCTAAGAAATGTAAAGTGTGGCATGAGAATGGCTCTTAAACCAAATGTTTTAGCGGATCTATATGCAATTTTAAAATAAGAAACAACATTCCGCAATATAGCGGATCTCTAGGATAACAGTGTTTGGACATATTTAGGTTTCAAAACAAATGAAAGCAGTTACGGCTTCCTCAAGAGTCATGTGGTCTGTAATTCTGCAACACTAGAGTTGAGTACTACAAATATCTTTCCTACAGTATCACAATATATTGTATATATCGTTAGATTCTTGCGAATACACACCTATAAACATCATTGAAATGCAAAACTATCCAAACCTGAGTGTGTGCAAGAAAGGCAAACAGCAGCTGGAGCTTTTTCATTAGTGTGTTGGAGCCGTTCAGATCCAGCGATAGAACTTGGCGGCGAAAACTGAAAGAGAAAGTCAAGTTAGAAAATGAAAAAAAAAAAAAAATCCTAAAGAAGTTGTTAAATGTACAGATGACTAACTCTGTGGCCATGAAGAGGATCTGTATGATGCTGTTCATAAAGCAGGTGTTTCCCAGGTTGACAAGCCCAGTCTTCCCAGTCTCTGACTTCCCAGCTTGCTTCAGGACACCGGGGACGAAAGAGTTAGACTGAGAAGTCCAGGCACTTTGATTTAATACTAACTTTATCTTGTCTTCCTCAGGTTTAGGAAGATCCTGGCGAGACAAAAGAAAAAGTGTAAAAAAAAACTACAGCCTATTGATAATAAAAACAGTCATACATCTGGTACGTTTACCTTGATAGCTTCTAGTATGTTGTCGTACAAGTCTGGGAAACCCGAGTACTGGTACATCATGCAGTGAATGAGTTCAGTGAACTGCAGTAAGAAAGCCGGGCTGGTGGGGAGCCCATCTTTTCTCAGAGAGTGGACAAGAGTCACCACATGAGGAACAACCTGTGGAACAGAAGAAGGTGGATGAAAAAAAGGATGATCAGACGGACAGAGACTTAAGTACAAAATGTATAGTATATTCAATTTCTGCGTAAGAAAAAGCTATTTTTATTAAGTATCTCTCTTATTTTGACACATGACAAGTTGTGTAGTTAAACCGGAACCAGACACTATTTCAATCTTACATGTTGCTTTAATATATCCTTTTTTTCCCAAATTGACTTCACAGTTTAACTACACAAATAGAACATTACTGTTGGGCAATTGTATAAATCCAGCAAGATTTTTCTAAATAAAAAAACAATTTAGCAACAATTTCTATATTATTAACTACTTTGCTCATACGAAGAACATTAATCTTCAGGGTTCAAATTTCACTGCGGCAACCACAGCACTTTCCGTCACCGTCCTTCACACTTGCCATAATGCCATGAAAATGTACCAGTTTTAACAGCAACAACTTGCCGTGACTGCCCTTGGCTTTTAATTTGTTAATAAATACTGGTAGCGTAATTGTTTTCCCGAGTAAACATAATAAAAATCGTCCTCATTTTTAACATTTTTAACTGTTCAATATCTAACGGTAAAAGGTAAACAACACGTCGCAGCCATTTTGGAAGCTTGTGTCGAATGTAAATTGACGACGGAAACATCCGAGCAGTTCCGAGTGATACATTCTTTACATGAGCGTCTCGAAGGAGGTAAAGGTGTCCGGTGAATTTTGGTCACAACTTTTTAAGGTCATTTTATTTAACTGTTTAAATGCAGTGCTAATAGTATTTAGTGGTTCGTTTGCCCTCGAAACTCACCAGTTTCTTAAATCTCATTATTCATTTAACTTTTACATATAATCCTGTCATTTATTATCATGTTCTTGTAATTCTCATTACTTAAACATGTATGTATGTAAGTAAGTAAGTAAGTAAGTAATATTTATTTATATAGCGCTTTTCGAGACCAGGGTCACAAAGCGCTTAAACAATCAAAACAATACTTAAAAAAGTACATACTTAAAGATCAAGATAATACTGAGAACAACGCAGGAGTTCCAGAAAATCAAGGAAAAGCCTGAACAAATAGAAACTTCTTAAGATGTTTCTTAAAGGAGTCAGTAGACTCCATCAAGCGCAAAGAGAGAGAAAGATCGTTCCAAAGCTTAGGAGCAACAGCCTGAAAAGATTTCTCTCCTCTGGTCCTGAGCCGTGTGCGTGGAACCATAAGTAGATTCTGATCCACAGACCTCAGAGCCCGAGCTGGGGTGTAAGGCTGGATCAGATATGCCAGGTGCTTTAAGGCAAAACTTGCCTTCACCTTAAAACATTTAAATTCAAAGTCTGAATCTGCTGACAACACACCGATCATGTTGCTATATTTATTTAATCGAGGCAAACCTAAGATGCATTGTGTCGACACGGACAAACTACAATCCTCAGAAGAACTTCAACACAAAAATGCGATGTGAAATACTGACCAAGTGGAACGCTTCCGGAGAATGCTGGAAACTTAGAAGCATGTGAGAGAGCACTGCTAGTGCTCCCTGTCGCACGATTGGGTACCACAGGCGGGTAAACACCTGTAAAGAAACAAAAGCAACTTTATTTTACTGAAAATTAATGATGGATGTGTTTACAATATTTATTTAAAACTCTTTTTTTGTGAATTTTTAGTGGGCTGAGAATACTAATAATAATAGTAATAAATTGTGCAAGTACAATGAAGTGCATTAATAGTCTTAAACAACCTGGAACAACATGCAATATCCAGTACATAAGTGTTTAATTTAACTTTTAAACTTTGTTTTAAAGCCAAAATGAGTCCAAACATCAACTCGTTTTTTTAATATCCATACAGTGCTATTGAATATCGATATTTATAATATTGGGAATAAAAGTATTGAGATATATCGTTATATCGATATTTTCTTACACCCGTAGTGTTAAGTCTATCAACAAATAATATTAAACATGGAAATTATCCACCACTTACCATTTCAATTTTTAGCAGCGTGACATCGATGAGGATTGTAAACTTTTGAACAGCAGCCAAACCCTTCAGCAAAGCGATGACCCAGCGGTCAACGTGTTGGGCTAAAGGCCAGGAAAGCCAATCGATCATCCTAAAGAGGGAGCGCATTTTGCAGTGTCAAATAAACGGAAAAAAAAAAACATGTATAAGGGGGAAAAAAAAGGAAGCATGTCCTTTAACCTGCAGAGTGCCTTGGTCATGCTTGTATCCTTCACATTCTGGTCTGTGGTGAGACTCTTGATCAGGACCGTGATCATCTGAGAGGGAATGTGCTGCACCAGGCTGGCCAAGGCAATGGATGGATCGAAAGAGGGATCTGAACAAATCATATACAACATGTTGGTTCATTCAGTAAAATACAATGACTTTGAGGCATTCCAGCCAATCCTTCTCCAATACTAACTCAATAAAGAAGGGGATAAAGACAAATTCAGAATTTATTTGATCCCTAATTTTAAATTGACTTTACTTAACCCTTATTTTATGTTATCTCAGGGTCAAGGTGACCTGAAAGCCAGAAAACAAATGTATTTGTGGTATCCCTTGGGTCGTCTCTGGGTCAAGGTGAACGACCTCCACCACTGCATATGTATTTATGGAAGCCAAGGAGGTTGTTGACCCAGAGACAACACAAGGGATACCACAAACACATTTGTTTTCGGGGCTTCAGGTTAAAATGACTTTTCGCTTTATTATCATTGAAATTTCACTGTAATGCAAGTTTTCCATACAATGAAGTAGATCCAAATACCTTAAATAATTCAAATGTTCTTCTTCTTTACTATGAAATATTTAACCTAATCCCTGTAATTTTCAGCGGTGTAAATGCACAACAAAATGTAATTTAACGTGAAGTTATGTGGACATACTGTGAGGAAATGTCTATTTGTGTGTAAAACAGAGCTGTGGTTAGTTAACGGTTTATTCTGTTAAGGTAATACATTTTGATTGACATTACTAACTAAACTATTTTACAACATGCAAGCTTAAAATGTATTTTTTATAGAAAGTCACAACTGTAATTGTATAATAACAAACCTAAGTTCATATCATTATTTGTAGGGGTTGAACGAAGTCTCTCAAATTGTGGTTGCATGTCTTGTAAGTACATTTAAACTATAAGGAGAAGAGTCTTGAGGGCAAATACACATTAACTAGCCCTGAGATAATTATATTTGGTTTATTAAATCATCCCCGTCGGGGAACTGTTTGCTTTCTTACCTGTGGAAGAGATGATTGCAAAAACCTCTTGCAAAGAAGGGAGCAGTGTAGCCGGCTCTGCTTTCCAGATGTTCTGCAGCAAGGTGCTGACTTTAGTCACTTGACTGACATACTCTCTGAGTTCTTGTTCTTGGCTGGCAAAGCAGTGAAAGTTACTGATGGTCCTCACGAGCTGCTGGCAGAACAAAACGCCAGACTTATCCCGAGGGATGCACTGCAAAAAGTCTGAGAGCATGGTGCTGAGCCGGGCGCAGAAGGCCGGATCAGGTCGCTCGCACACCAACCGTAGCACCTCCACTTGAATGGAGCTGAAGGTCTCCAACACGGAGGGGCAGCTGATGAGCAACCGCAGGCAGCAGTGAATATAATCGATGATTACTGGGTTTTTACGGTCCAGCGTACCGTAGCCCTGCTGCAGCAGACTTACGACGAGGTCTTTATTAAAATAAAGTTCAAAGTCTGGCCGGTGGTATCGTGCGTACGCTTCCAGAACTTGGAGGCCGACCTGTTTCTGAAAAGCATCTTCGCCGGTGAGGATGAGGCGAGTGGTGAGGGTGAACAAGGCCTGGCA
The DNA here is from genome assembly GCF_982586985.1 of Callionymus lyra. Taxonomy (NCBI): domain Eukaryota; kingdom Metazoa; phylum Chordata; class Actinopteri; order Syngnathiformes; family Callionymidae; genus Callionymus; species Callionymus lyra. The sequence continues at coordinate 40,783,729 of NC_141818.1, forward strand.
TTGCTCCTCGGAGACGGCTTTTTCTGCCGCTTCAACCACCTTCTTTACAATGGCCCTCTTCACCGGGACCGTGTGGCTGGAGCTGATGAGTCCCTCCAAAATCTTGTCCATTGTGACAAACTGTGGAAGAAATACGGAATTATTTATGAAACAAAACAAAACAAAACATGTACTTTCAAAAGTTGACAGACTTAAGGGGAATCAATACATCTGCCCTGTTATAAGTAAGTCAGTAAAGTAAGTAAGTAAAGGTTATTTGTAAAGAGCCTTTCTAGACCATGGTCACAGAGCGACCACAATCAAAAACAATAAACAGTTAAAATATACTTTAAAAGATCAATAGACGTAAGAGAAACACAGTAGTCCCACAAAACCAGGGAAAAGCCTGAACAAATAAGAATGTCTTAAGATGATTCTTGAAGGAGTCAGTAGATCATCAAACACAGAGAGAGAGGAAGATCGTTCCAAAGCTAAGGAGCAACAGCCTGGAAGGATTTCTCTCCTCTGGTCCTGAACCGTGTTCAGGAACCATCAGTAGATTCTGATCCACGGACCTCAGAGCCCGAGCTGGGGTGTAAGTCTGGATCAGATCACTGATGTAAGGAGGAGCCTGACCATGAATAGATCTAAAAGTAAGAACCCATTTTAAAGTTGATCCTGAAAGAAACTAGCAGCCAGTGAAGAGTTTTAAGGATCGGGGAAATGTGAGTTCTTCTACTAGAGGGGCTCAGAGTTGTGTATTAACTGCAGGCGAGACAGCTCCTTCTATTTAAGACACGAAAATAAACTGTTACAATAGTCTAAGCGAGAAGATACAAACGCGTGGATAACGAGCTCCAGATCGTGTTGTGACATCATTTTCCTAAGCCATTTATGGACTGAAATGACAGTTGAAATCAATACTGTTTTCAATTTGAATAAGAAATAACACACAGTGTGATTCCGTCTCACACACAAACACGTGGGTCTTGCTCGTGTACTTTGACTTAAAGAACCGTATCGTTCAACTACACACGGATGTTTACAAACATGCTAACGCAAGCCTTCATTACAGCGGCGATTAGCACCTCGGCTAACCGCTCCCTGGTCAATAACCGACGGCTACAAAAATCGCACGGTGACGGAAGCTCTCGAGAAATATTGTTGTTGTCTTCATGGCACGTTTTTGTGCGCGTTTACCAGAAAACAACAGACAAAGCCGTGACACGGGCCCGTCGTTAGCTCCGGGCTACACTGACTTAGCAAAAAATAAAAACAAGTAGAAGCGGCGAACGAACGAGTCTCGGTGTCGAAGTCATTCTTACCCACAACTGGCATGTCAACGAGCCCCTGTCTGTGGATCCCCGGCTGTCGTTTTATTGTTTTCTAGCTAAAACCGACTCAATATTTTGATTCTTCGAACCATTCTGGATCAGCTGATCAACCGCCCGAGCACAGGTCATTCACCGGGTCCTAATTGAGACGTCTTCACAGCGCCTGTTTTGTTTTTCATTTGTTTTGTCGCTAAAAAGAAAATAAGTCAAAAGATCACGTTGCAAAAAATAAACAAATAATATGTTTGATATAATTTTTTCTCAATTTATTTAACTGACATATTAACGCGTTTTTTTCTTGGCAAAAAAAAAAGGTTTAAAAAAATCGACCATTATTCGTTCAATATGCAAAAAGCGATAAAAATGTTAATACCTAAAACCGATTAACAATCATGGGTATTTTACCTGATATGTGTTTAACTACCATCTTAAACTTTTAGTAGTAAACGAATGTATTAATATTATCAGAATCGGACAACTTTTACGACACCGGAAATTGTATTGGTGGCATTACAGAATATAATAATGATATTACACTAAATAAAAAAGCGATAATAATAAAAATAGCCATAAATGTAATCACGACTTCTAAAGAATTAGTTATTATTACTGGTAGCGACACCAAGCGATTTATTTTTAGTTTGTAAATAATGCGATTGGGTTTATTAGTTTGTCATTTATTTGTTTATTAGTGTATTTATGAGAACAGCGACCAATCCAAACACACGTGTTTTCCGAAAGTCCTTGAACGCATCACTTCCCAACTCTCGCGATCTCTCCGGCCGGACGAGACACGCTGTGTGAGAACGCGGGTAATAGCGCCAACCGGTGTCTTCTTCGGGTCAACAACCACCACAACAGTAGCACTATAGCGGGAAAACTTTCGTCGGCGGCGGCTTCAGGATATTTTGCGGGACATCGAAACCCCCCAGGATTTCGTAACGAATGGAAAAGATGTCCGACAGCCCGAGCAGCAGCGCGGAGCCGCGGGAAGCTCCGGCGGAACTTGAAGAAGCCCCAGGAGCTGAGGTGAGACGGGGTTTTTTAAAATAATATAATAAACTAAACAATATATAATTCAACAATATATAATAAAGTTGTTCTTCCCCGACGGAGTGAATCCTAAATAATCGTCAAGTTTTAACTTCCACTTTGTTCTTCTTGGGAGCTAGCTAAGCTAGCTAGCTCGTTAGCTAGCTTCATTCACCCGCTAACGTGTGAGCGAGGCCGGTGTGTTTCACAAGCGCACCTACATTTTGTATTTCCTCGTTTTCCACCGACTCATCCCCGCAACTGACTCCACTTCCGAGCCTCATGAAACCTCTACGTCAATGTATGTTTGTCATGGTAAATAACGCATGTTACATATGCGTGGAGTAGCGGCTTCCGGCGCGGTAACCCCAGCCACACTCACTCCTTTTATTCACCCTCGCCCTCTTGATGGCTCCGCCCGGGGCTGCTTGAACGGCTCTAGTCATGTCCGACGGGTTTGATGCGTCTTCAATCTGTCGCTGCGTCACAAAGCAGCAACAGCGGGAGGTTCTTTGTTTAGGTTCTTGTTCTTGCTCTGCTGGAGCAGACGAGCTAACTTCAACTCTGGATGATCTCGCATCGAATCAAATACTTCCGATGAAATATTATCCCCAAACTTTTTTAATAGGGATCATAAATGTGTGTCACACCAACTGAAGATCAATAAAAACAAATATTGTTCTCCAAAAACGATGCTTAATACAGATAAAATGACGGTAATGAGACATGTAACTTAGAAATGCAACCCTCCTTCCAACAATTCAAATCTTTTTGAAGCTCGATGGAGTCTACTGACTCTTTCAAGAAACATCTTAAGACGTTTTTATTTGTTCAGGCTTTTCCGGAACTCCTGTTGTGTTATCGGTTTTATTTTGAAGTGTATACTTTATTGATTGTTTGATTGGTTTAAGTGCTTTGTGACCCTTGTCTGGAAATGCGCTGTATAAATAAAAATGACTTACTTACTTTTTATTCTTTGTATTTAGGAGAAGTCTGAGTCGTCCGATGCTGGGAAAGAGTCCTCCTCGGAAACCGGGGCTGATGCTCAGGAGGGATCCCCGTCGGGTAAAGGGATCTTTGCAGGTTATGAAGAGAAAGTGGTAAATAAATAACCGTTCATGACAAGTTATAGTTGGAGTCTTAAGAGCTGCTTAGTGAGTCGCTGTCTTTGTGCGTTTTTTTTTTTAAAGCAAACCGACCGGACCAACAGATTCGAGTACCTGTTGAAGCAAACCGAGTTGTTCGCTCATTTCATCCAACCGGCCGCTCAAAAGACCCCGACCTCTCCTCTTAAGATGAAGCCCGGGCGTCCCCGCATCAAGAAGGATGAGAAGCAGAACCTGCTATCGGCAGGAGAGTGAGTCATTTTCTATTATCATTATTGATTTAATTCTCTATTGTTTTGATTTCAGGAATTGTACTTAGCTTAATGTGTATTTGTAATTATGTTGACCTTTTATTCATCCAAGCCAATCTCGTGTTGCTTAAAAGTTAAACGTATGCAAACAAAACGATTTCAATAAATCAATAAAGTTCTACCTAACTTATGTTCGCATCTCTACATTTACTGTTGCCTTTGTACATGTAAAATATTGAAGGACACGATTGGAATTTCTCTTTTGGGTACATGATTGATTCAAGAGGGAAGATGATGGATTTTAAATAAGCATTTGAAAAAAAAGTAAAATTCTATTTTTCAAACTATACATGCAGTTTACATGATGTTTGGCTTGTACTTCCTGTGGATCAGAATCTACTGATGGTACCTAGCACACGGTTCAGGTTCACCAGAGGAGATAAATCCTTCCAGGCTGTTGCTCCTAAGCTTTGGAACGATCTTCCTCTCCCTCTGTGTTTGATGATCTACTGACTCCTTCAAGAAACATCTCAAGACATTTTTATTCGTGCAGGCTTTTCCCTGATTTTCTGGGACTCCTGTGTTTGTCTCAGTGTTGTCTTGACCCTTTAAGTATATATTTGATTGTTTAAGCACCTTGTGACCCTGGTCTGGAAAAGCGCTCTACAAATATAAATTACTTGTTTACTTTGCACTACATCACAACTTCATTCATCATCATCTCCTACAAATGTATGTTCTGTATTGAGTGTGTATAAGTAATTAACAGCTGGTTAATTACTTACTCATTTTGAAAATACTCTTGAGATACTGTGGAGATGACTGATGACCATCCAAGTGTGGTCTCACTATTTGGCATCCATTAGATGACGTAAATATAACTGAAGACTAATTTTGCCTTTACCTGTCTGGTAGCAATCGGCATCGTCGGACCGAGCAGGAGGAAGATGAAGAGCTTTTGAGCGAGAGCACAAAAACGACTACCGTCTGCACTCGTTTTGATGATTCTCCATCTTGTAAGTATTTATTTCCAAGACGGATTGAAATGCAAATCTGATTTGTGTTGAGGTGAAGTGACCCACTAACCCGTTATTTTTTTTTAAAGATGTCAAATCGGGAAAAATGAGGGATTATCAAGTCCGTGGACTGAATTGGCTCATCTCGCTCTATGAAAATGGAATCAACGGAATTCTCGCTGATGAAATGGTCAGTCAGCGTCACGCTGGAAACGAAAAATTAACGTTTACTTCATGAAATAATACTTATAAAGCTCAACCCAAATGTTTTTTTTGTTTTATTTTAGGGTTTAGGAAAGACCCTCCAGACCATTTCCTTGCTGGGTTACATGAAACACTACAGAAGCATCCCAGGTCCGCACATGGTTCTGGTGCCAAAGTCCACCCTTTACAACTGGATGAATGAGTTCAAGCGCTGGGTGCCTTCTCTTCGTGCCGTCTGTCTGATCGGAGACAGAGATCAGAGGGTGAGTTCATGAATGTAGCTGAGAGCAAGTTATATTGTTTAGTAAGCTTAATTTATGAAGGTTTATTAAAAAAAATTCTGAAGTTGTTTTTTTTTCTTATTTTTATTGACGCACTTAAATTTATGGGGTTTTTTTTTCTCTTTTTTTGGTCCCAAATATACTTCTATTTATGTATTTTACTAGATATTCCCTGGTATTTTGAACTTGATATCTGCAGACTTTACACAGTATATTTGCAGGGACACATTAAATGATTCTTACTTTTGTCATTTAATTAAATATTAGTAATATTCTATCTCAGAGCCACATTTTCACAGTTGATAATCCATAATTCAGATGTTAAAAAAATCCACTTTATATTTCAGACCGCACTGATCAGAGATGTGCTCCTGCCGGGAGAGTGGGACGTATGCGTCACATCCTATGAGATGCTCATCATCGAAAAGGCGGTGTTCAAGAAATTCAACTGGCGCTACCTGGTGATTGACGAAGCCCACAGGATCAAGAACGAGAAGTCCAAGGTCAGAGCAGCGAAATGTTTCCGCTTTCGAACGCGAATATTGTGATGTTTTATTGACTATTTCTGCACCGCTTGCAAACGTTCCTGTCGCTGCTCCCACAGTTGTCTGAAATCGTCAGAGAATTTAAGACGACAAACCGCCTCCTGCTGACTGGAACGCCCCTGCAGAACAACCTCCACGAACTTTGGGCTCTCCTTAACTTCCTTCTACCTGACGTCTTCAACTCTGCAGAGGTGAGAATGTGTTTTTCAAGAAGACAAAATTATGTAAATGGCTCCAACTTATTTTCCCCCCTTTTTTTTAGGACTTTGACTCCTGGTTTGACACAAACAACTGCTTAGGGGATACGAAATTGGTGGAACGTCTTCATACCGTAAGTAAAGGAATCTCAACCATATTCCAGTTAATATTTGTATGCTTACTCAATTACAGTAAGAAAGTACTATACAAAGGGTTTCCCAACCCAAACTTTTTCTTCATTTAGTTTGTCTCTAAAATTGTCATGAATAGGAGTGTGTATTGGAATGTGGCAATGCATATAATGATACGGGCCCACCAAACAATATATTGTGATACTATAGTAACAAGGATATACTTGTAGTATTGTCGAGTGCTTTACTCTGGTGTTTCAGAATTTACAGACCACGTGGCTCTTGATGAAGTCGTAACTACTTTCTTTTTTTTTTTAAACCAAAATATGTCCAAACATTAGTTTTTAAAGCGGATGGAATTGACTGTATCCTCATTGCTATGATTCCATTTTTCCTTTCGCTGCAGGAGTTTCATTGCGAATGTTAAATGTCAATATAAAAATAAATCTATATAAATCTATCGAAATCTTCTCATCCTTTCGGCTTCTCCCTTCAGGAGTTGTTACAGCGAATCAACCTCCTCCACTGAGCCTGTTCTCTGAATCCCCCTCTCTCACACACACAAACCAACTTCATATCCTCTTTTACTACGTCCATAAACCTTCTCTTTGGTACTGCTCTGGCAGTTCCAACCCCAGCATCCTTCTACCAATATACTCACTATCCCTCCTCTGTACATGACCAAACCATATATTCTAGCCTCTCTGACCTTATCTACAAAACAAGAAGAGAACCTCAACATCTTCATCTCTGCTACCTCCAGCTCTATGGAAATATAAACCATAAAAAAAGGACAATTAAAATAAAATGTGATTTGAGATCCAAAGGAGGACATGTATACATTTTATTAATACGGTGCAGTTTAAGAATGATCCAGTACAAAACATTTTGTTATGATGCACCCCAGTCATGATTCAGTTAATTTAAGTAACGGTGACGGTTTGTCTTTCTCTCTTAGGTGTTGCGTCCTTTCCTGCTGCGTCGTATCAAAGCTGATGTAGAGAAAACTCTTCTTCCGAAAAAAGAGATCAAGATGTATGTGGGTCTGAGTAAAATGCAGCGTGAATGGTGAGTATTTTTTTTTTTTTTTTTTAGGGTTTGACAAAATCGACAACAGGAGACGTGGTCCTCATTGTTTGTCCGTCATCAGGTACACGAAGATTCTAATGAAGGACATAGACATTCTCAACTCGGCCGGGAAAATGGACAAAATGCGCCTGCTCAACGTCCTCATGCAGCTGAGGAAATGTTGCAACCACCCGTACCTGTTTGATGGAGCAGAGCCCGGCCCCCCGTACACCACCGACCTCCACCTCGCGGTCAACAGTGGCAAGATGGTGGTTCTTGACAAGCTGTTGCCCAAAGTGAAGGAACAAGGTATGGGACCAATGACGTGAATCGGGCCTACACAATTGTCGGTGCAGAGATGGATTCAAACCTTTTCTTGTCTGCAGGATCTCGCGTCCTCATCTTCAGTCAGATGACCAGGGTGCTGGACATCTTGGAGGACTACTGCATGTGGAGGAACTATGGCTATTGTCGCCTGGATGGTCAAACTCCACACGAGGAGAGACAGGTATATTGTTTGTAATTATATCACTCAGACGGGTTAAGTTTGATGGAATATTTGTTTCTACACTTTAGATTTCCATCAATGCATACAATGAGCCCAACAGCAGCAAGTTCCTCTTCATGTTGAGCACCCGAGCTGGTGGTCTGGGTATCAATCTAGCCACGGCCGACGTGGTCATCCTGTACGACTCCGACTGGAACCCTCAAGTCGACCTTCAGGCCATGGTAAGTGGAGTATGCATATGATGTCATAGAGGGTTTTATTTTGGCTGCAATAAACCTAAATGAAATGACCTCCATCAGGATCGAGCTCACAGGATCGGACAACAGAAGCAGGTCAGAGTCTTTCGCTTCATCACTGAAAACACGGTGGAGGAGAGGATTGTGGAACGAGCTGAAATGAAGCTGCGTCTGGACTCCATTGTTATCCAACAAGGTCTACTTTAACTTTTTGTTTGTTTCTTTTTTGCCTGAGTATGTTGTTTTAAGTCCCTAAACGAGTGAAATGCCGGCTTCTACAGGACGCCTCGTGGACCCAAGCGCAAACAAGTTGGGGAAAGATGAGATGTTGTCCATCATCCGTCACGGCGCCACCCATGTCTTTGCCTCCAAAGAAAGCGAGATCACGGATGATGACATTGACGCAATCCTGGAGAGAGGAGAACGCAAGGTTGAGTCATTTGAAGATTGTGGAGAGATGTTTCTCTACACAGGTGGTGAGGTTTATAAAGTGTATGTCCACCCGTAGACCAAAGAGACGAAGGAGAAGCTGTCTAACTTGGGCGAGAGCTCTCTGAGGAACTTCACCATGGACACGGAGAACAGCAGCGTCTACACATTTGAGGGAGAAGACTACAGAGAGAAGAAGAAGGTCATCACCAACTGGATCGAGCCACCCAAGAGAGAAAGGAAAGCAAATTACGCCGTGGATGCGTATTTCAGAGAAGCTCTTCGAGTTAGCGAACCAAAGGCTCCGAAGGTCAGCGTCGCACACACGTCAGCATCATGCGTCCTCCATCAGCCGTCATGAATCTCATCCTTGTGCTTCAAACTTTCAGGCTCCTCGTCCTCCGAAGCAGCCAAACGTTCAAGACTTTCAGTTCTTCCCTCCGCGGCTTTTTGAGCTGCTCGAGAAGGAAATTCTGTTTTACCGAAAAACGATCGGCTATAAGGTATAATATCTTATTTTTTTAAAGGAAGATTTAAAACTCCTCAGGAACAGGAACTCCTCATAACAAGCTGGGCTTCTCAGGTGCCTCGTAATCCAGAAATGCCGAACTCGGCCCAGGTGCAGAAGGAGGAACAGGCCAAAATCGACGAGGCAGAAGCGCTGAGTGAGGAGGAGCTGGAGGAGAAGGAGAACCTTCTTCAACAGGTGTGCATTTATGACTTTGAACAGCTCACAACAAAGTTTATTTTATTGTGTCTCCATCCGTTAACCTTTCATTTTAAAATCAGGGCTTCACTATTTGGAACAAACGGGACTTCAACCAGTTCATCAAAGCCAACGAGAAGTGGGGAAGAGATGACATCGAGAACATTGCAAGAGAGGTGGAAGGGAAGACCCCAGAAGAAGTGATGGAGTATTCAGGTAACCTCACCGTTTTAGTTTGAAACTGTTCTTAAAATCACACACAAAGCCATGATTTAAAGTGATTATTCACCTGAAATTGAAACTTTTCACTCATTTTCTATTCGACTATGGGTTGTGATTATTTTCAGAGCAATCTGTTCCTTTTAGAGTTATAGACAAAAATGTTTGTTCATTTTATTGTAGCAACTGGAGCTCAGTTGTCTTCGACTTCGTCCAAAAACATCTTAATACCTTCATACTGCTCGTCTGTAAAACAATCCAAACCCTTAATCTACATGAGTTTGAATGATTGGTGAACCATCACTTTTTAAGCTTGTATTTGGTACTATAGTTTTCGGATTATAAATCGCACTTAAAATGCTTGAATTTCTCTCAAAAATTTAAAGTGAGCCTTATTTATTCGGTTCACGTTTCTCAGAAATCTATCAAAATGTTTGGCACCTATGGAGCTGCGCCGCAAAAAAAGTATTACTCAGCGACACTGTGTAGTATACTATGGATCCGCACCACGTTTAATTTGCCTTTAGAGTCTATAAATGCTTCACAATTAAAATTTGTTTTGTGTGTGAAGTGAAGTGTGCTCGGCTGTCAAACAATGCGTAAGACTTTTTGTTAATGCCTTGTCTCTCCAGCCGTGTTCTGGGAGCGCTGCAATGAGCTGCAAGACATCGAGAAGATCATGGCTCAGATTGAAAGAGGCGAGGCCAGAATCCAGAGGAGGATCAGCATCAAGAAGGCGCTGGACTCAAAGGTACAACACGCGGTTTCTTCAAGACGTCCTGTCATTAGTTCTTCCTTGGCTGAGTCGCTCGTTCGTTGCTTTAGATCGGGCGCTACAAGGCTCCTTTCCACCAGCTGCGCATCTCCTACGGTACCAACAAGGGCAAGAACTACACTGAGGAGGAGGATCGTTTCCTCATCTGCATGCTCCACAAGCTCGGCTTTGACAAGGAGAGCGTGTACGACGAGCTGCGTCAGTGCATCCGCAACTCCCCACAGTTCCGATTTGACTGGTTCCTCAAATCCAGGACAGCTATGGTGAGTACCGTATTTTCCGCACTATTTGGCGCACCTTCAGTGAATGGCCTATTTTAGAACAGTTTTCATAAATGGGGCGCACCTGATTATAAGGCGCATAGAATACAGATGCAGTAAAACGTTTGACTGGGGTTGCGTTATGCGTCCACTAGCTGTGCTAAAGGGAATGTCAACAAAACAGTCAGATAAAGTCGAACTTTATTAAGTGTTCTGACAACTGCGTTCACTCCCATGGTAACAATGTTCAAATGATGTTTAAAAGGCTTCAAACCGCAGCGTGTGAGACTTTTCTCTCAAAACGGTGGCAGTAATCTTACTCCTTAGACGTCCGCTATGATGTGGTAAAGCTTAGACTACAGTTTTCAAGTTAATGACCCCAACTAAAGCTTCATCATAATCCTAAATCCTGCTGCTAAATGAAATAGTTTAGTTAAAGACGGCCTGAAATCAAGTCAATTAAAGAACTGCTCTTGAAAAAATGTTTGTTTTTTGTGCAGGAGCTTCAAAGGCGCTGCAACACTCTGATCACGTTGATCGAAAGAGAGAACATGGAGCTGGAGGAGCGAGAAAAGGCTGAGAAGAAGAAGAGGGGACCAAAAACTGGCGGCTCTGTAAGTAAACTGCAATGTTTTCGCTCTAATGGGTTTCATTGTTATAGTAGCCAAAGATTTTGAAAGAGTGCCATCTAGTGGCATCATGGCTTCAGTGGAGGTTTATCGGCCCATCTCTCCTGGAATAAGTCCTCATGAACGTTTGAATGCTTGGCCCTGACAACCCTTTCTTTTTTTTTCTCCCCTGCTTCAGGCCCAGAAGCGGAAGTCAGAGGGAACCCCAGATGGTCGCGGGCGCCGGAAGAAGCTCAAGTTGTGAAGATTTTCTGCAGAACCGACACTAGCCAGCAGCTTAGCGTTAGCATTTTAGAACCCATGGTCTCCGTGCTGGCTCTGATGCTCTTTGTATAAAACCCCTCCAGGACAGACGTGGTCGTATTAGTGTTTTCTTTCAGTTTTTTTTTTGTTTTTTTTACTAGTGTTTAATTGAAATTTAAGTATTTATGCCTTTTCATTGTAAGACATTCCATTGGTTTTAACAACTTTTGATGAAACAATTCTATGTCTAGAAGTTATGTTTGTCTGAACATAAATAAAAGTTTCCCCTGTTTTTTAAAGAGAAAGTCGAGTGTAATGTTTGCAGAACTCACTTGATATTTATTTCTAACATGGTTGGAACTTTTCAACTGCTTAACGTAGTTTATAATTACTATTTTGCTGCTGAGGTAGAACTGAGTAACACTCGGATCCGTAAGTCTTAAAAGGTAGTGATGCACTTGTGAAGCCTCGTGAAACAGTGTCTTGTTGTTTGAGGTCAGTAGGTGGCGCCATCAGTTTAAAAAATGATGTTAAATTAGAACAGTTGTTCAAAACAAAGGGAAATATTGCAGACTGCCATCTAGTGGAAATAATGACACTTTCATGAAGCTTCATCAGACCATCACTATTATAAGGTATTCAATCTAAAAACATGCCTTAATTGGCATTTAAATGTCAAGTTAACGTATTCCTTAAGCGGTACCAGACTTAAATAGGTCTTACTCGGTCTTAAATAGAATTTAAGCAAACCAGCATTTTAGATGCAAACATTCACTGTAGCATGAGAGACAAAAAGTAGAATCCGTATCGAAAAATGTTATTTATTTCACTCTGCTTTTCAGTTACTAAAATAACTACCAACTGCCCCCCCTTTCTTTTAAATAAAACAGATTCACAAAAACATGTAGGATTCGCACATTTTTTACACCACACCAGTCATCAATGTGTGGCTGAAAATTGATATTTTCGCCCGTTTATATGGATTGACATACAAGAGACGTCAATCCAATTTCAAGTTTACCCAGGGGAAAAAAAAACACCTTATTTTCAGCCACACATTGAATGACTTCACGTTTTTCCATCCTTACCAAAACAAAAATAATCTGAAAATTGAAATTTACATTCCCTTTTCTCTTGCATGTAATTCCTCATTCATTAAGGTCATCTTCAAATAACATTCATACATTTTTTTAGGACACAAAACAGAATGAGTTATAAAAAAAAAAAAGGTAAACTATAAAAGTATTCCTCAAATCGACTTTTCATGATCAAATATTGGATAGGAAGTAATATTTTACAACCATAGACGCAGGTTATTTTCCCAGCATCAGAGATGTGTTTGTGGACCTGCAGCAGAGACACGGGGTTGTCTACTTCTGATGTGTCGATGAAGCTTCATGAAGCAGGGAAGCCTTTTCAACACACAGTATATGGCTTATTAAAGCCAGCATTTTTATCGCAAAGAGCGCCGTCTTGTGGTCTCTGAAAATAAGAACAATGCTTCACGATGCTTCATCGATACATCACTCGTGTCTATGGTGTTAAGTTTGGCCGTTTTCAGTGCTACAAGTTGAGAATTGAAGGCACAGCGGTGAACGAGACTATCGAAGTCTTCCAAAGTGTTTCCCCGAGAGTTTAGACTTCAGAGCTGTCGGCGCCGCTCTTGTGGTTCGACCCGGCGCTGTAGGCCGAGCAGGACGACGTGGCGTACTGCGGGAACTTGTTCTCTTTTCTGTTGCGCCGCACGAGCAGAACGATGACGGCGGCGAGCAGGCAGACGAAGAGGATCAGGCCGGAGATGCCCACCAACACGGGCATCGTTGAAGAGTCGGCCGAGTCACTGATGGAACTCCCCAGCAGGGGGCGCTCGAAGGGTGCGTCGCGGCCCGCGGGTTGACGCTGGCTGACCACCAGGCGGTCCGCGCGTTCCAGAGAGATATGCTGGATGTTGGTGCCTCTGTTGTTGTCGACGCCGATGTCCTGAGCTAAGGCGGGGCCGGAGGGTCCCGGGGCGGCTCGACGATGCCGCCTGCTGGCCACGTCGGTGATGACGCGCGGTTCCTCCACGCTGGAGACGCTGTGGTGATACTCGAGGCTGCGCTTCCCGATGCTGCGGTTGGCGTTCTCTCTGGAGCGGACGGTGTAGATGGTGTGGATGAACCACTCTCGACCTGCAGCGACCTGGAACACCAGACACAGGCATGAGAATTTTTCAATGCAATGCCCATATTCCTCCACTAGATGGCTCCCTTTGTTTACTCTTGTTTGGAGTCTGTAATTTGTATTTAACCATTTAACGTTTTTGGCCTTAAATAAAATATTATTTGTTTTTCTCATGCTTATATTGACACATTTAATACTTAGTATTTATCTTTTCACCATAATAAACATCGTTCCGGTTTGCATAAATCTAGCCAATCACGGAAGACCTGACGTAATATTAACCAATCAGAAGCAACAAAAGGCGGGTCTATCTGTCATTACAGCACCACTTGTCTAACGCCGTCACTCAGGATTCTTCACTCTTGAGCCAAACTTAAATCTTAAGAGATCTCGCTAAACTTACAGTAAATTCCCTAAACGCCATTTAATAGAAGGAAATAAACACTCTTTCAAAGATCATTGAATCAGTTGCGTCTTCCTTGTAATCCTGTACTATCACGGTCGTACTCTATACTGTTTAAATTAGATTTTCAGCCAATTGAAAGGTCTCATATAATAAATATGGCAGGTTAATGATTTGAATACATTACAATACACTTTAAATAAATAGATAATTAAAACATAATATTTCAGCTATGACTCTTATGTCAATGTCAAAGATGACAGGTTTATGAAGCTATAAATGAATATTTATCCACAATCGATGACCGCCATAGATCTAGAGGATGTAGACTAATGTCCCACAACATATCACAACGATTCAATATAGACTTGTTGAGAAATTATTAATTAAATCATATATTTTTATAGAAATTCATCTGTGTGTGAAGAATGCTGTTGAGATGTGAAATAACCAGTAGCCAATTAAACAAGTTTCCCTTTTGGGTTTATATACTTAAATTATATATGTAAATCTGACACTAAACCTCACCGCACGTCACTGGATTTAACAAACATTTTATTGTGCGGCTGAAGGTGAACATTTTTAATCATTTTGTGAATTGTGTCCAACAAGTTGGTGTGTTTCTTATATTTTCAATCATCCTCAATCTCCATAAATAATTCACAAAACACAGATTTTGAGACAAATATTAAAATATCAGTTAATTTGATTACATTTTAGTTATATTTATATAACAGTCCTTTACATGTCAATCATATCAACGGGGTATGAAAATATTCAGAGCCAAAGCAAAATATTGAGAAACACAAAAAGTATGTGTTAAAGACATATGTCTTTAATAATATTACATTTCTGCTCCAGGGTCAGTCATTACAGTTTGTTTCTTCATCCCTAAATCAAATCGAGATAAAATTCTTTCAGATTCTCACCTATTTCACCGTATTTTCACTTATATTTTTATGTTGAGGTCAACGATAGGATTGGAAACCACAGCCCCTTTTTTCTGCTGCTTTTAATCACTTTAAAAATACAGTGATCTAACATTTTGGCCAGGATTTTATTTAAATTCATGTCTATTTGTTACCATCATTTATTTACTTCCAAGAGAATCACCCTTTATTTGCCAGTTGGAAGCAAAACAAGGGATAAAATATGAAGACCAGAAGTTTAACTGTACCTGGAAAAGAGGAGACGAAGAAAAGGCGAATCCATCGGTTCCCGGTTGTCGGACCAGAGGAAGAGCCCCCGGTGTGTCTTGAGCCAGTGTGGCCTTGAAACTGACATCGCCGAAGGCCGTTGCCTGAGTCTCCGGTTGTGCCTTGTCCTGCATTACATCGTGAACTCAGAGAAGGCGTCGCACTCGCAGCCGAGTCAAACAAGCTCGCGTTTTCTTACCAAAATCTTGAACCTGTACAGCAGAGACGGGGAGTCCGCCAGGCAACCGTACTCTTTGTTTGTCGGGTTGTATTTGGGGACGTAGCCGTCCGCCCCGGTGCAGAGGAAGACCTTCTCGATGCTGCAGCCGAACGAGTCGCCCAGGTTCTGAACCGGGTCCACCATCACACGGCCGTAGATGTTGGAGCCTGGAGCGATTAAAAAAAAACAATCAGCCTTTTCTTCTCTTGGTGGTGTCGTGTTTGTTGCTCTACCTTCTGTGAAGGCGGAGTCAGAACCTTCTCCAAAGCCCATCGAACCATCAGACAACCACAAGTCTTTCCTGGAGAGCAGGAACATCTGGGTGTTGAGGCTGAACTCGGCTGCCACCGGGTCGCTCACCTAATCATACATACGAAAATAGATGAATTGTGTACATTCTGATGTGCTGATGAAGCTTCATGAAACAGTGTCATGTTGTTTAGAGGTCAGTAGGTGGCGCCTTCAGTTTAAAAGACAAAGGAAAAATAGTGCCATCTAGTGGACTCTGAAAATAAGGACACTGCTTCATAAAGCTTCACTAGTAATCACTGGTTCATTTTTTTATTACCTCCACTAATGTTTCACCGGGTTATTTTGCGACTAATTTCGTTATAATGCATGATCGATAAACTTTATTTTCGTTATACACACACCAAAATATAATTTTTAAGCAACGTACCTATAAATCCATATAACTCTGCGAGACACCAAAGCCTCAAGGTGCAGCTTGTTAGTTCCCAAAAATCGTGCTAAAACACTATGACAGATATTTGAGCGACACCACCAAAAAAATGGGGTTACTATATTTTCCCGACTATAAGACGCACTTAAAAGCCTTTAAATTTCTCCAAAAATGACAGTGTGCCTTATAACCTGGAGCGCCTTATATATGAACATTACCTGGTGGGTGACTTGTTTACAATTACATTCATGACTCTGCGCCGACTGAGATGACACGCCGTGGGCAGAATTACGTCATTGCGTCATCACAGGTGGGAGTAACGACGTACGTCACACATGATGGCGGACGTCTATGGAGTGATATTACTGAGTGTGTCTTGGTTGTTGTACACTCAAAATCACTCTGCTGCGCGCTCAACCAGTCATACACATGCGTTCAACATGTCATACATGCGCGCTCTAGCCGTCATACACGCGCTCAACTTCACTGCTGCGCACTTAACATTCGTCTGCTTACAACATCAGTCTCACTGCTGCTTTAAGCCTTTTAAACATCATTTGAACATCGTTACCATGGGAGTAACAGAGTTGTCAGAACGCTTAATAAAGTTTGACTTTATCTGACTGTTTTGTCGACATTCCCTATTTATGAAAACAGTTCTAAAATAGGCCATTCATTGAAGGTGCGCCTAATAGTGCAGAAAATACGGTATTATTATTTGGCTTTACGGATCTTTTAAATCATTTATCAGTGTTAAGACAGGAATTGTAACCCAAGTTACCGTTCTTCCTCGCTTACTGAGTGTGTTGTGTTAGCTTTTTCCTGAATGCTACAGCTAGCTGCCCTCCTATCAAGACACTATCCAATAATGTCTCCAATAAGAATCTCATCTGTTTCAGTAGTTCGGAGACCAGTTAAATATCCATCCTAAATCCAAATGAAACCACAGGTTTTATAGCATTAAATTCTCAGCTCACCTGCTGAAAGCGAATGTCCATGTCAAAGGTAAGTGGCTCTCTGGGGTGGCACACTGGAGGGTTGCTGAACTCCCCGTTGGGAGACGCGATACAGGGCACCATCTTCACTGTGTAGGTTCCCGAGTAGTCACGGACCTACGGATTAGAACAAGTTATTTCAAGCGTCTCTTATGTTGCGGGCGTGTTGTAGGGACTCACGGCAAAGTCCGACACGAAGCTCCACTGCTGCATGGGCTGGTTGTACGT
Organism: Callionymus lyra; assembly: GCF_982586985.1. NCBI lineage: Eukaryota > Metazoa > Chordata > Actinopteri > Syngnathiformes > Callionymidae > Callionymus > Callionymus lyra. The sequence continues at coordinate 40,800,766 of NC_141818.1, forward strand.
GGGCTCAGTTCTGACCAGAGCCAGAGAGAAGGTCAGCCCGGGGTGGTCGGCACAGATCACCAGAGAGGACATGCTGGTTCCTGAAGACGGTTTGTGTATATTAGTGGCGATCGAGCTTCATGAGGCTCTTTTGGTTGTTCGTGCAACATAGACGGAGCTAAAGAGGCCTAAGATTATACAGCAAAGATTGCCATCTAGTGGGCGCTAATGAGTAGTGAACGTCTGATGAAGCTTCATGAAGCAGTGTCATTATTTTAAGAGTCCACTAGATGGCGGTCTCTGCACTTTTTTCCACTTTGTTTTGAACAACCGTTCTAATGAAACATCATTTTTTAAACTGATGGCGCCACCTACTGACCTCTAAACAACATGACACTGTTTCATGGAGCTTCACCCGTACATGACCCGCGAGTTTAATGTTGATGACTTTTGGAACAGGAGGTGGAACATCACCTCCAGGACTCACCTGGATGACTCATGACAAACTGCCCTCTGAAGCGGGCCTCGGTCTTGAAGTTGACCACCAGACGGCCCTCCTCGTTGATCCGCATGCTAGTCGGGTACATGGCCCCTGCGAGGGAAATGGTAGGTAGAGCTGAGCACATCTTCAGCAGCTTTAAAAAGCGGCTCCAGTACTGAACCTTGAAGCTCAGACTCCGGCGGGCTGCCGATGCCGTCCTGCCAGAGGATCGCCGTGTCGTACACGAACGTGAGTTTGAGTTCGGACTGCAGGTCGAAGTGCTGCCAGCCGCCCACAGCCACCGGAGAGTGGAAGACGTAGGACACGTGGAGGGGAACCCGCAGGGTTACGTAGGACTGCACCAGGTTCAGCACCTAAATTTGTGGACATATTGGATGATAAACAAAACTCAAGACCTCAAAAAATGAACCCTGGGCCTAAGAAGTTGTTTGATTTATTCTGACCCACCTGGCCGTCAGTGCCGATGGACCCCCCGCACTCGTTCAGGAGCTCTGACATATCGTAGTAGCTCGTGAACTCCCAGAGACAGGCCTCTAAATTGAGGTTCCTGTAGAAGCGTAGCGAGTTAGAGGACCGCATGAGGGTGCTATATTGATACGCTGACGTCTCTCCGATTATCTCCGGGTTCTTGGTGGCGTCCGTGATGAAGCCGTGGCCCGTTTGTATCTCATTAAAGTCCAGTAAATTAGAGCAGCGGTGGTTGCCCACACGTGTTCCATCCGGGCTCAGGGTGAGCTCGAAGTTGGACAAAGGTCTGGTAGAGATGACCGGAAGCATGCCTGTGCAGAAAAAACATGGTGAGGATTTGATGACGTGAGTTTGATACTTAAGAAGCCATAGTGTAGTTTACCATCCATGTGGGGCATGTTGACAGTCAGTTTGATGAGATTGGGGAAGTCCGGGTCGTCTGGTCCAGTGTAGCGGATCTTAGCAGAGAACGGTTCTGCTCCGACGGTGCCGGAGATACGCGGCTGACACATACCTGGAACGATGCTCCTTTTAATTTGACTTTTAGCTACACAAATGTTGTCAACATTCTTATCCTGCAACCCTAAATGCTCCTCACATTATGCAACACTAATAGACTCAGGGACTCATTCATTCCTCGTGCTATTAGAAGGATGACGTGCTGTTAGCGGCAGCAGCAGTTAAAAGCCATACAAGTGAAACCTTCAAACCTTCTCTTACTACAGATAATAAACTAGGATATACTTCCGTATCGTAGAAGTGTTTTATAAATATATTTCTAACTCCTTTGATGTAGGTTAACAAAGAAATGAATGAATATATAAATGGCTGAAAAAGCCGCCTTCACTCACCTTCCTCTTTGCTGATGATGGCGATGGGACTGGACAGCTCGAGGCCAGCATCTCCATTAGCATTAAAGGCACGAGCCGCGCACTGAATCCTGGACCCGGCCTGGAAGTAGATGGAGTCCAGGGTGATGGACTTGGTGTTGGTGAAGAAGGTGTTGGTGTCCACCTCCCTCATGGGACTAGTGACTCCGTCTGAGCCGGTGGGGGCGCTGACGCTCCAGCGGTACTGGGTGAGGGTGTCGTTGATGTTCTCAGCAGTGCAGATGGAACCGGTTTTGTCGAAGTCGTGGTGTTTGGGGTTACACGCCTGCATGAAGGACGACAAAGCTTTCAATCATCATTTGGCTATTTGTAAATTTGTTAATTTATTCTCTTTTGGGTGACCTTGTTGAAAAATCTTTATATTTTAAGACTTTTTAAAAAAAATATTTTTATAATCACTGTAAATGTTCCTACAGGAACCGCCCAAAGTTATGCAAAAAATTGAATTGACTCATATATTTGTTCATTTGAGGGGAAAAAATGCTTGTCTTAAACGGCATATATACTTCAACACAACCTCAAAACGTAGTCTTACTTGGGGTGCCAAGAAAATAGTGAACTTCATGATGCTTCTCGACACATTGCTCTATTTAATTATAGTTGATGGTCAGTAGAAAACGGCATTTAAATTATGTCTTTATTGTCATTTCAAGTGGTTGGCAGCTGTGATTGGTTATCTGTGCAGCAAAGCATCATGGGAGCTTTTCAGTTCAGTGTTGTTGAGGGGGACGGCATCTCATATAAAATTGTGATTTTGTAACTTCAGATAAATATTAAATGTTCTTCATTTAACCCTTGTCCATTGTCCATCCACTTGTTGCTATTAATCACTTAATCTAATTAAAATTAAGTGAATATCTTTCAGTTCATAAATCGTGTATTTTGGAAATGGTTTATTCATTTTTAATAGGGGAACATTTAAATTGGTCAAAATATATATTTTTTACAATTTATTTCACATTTTAATTTTGCCTTAAATTGTAAAAAAAATAAAATTGTAAATCTGTGTACGATTGCTATTCCCCTCAATCATTTAAATATTTAATTAAAACAAATATATGTACAGTATATCACTGTATTTCACACTAATGACAATATATATTGAAACAAATGTAATATTTCTGATTTAGCGAAGAGGACTGACATTATTTAAAAGAATAATTAGTTTAGTTATTACTACTTATGTCTTATTTATATAATAGTTGCAACATCAGTTGAATTAGATTGTAAAAAAAAGGGTGATTTGGAGTATAAAATGACAATGAAAAGTTTTATTTTGGACTCAAAATGCAGGCTGTTTCATTCCATTTTCACTAAATGTTCTACTCACCGTCACACACACTAAGGGGTAACCGTTGGCTGGGTTGGGGTTCTCTTTGGCCTTTCCCGTGTCGTCGTACATGAGAAGAGAAACGACGTGAGGCACCGCCGGGAACGTGACATCAGCGACGCTGTCCATCTCCTCGATGTACACGATAGCCTTGTTCATCTGGAAGAAATCAGGATTTATGTCGTGCATGCTAGGAAAAAGTATTCTTAAAAACAAAACTATAGTCGCTGGTCTATTCCTGACATCTGAGGCGTACGTGGCTGTGTACGTGAGCGGTATTCGGGTTGAATGTCACTGTTCTGTTTTTAGGGTCATCTACTATTTGACCCTGCCGGGACATTCCCCTCAACTTCTCATTCCAAAAGTAAAATCTTTTTATAAAGACTGTAAGGCTCAGGCGTGCTGACAGCAGTGCCAGCTGCTGTCAGCTATTTTAACTCCAATTGACACCGCATGGTACGCGCTCACGTTTGATCATACAGAGGCAAAGTGGACATGGCTGATGTTGTGGTTGGACCTAGTGGAGCCCCGTGACACTGGAGGACGTTCCTTAACCGACATTTGAAGCTGGATCTTCCTGATACGGTTTCCTGATTTGCAAAGCCCACTGGATGGCACCACTCTGCTCTATCTTTTAACTCAACTCAATGAACCTCAAACCAACCGGACAGCATTTTGAGCTCTGAAAGATGATGTCACTGTATCAGGAAACCTTATCAACCCATCAGTGGTGCCATTAAATATTTTGACATGTGTCTTCAGGCCGAACCAGGAGGATGCCCAACGGCCGATCGAATTCACGCAGGACAGATTACATCTTGGTAACAGCTGGGTATTTTCCCCTACATGCTCTAGGCTGTTACAGTTCAGCACCTCTTAGCCCTTTCCACCTCGGACACGCCATGTGTGTCTGTATTACCTGAACTTCCGCAATCATGTTGTCATCCGGCTTCATGTGGACGATGAACGCCTCTCTCATCTCTCTCTGGCCGTCGTACAGGATCTCCACCTCCACAAAATGTTCCTTTTCGCCCTCTTTGAATTCCACGTCTGAAATGGTGGAGGTGGGTTAGGTATGTGTGAACAAGGTTAACGACAGCTTGTTAGCTTCTCAATAAGTAACTTGTTTCGAGGCCATTAGTGCGAACGAAAAGGCCGACTCAGCATTTCCGTACGGACCGGCCGGTTGGGATCTCACCTTCCGAGAGAGGGTTGTAGTCTTCCCCCGAGGTCGCAGAACCGTCTTTGGTGTGGACCCTCACCACTGACACCTGGGACGTATCTCCCGTCCGTATGATCGGGATCCTCACGATGGCAACGTCTCCTTTCACCTGAGGCTCTCGCACACTGTACTTGATCTCGGAGAAATGGATGACGGGCTCTGAGGGTGCGAGGTCGGAATTTTACGATACAGAAAACAACTGATGGATAGAAATTAAAGGGCGTACTGTCTTTCTTGTCTGTGATGGTGATCAGCGTTTCTTTCTGCTCTCCGATGGAGGCTCCATATGGAGACTTGCTTTTTGGTGTTCCCAGTACGAGGCGGAGCTCCTCGTCCTCTTCGTGAACGGAGTCGTCCATGAGACTGAGCGTGCACGGCTTCTCGATCTCACCTTTTGGAGGAGAGACTGTAGTCAGCACCGGTGTTTGTAGGGATAAGTAGGAAAGAAAGTCTTGTTACCTGGAAGGAAAGTTACAATGGAAGCATCCGTGTTGGGCCTCTCGCTGTAGTCCATCATGACCTGTGCGGATCCTTGCCGCGTATAGCAGCGCACTGTGGATTTAAGGCTAATATCTCCGCTGCGGTAAATAATGGCTTTTATTTCACCATCAGCTTCATCCACCTTATAGGTTCCCTCTTTGAACTGGACTTTGGGCACTGGGAACATCGTAACAATCATGTTACAAACAGGTCGATCATAAGGTAAAGACTTGAATAAGATAAACTACTCACCATCTGTGATGGTGTCATTGATGGTGATGGTGGTCTTGCTTGGTTCTCCCAGCACTGCGCTCATGGGCATCCTAAGGACGAGATCAAACGTCTCCGGCCCCTCTAGCTCTGGCTGACCCAGGTCATCAAGGATTGTGACTCTAAAGGTCTGCATCGTCACCCCGGGGGCGAAATCCAGGTTGCGGCTGATGCCGACATAATCCAGTCCAGCTGATCGATGAGGAAACGAGCATATTAAGAAATGACAAAGACTCTAAAAGGCTCCGGATGTTAGCTCACCTTCTGCAGAAACGGGCTCGCTTTTCCTGGAACGAACGGTGACGGTTGCTGTCTTGGAGAGGTCAGTTCCTGTCCTCCAGACCTTCACCTCAACGTAGCCGGAACTCTCGTCTACAACATACTCGGGTTCTCCAAAATACAGAGAGGGCTCTGGAAAGAAGAGTCACGGGATTGTTCATCTCCTTCTCCATATTCCACAATTTATATGCTTATGAATAAACAAAATCTTCTTCTAATCCTTCTGCCAGGGCCTTCAGAAGCCTTGAAATGAAGGGCCCCAGACCATGAGTTGGAAATACATTTTTCTTTTCTGCGGTACTGAGGTCTACTGTCGTCATTCCTAACATTGATTCTGATTGGATGTTAAACAGAATCAGAATAATCTTTGTCTATTAGGACCTGATCAAGAGTTCAATGGGTGGTCAAGGCAAAGCTATGTATTTTGGTTTGAAGAGTGGTTTGGTTTGTATTCACGGTTTCGTTCTACAGCCAAAAACAACAGTTCATCATTTTGGTGTGGAGTGGTTAGAGGGGGGGATTTAAATGGCAGTGATAAGGGAATAATTGGCAAAGAAAATCAATGAATGAATGGAAGAGAGTGATGTTGTGGATAACTTAAGTGGAAATCACCTTTTTCAAGGCAGGCCTTTGACAAATACTTGACAATAAAAGGAGGCGTAACTTAAGAAAAAACTTAAATAACCATGCCAAGACAACATTTGAAGGGTGGAAACATTAAAGATTTTCTTGTGAGATTCATTCCAACATTTCTCTGGACATCTGTTCACTATTTTTTTTTACTCATTTTGTAAAAAACCCAATAAGAAACAAGGAGAAGTCATCGCTCCGATCCTCCTTTCTTTCAGACCTCAACGATCCAAACTTATCTCAAGCCAGACATCTGCGTCTGAACTCTGAGCCAAAGGGGTTGAGCACACCTGAGGAATAAGAGCTGAGTTTGTGTGTGTGGGCTCAATGCTTGACGGATGTTCCCAGCTTTCTCTGATCTGATAAAGCTGCGGGTGAACGTCGAGGTCCAGGTTTCACAGAGGCTACTTGGATTCCTAAAGAAGCACTGCCAATTCATCCGTCGTCACTTTCGTATTAGGCTCACCTTTTAAACTGGTCCATGCGGCAGAGGGGTCGAGAACCCCTGCACTATACTTTTGGTTGGTCATATGTTTTTTATCTAAACATTTTCAAACCTTTGGATGAATTTTTTTTTATCATATCTTGATGTTATTAATAATTAATCGATATTAGTTCATATTTTACACGGGTATAAACATGTTTAATTGAGGAAAAGTCGCGTTTAACATAATCCATAAATAAAAAGGTTTATTTAAAAAAAGTTAATTCCTTTTATTACGGATTGATGACTTTATTCTTGATACTAAACCATATATGGTAAAAAAGTCTTATTCGTTATTGTATTTGTTACACTATAATCATGATCATTATTAGAAATATATTGAAAGTGAAGAGAATTTTAGACTGCAAGGTAAACTTGCTGTATATATGTATACTGTGTGTATATATATATATATATATATATATATATATATATATATATACATATTTCCCACCCTGACATATACAGAATACATTTTTTTCTTGTACTTGGGTCGTCCATAATGTTAATCCTACATAACATATACATTTTTAAATGGTATGGCCCTTATACAGTAATCTATATTATTTAAAAGGTCACATGACAACTTTCACATCAAGTCCGGAAGGGAACTAATGCTGCTGCAGATGACAACTGGTCCGGAGTCAAACATCTCGAACATGCTCTCCGTGACATGCAGCATTTTAACAAGCTACTTAGTGTCCGGGGCGATGAGCGCATGTAGCTGTGGGATGGTTTGAAAAAAGGGGGTCAGGGGGGGCTTGATCACTAACAAACCCTAAATATCAGTGGGAGAAAATCAAAGTCGGTAACAAAAGACGCCTGATGGTGGCAAGAATTCTACCAGCAAGTTTCAACAGGCGGCAGATGATGTTGGGTCCATGTGGGTAAACGTACAGAACAGACACAATGAACTGCATTTATTAGGGGTGTTACTTGAAGACCCACCAAGAAGTATGAGTACAATAGAGGTTTACACTCTTGTCTCTTTACTAGTCTGGGAATGCAGTGTGGTTATTTATCTGTAAACCTCATTTGTTGTCTAGGATAAAAAATACTTTTTAGACAATGTGGGAGAAATGTGCAAAATGTTTAAAGATGTTTGAGTTTATGATGAGTTAAATGGTGACCTAGAGTAATTTATCATCTTTAAGGAATGCGCTGCTTCCCCAACAAAAAAAACTAGCAGTGAAGTCGAGTGCAGCAGGGAAAACATGCCAGTCATGTGGGCTCCCGTCACAATGGACCCCCTCTTTCCACCACCTGCCTTTTGGTCCACCACGGACAAAAGGACGTCCTCTGTTTCCCCCCGAGCTCCCCTGAATGCCAATGAGGACGGGGCTGACTCAAGGGGAGGTTTTCGACGCTTCCATCAGTCTGACCCGGAACGTGACATTCACCGGGGCGGTGACTTTCCCTCTCAACACCTGTTTATTGCTTCATGTTTTTCCCTCCAAGATGAACGATCAATGGAGCTCAGGCTTGGACAATAGAATTTAAATAGCATGAGGATTTAAGGGGTTTCGTTGTAGCTAATTTTGACAGAGTCGCAGAATCGTTCATGTGTCGCATTTGGATTCATCACAGCTTTCACCCGATCTTTTTTGTCTTATTGACTCACCGTCATCGTTGTCCGGCAGGATGGTGACCTTTGCCGTGGGGAAGTTGGTGCCCACTTGCCCGCCCATGGGCATGCTGAGTGTCACGTTGAAGCTCTCCTCCTCCTCATACAAGGAGTCGTCGATAATGATGATGCGGCAGAATTTCTCGCGTTCACCTTTGTCGAAACGCAACACGCTGGTGTGGTCCTCTGGTCGCGAGATGTAATCCGAGTAGGATAGCACCGTACTGGGAACAGTACCGGTAGCTGTGGCTAATGGATTTGGGGAGCGAAATCCCAAGGTTAGGCACTTGATGGTTAATATAATAAGCGATATGGTGTCTTTACCTTGGTGAGTAGAGCAAACAACCATAAGCTCCTGACTGGCGTCACCAGACCGACGCACCGGCACCAGCAGCTCTCCGATGTCTTCTTCAATTTTGTACTCAGCTTGAGGAATGAACACGGTTGACTCTGGATTCACATAGAGACAAAAAAAGATTAATCATCAACATTTCCAATAGTTCACATTTAGTCGAGCAGTCACCATCTCCAGGGTCCACAATCTCCACTGTTGCCGTGTCGGGAAATTCAAGCACCGCCATGACCGGGTCAGAAAGTTGGATCTCAAAGGTCTCCGAGGTCTCGAACTCTTGATCTGTGAAGATCTTCACTTTCCAAGTTGCTGTGGTCTGGCCTGGGTTGAATTGGACCTGCTTCTGAGATTTGCCACGGAAGTCTTTGTCCACTTTGGCGGTCCCGTCTTTCGTGGCGATACCTTCAGAAAGAGACGGCAGATGTTAGGCCTAATTTTTTGATTCTGCCACTTTCTCCTCTTGGGGTAACAAAGAAAGAAAATCAGGGACTTAACATTGTGCCTTCAAAGGGTAAAGGCAAAGCTATTAATGTCATATCATCGTTTCATGCAAACATTACTTGATTCCTGCATTATTCCCAATCAGGAATCAGTAACTCTTAGACATCAGTAGCAACAAAATTTGCACTTCAGTTATATGGTGGTCATTTATTTAAACGTGAAGTTAACCATTATTGATAGCTTAATGGTGCAAGAGCATCAGGGGTAATATATTAAACAAGCCAATATTGAAAAGTCCTGTATCAAGTGGGTGACCATTTTGAAATGATACTTAAAATTTAAAAGAAGATCACAAACTTTTGAGTTACGTTGCTCTCACTGACCAAAAACAAACCTCAGTGGAGTTGAGATTATTTAATGCACTCACTGACGAAGGAGGTCTCTCCCAAGTATCCTCGCCGTTTGAGCGTCACCTCCAGGAACTTTGAGTCTTCATCCACCAGGTAGTATTCCTTTTCCAAAGAGATCCACGCCCAGTTGAGCCGGAAGGGCTGAGGGTAAAGTTTGTTTCCACCTGCAAGGAAGTCCCGTAACACATAAATATTAAAGTAAATCAAGGGTAATCCATTGATACACTTGAATAACATTCACCTGCCGCCGAGTCTCAAACTATATATCCGAGTCCTTAATCCAGGCTCATGACTTATTTAATCCTCCGAACCAAAGCTGTGAGATCTTTTCTGGTCACTGACTCCGCCAAGAGGCTCAGAGATGTTTCATGTTCGACCAGATAATCTGTTTTTTTTCTTCTACTTCTATCTTTAAAATGGCAGTTCAGGATCTTGGTGACCCTGAACTTTTGATGTGAAGTGGGTCATGGTCAGTGGGTTCTTTAGATCAAGGGGAGACGAGAGAGGTGTCTCTGCTTAGACCTGCATCAGTGGGCACGAAGACAGCAACTCTGTTGACCTGCTTTCAACAGCCAATAGAACTTACATTTATCCCAAATATATGTGTTTTTTAACTGAACACTAAATATTATTTTGCGTAAGCAGGAGTGACTGTGTCGCTTCCCTGACCACAGCGAAAAAAGTAGTAACTGTTGTGCTTCAGTGAGAATGAAAGAGTGACGCCTTTATGCTTCGTGACGGGACTGAATGAAAACACTGGGGTGGCACGGTAGAGAATGGGGGGCCACTTACTCGGGCATAAATATCGACATCAAAAGCGGCATCTGGACTTTGCATTGTCATTTATTAAATAAATATGCATATATTATGTTACTCCTCTCCAGAATTAACTTGCACAACAGGAGTAAGTTTACGTTAGAGTCAAAACTTCAGCTAGTTTTAGCTAACTTGACCTTAGTTGTATTCCTGGGGTCTTGTTTGAACCTCCATCATGTTTTTGGACATGTTGGTGCTTCTAATAAAAGCACTGACCTCTACTGTAATGTCTTCAATGAACTGTGAATCTACACTGTTACACAACGAACAAAGGAGTGTTGATAAGTCTTCTCTGCACCAACTAAAGCAACTCAATCTTAGTTGAAAGAAATCAAAGTCTGCGGTCCATGGTTATCACAATTATGGTTGCGTGTCCTGGCCGACAGTCGTGAATGAATCTGATACGTGGCGCAGCTCAGATTGTCGCTATCATCGCAAGGAATCAAAGTGACAAGGAGCTGATTCTGCCGTGGTAACAGATTCATGTCGTTTGAGAACAACGGAAGTTTTTTACGCCGAAAGATTAGTTCAGGAACACGTGTTATTAGATAGATCCTCAACTAGATCGCAATCTGGTTTCAACCCTTTTGAAAGTATCATTCTTAGCGTGGCTCAGACAACATTGAGAACAGGTCACTTCTATTTCCACACTCTAAATTCTTCTCTCAGTTCCCTGAGTTCTTGACCAGCCTGGTGCTTAAATCAGTGAAACTTGTGGTTGACTTTAACATCCATGTGGATATGGTCACTGAAAGCTTGGCTTATACGTTCAATTCCACATTTAAATCAATTGGCTTTTCTCAGTATGTAGATGAACCTACTCACTGTTTAAACCACAACTTAGATCTTGTACTAACAGTTCAGGAGGTCGTCAACACTGAGTCTGGTTCTGCTCCAGGTTTCCGCCTTCTAAAAGTTTTTCCTCGCCACTGTCACGCTGTGATTCACTCATTGTTGTTTCGCTGTTTTTTTTCTTTTCTCCAATATAGTCTTAGTTAAACTGTTAAGTGTCTTGAGATAATTTTGTTAGGATATGACACGTTGGATAAAATAGAATTGCATTTGAATTATTAAACGGGCAACATCTCTTGACTCCTGTTTTTAGATTATTTCTCTGCTCATAAGTTCCGCGGTGATGAAAAGTTTCATCTTTCCGTCTCCGTCAGAGCGCAACCCGAGAGTCGTCCAAGGAGCATGTTTACAGCCGCAGAGCTCATGAGTCCTATATGCGTCGCAAAGGATGTTTTGTACACAACCCGGAATACAGTCTGGTACATGACGCGTATCATTTCAAAGTTAATACTCGAAGCTAAACAATACACAGGTCCTTGTGTGGCATCAGATGTGGTTGAGTCAGATCACTCAAACCGACTTTTCTGTTAACCAACGTGGATCAATGGGGCCGACACAGAGTGGGGTCAGAGTCTTTTTTAACACCCCCTTTTTGTCCGTCCCGGCTTTGTTCACTCATGGGAAGAACAACGGAGAGCGGGCCACCGAGTGGGTGGGCCACAACTTCAGTTTGTCGCACCACAGGGAAGAAAAGGAACCACTGATCTCTCAAGTTCTTTTATAAGTTCATTGTTCGCGCCTCTCCGGGACATATTTACACCGCAGTACGGGCCATACATAGATGCGAGGATCGAGGGTGAGGCGGGAGATATTGCTGATGTGGAAGGCCCATGTGTTGCCTGGACGTTGGAGAGTGTGATGCAAGAAAGAGCAACCTTCTATGAATATCCACATCAAGTGACACACATTCCAATAATTGCCTTTCCTCATTAATCTTCCAGCTGCTCTAAATATGGCGGCGGTTCAGGGCAGCTATTAAAAGTACTGACGCACCAATATGGTTGGCTTTAGAGTAAATTGGAGGCATTTTGTTACAAGTTTCTTGAACACTATAAACCACATGTTTAAGCACTGATCAGGTACATCCAATCCCTTAAATTATGAGGTAATAAAACCCATTGTATTTGTAGAAAAATGTACTTCATGAATAAAAGATTCAAAGATGTACATTGTCAAAAATCAAAATCTAATTTACAAAGCCGATGTACGAGGTTTGATTAAACCTGAAAAGTGGAGTCCCGACAGGATTAAAAAGAAGTGAGAGGTGTCAGACAGGGTGTTAAAGGCCCGAGCCTGGTCTCAAGCTGGGCGGAACAGGCCGTGGCACCAAGGCCAATAAATCTCCCTGTGACTGTCGACACGGGTGAAATGTAAGAACCCAAAACACCGTTAGGAAGTCTGAGTGTGATGTGGCCTCCTCACTCTGCCAAGACTGAAGGTTCCTGCGAGAGCATTATTCCTCTTGCAGAACACTTCCCGAACTGGTGCGTTCAAGGTTTTTTGAGTTATCAGGTCATCTGAGATTGGTTTGTGTTTCTGCAGATCAGGGGTCAGGGTGACGGAGGGCTTTGAAAGCAGATAGTCCAGGAGCCTTCCCTCTCACGTACACCCACCTGTCTGCTTGGGATACCACTTCCCCTCGGGCACAGCAGTGTCTGTGGACTTGGAGTCTGGAGTCTTGGAGGAAGTGCATTCCTCTCCCAGCAATACACCACGATCACATAACACTCCAGTCTATGATCCCTCTTGATTAATGTAGAACACAGATTTGAGTTATGATAACGGATTTAACGATTTCTTTTTATGCAGCTGAAGTGAAAAAACAAAGTTGTTGTTGGACCTCATGTCCACTTTATGATCCTGTGATCGTATATAAACTCAAGGTTATATATTCACCTGTCACTCTTTGAAATATCTTGCCATGATACTGAATCAGCTGAGGCTTATGGTCTAATATAGACTTGAGTTTTTCACTAGTTTATGCAATTGTTCTTTGAGTAAACTTGACCGGCAGAATGTCACATTCTTATAATACTGCAGAGAAAATGTGGTCTTTCTTCCAAAATGTTTTTGTGGTGGATATGTTTATCATTATTTGATTTATCATTGTGTTAGTTTTGCATTGCTATTATGTTAAATTATTATTTTTCACCATTGTTTAATCAATATTTGTACAATTATGATAATTGTTCTATAAGTATTTATTATTTTTAACATGTTTACTCATGTCCTAATAATATAATGTGAGAAGAATAAAGGTATATCAAATCATAATAAAATGCCTTTCAGGAAGTATTAATCAAAATAAATCATATAATTTATTTTTCCTCTCAATGCAGCCTGTTATTAAATGCTTCACAGACTAGTGCTGAGCCCCGCCCTGCTGGCCCTGGGACCTCAGGACCAGAGGAGAGAAATCTTTTCAGGCTGTTGCTCCTAAGCTTTGGAACGATCTTCCTCTCTCTTTGCGCTTGATGGATCTACTGACTCCTTTAAGAAACATCTTAAGACGTTTCTATTTGTTCAGGCTTTTCCTTGAATTTCTCGAACTCATGTGTTGTTCTCAGTATTATCTTGATCTTTAAAGTATGTACTTTTTTGAGTATTGTTTTTGATTGTCTAAGCGCTTTGTGACCCTGGTCTCGAAAAGCGCTATATAAATAAATATTACTTACTTACTTACTTACCTCTGGGATAGCGGACACAAGTTAGTATACAAATGTACTTTAATATTTTTGAGTGTAAGCTATTAAACAATAGTAATCTGTCATCATCAGTAGTCAGAGGCACACGTACGACTGTAATGACACCAAAGAAAAACCCTAAATAAAAAACAAGAAGGTCAGCAGCGAGGCGATCACCAGCCTGTGGGATGGTCGGCCACTGCCAGATGATATATGTCAGTCGAGTACGTGCTTGTAAACGCAACTATTTACTGCTCAAGTGTTTGAGGCTGTGAATGGCTTCAGGGAGTTCTCTGACCTGGTCATTTGCTGACACTTTATTGGTATTCCAATAGACATTCTTCCTCTGACAGAGAGAGTCAGCCACGGTAAATTAAACTGTCACTAAAAGACTATAATTTAGGCAAATACAATTTATAGTCACAAGATGAGATTACAGAACTTGTGGTCTATTTAATCATGGTACTTGGAAAACCATGTTTATATAACTGTTTGCATCAGAAAATAACCCTATTTAAGATAAAGAAAAACATGTGAGCATCCAGTCATTAGGTCCAAACCAAAGTATGTAATAAGAATAAATATTAATTTGTTAATAAATAAAAATATATATAAATGCCAAAATAAATTACATAAATGTATTAAATAGTTGTATTTGCATGAGTCATCACAGAATCTCTTTATTTTCTTGAAATGAAAAACTGACGTGAATGCCTCTTTTCCAAATGTTTCTCGTGACCAGTGGGTCCACAGTGCGTGAACCTGAATGACCACTCCTGACCTCTGAGTACAACACTTGTTACACAGTTACGACGGCCTCGTTTCAGCTGTGGTGACCACACACAAGCGCAATGCATTGGACCCGCGAGCACAGATCTGGCCCCGAGGGCCACCTACAGACTGTATTTGAAACGATGAAACTTTTAATTCAGAAACGTGGACACATTACTTAAACTACACTCTAAGAATAATGATTGTTGTTTTAGAGATTAAGTGTATTTCTGCCTGTTAAAATAAAGTGAAATAAAAGTTTTCTTTTTAAAGATATATTTTTTTACATTTTTCATATATATTTACGCTTTTTTTGTTCTTCCTTTCTTTTTGCTCGAGGGCCTACGTAACAATTACAGGCCCTATAATTGAGTCCACCCCAGTTGTGAGCAATTAGATTAACAATCGGATGTATTTAACTGTCTATTCCATTCAGGAAATACATTGACTGTGTGATTGACTTTTAAATGATGGGATGCAGGTTGAGCTAGTAATATAGATATAACTGTTTACTATTCACTTCAAGGCATTCACAATAAAAGTAAAAATCTGTTTAGGAATCTCTCCTCCACAGATAGTCCACCTACTTAGATTCATCGGCAGATAAGGTGGCCATTAGTGCTCATCCCCTGACGTGCCCCTTCTTGTCCGAGAAGCCTCCACTTCCCCACCAGATAACCCCTCCAACACTTGGCGGTCATTTCTCTTTTTATCTGTGATTCAATCTCGCTTCTGTTGTTCTGTTTGTTTGTGTTTCTTTCGGCCAACATGGAAGCTGTTGACGACATGTGTTTTCATGTGGGAAGACCTTTGAGATCTGTGCATGTGAACTATGAACTTAGCAAAACTACTTCTTTTTTTTGTTAGGAAAATCAAAAGGTGTCTGGAATGAGAAAACAAAGGATAGAAGGTAATCCAGTTGGTTTTCCGGCAGGTTTAAGCTTCACTCAAATATTGGGATATCAAAGGACATTGAGGGAAGGAATCTAAAAAAAAAAACCTCTTTCTACTTCTACTCAAAATGACATTAAAGTCAGAAGAATAAATTGAAAAAAAGATGCATTTCTGAATTCCTCCCCAGAAGCCAGACTCACTGCTTCTTTTGAAACTCATTCAGCATTTAACTCACACCCCTCCTACTCGTCAAGCTGTCACCCTTTCAGTGCGCCAACGTGTCAGTCATGGCCAACCGCCTTAAGTCTTTGTGATGCAAACACCAAGAGATTGACAGAGAATGCCAGGTCAAGATTTGAAAGGCCATTAAAGGCAGAATCAAATCTGAGGAACGGCTTTCGATGGTGTTACTTTACATGAAAAGACACTCACCGCCATCTTCGACTGTGAAGCGGAAGATGTCACTGGTGGCGTTGCTCGTATCCTTCAGCACGTAGGAGATTTTCATGTCGTTGATATCAGCTGATGACGGGAAAGAACAGAGACAAGTATAAAAGTGATGGATTTAGTGGATGATGCCAGAAAGCTTATTATTACTTCTTGAATTAAAATATTGTGTGTGAAAATATTTCTTACCTTGTGTAAAGGTCTTGATGCTATCGTTGCCCAAAGCGGTGTTAATGATGATCCCATGCTTTGGTGGTTCGGACACAGTGTACTTCAAGACTTTCTGAGGACTATCACGGTCCTCTGACCGCAAGGCCTTGTTGGTGATCACAAAACCGAGGTGGCCTGTTTGCAGAACCTTCAGTGAAGGTGCCGCTTTGTTAACAACTATCTGAGGCACGCCGTTGTCCACTGTGTTGATGTGAATTGTCATCACTTGGGCTTTGCGTGTCTCATAGATGGTGTTGGGGAAAACAAAAAAATCGTTATGAGTGCCGTCCGTCACCGTGAAAGAGAAGCTGTCTTCGTTGGTCTCGGTGCTGTCGTGCTTGTAGCTGATGAGGTTTTCATTAAGGTCCTGCTTGGTGAACGTGGTTATTGGTTTTGTCTTGTTAAAAAGGAGCTGTCCGTGCACCGGAACTTGTGTCACTATGAAACGAAGCAGGTGGTCTGGTGTGTCACGGTCTTCAGCAGACAGCTCGAACGGTGTGATGAGTTTGGTCTCGCCCTCTTCGACGACAAGAGTGCTTATTGTTAAGACTGGCTTTTTGTTATCAACGTCAGTGATGGACACTCGGAAGGTTCTGAAGACTGGATTGTTACCATCTGTTACCTCGAACTCAAAGCTGTCCATTTTCATCTCGTCATCTGACGTGTGGATGTAATAAATCTTGTTCCCAGCGAGCTGCAGTTGGGTAAAGGTGGAAATGGGGACGCCTGGGTGGTCACTGCTCTCAAGATGGCCTCTACTTGGTGCACGTGTGATACTAAAGCTTAGGAACTCATCTGGACTGTTGATGTCACTAGTACTGAGCAGATCCGTAGTCAAAGTCACCTTCCCTCCCTCTTTCAGGGTCACACCTTTGTTGACAACATCTGGGAAAACCATATCCATGCTCCCGATGTTGATGTAGAAGTACCGATCGATGAGTGGGTTGATTCCATCTGTGATGTCAAACTTCAACAAGTCACGGATACCGACCTGGCCGGTGTGGACGTACTGGATAAGCTCCTTGTCGACTTCATCCTGAGTGAAGTTCATTCCCAGGGTGATGTTTCCGATGACGTTACCAAACTTTCCTACACGCTGCAGGTAACCTTGACCAGGACCGTGGCGGACAACATATGTTAGATCTCGGTCTTCAGAGTCCAGATCAGTTGCCTTCAAAATCCTGTTGCTGATTGTTTTTGTCTCGCCAATCTCAATATCTAACCCATCGTTGATGGTCATTCTCGGCGTCTCATCGTCGACGGGGATAACCATCACAAGTACAGTTTTTTCAATTGTGTGTTTACCGTCTGACACCCTGATTTCAAAGCTGTCTTCTTCCGTCTCCGAATCATCATGTTCATAGACGATGTTTGACGTCTCTTTAATCTCCTCCAGGTCGAAATTGTCAACCGGGATGGTCCCCGTGCTCAACTGTTGCACGATTGTGCCGTGTTTGGGGAATTTGATGATCTCAAAGTGGAGTTCATGTGCAGGAACATCAGCGTCACCGGCGTTCAAAATAGGCGTATCAATAACGAGACTCATGCCCTCCATGACCACAAACTCACGGATATAGATCTCGGGCTTTTCATCATTGGCAGGAATGATGACGATTGGGAAAAAGTGTCGATCGGAAAAGTTAATACCATCAGAGCAACGGAAGGTAAAACGATCTTCAACTGGTTCCACGCCTTTGTGGATACTTTGAACGTAATATATATGACCGAGTGCAATGTCTTTGATATCAAAGGCTGTGATTGCTGCTCCTGCCCTGGATTTCTCAGAGCCTGCTGACGGCGAAATGTTCTCCACATAACCAGATGTCGGTTGGACAATAATGGTGCACTGGATATCTTCATTGTCCGTGTCAATATCTTCAGCTTGAATGTGGTCTAAGGTTATGACGTTCTTCTCCCCTTCGACGACGACAAACTGTTCTCCAACGCTAACGATTGGTGGAATACTGTCCACGGGAAGAATTGTCACGTGAACGGTCACCCCTTGCACCTTGTTGCCGCCCACGACCCACTGCTCCGACATATCAGTAAGAGTCAGGTTGAAGGAGTCGCTTTCTTTAAACGGTCCAATTTCACCAGATGTATGTGCATACACGACCGCTCCATTAATAATGTCCTCCTGGGTAAATCTCTCAGTCGGGGCGCCGTTAAGCAAGATCTCACCGAGCTTCGGAGCCTCCTCCACTATAAATGTAAGCCTCAGATCATCCGTGTCTTCATCCTGACCCTGGATAACATTGGTAGTTATCTCTGTGGCTCCATTCTCAAGAACATCCAGAGTGGCTCCAAGAAGACCATCCGGAAGCACGATGGTCGGTGTCTTATCATCTACAGGCTCGATTGCAATTTTGATATGTATCGGCACCTCGTGAAAACCGTCACTGATATCGATTCTAATGACATCATTAACCGACTCCTTGCCATTGTGGATGTAAGTAATATGGCCACCAGCGAGATCTTCGAGGACAAACGTTTCTCCATTTGACATGTCAATGCCCAAGTATTGTAGATGTCCAAACTGAGGCGTCTGAGTTAGGGTGAAGACGATGTTGTTGGCATCTGTATCGGTGTCTGTGGCATACAGGTCCTTCTTAGTAAGAACATATGCGTTTCTCTCCATCACTGTGAACCCCGTGTTTGTGATGCTAGGAGGTTTATTGTCCACTGGTTGCAGGAAGATGGTAAATAAACCATCTGCTGTGTTACCAGCCGTGTCTTCCACGATGAATGTGAACTGAGCTACCTTTGGTGTGATGCCCAGTTCCTGGTTTGGCGGTTTGTAGGCCACTTTGTGGTGATTCACCTGCGCCTGCGTGAACTCTGTAACTACAATGTCAGGGTTGTCCGTCAACACAACTTCACCCAAGCGTGCAGGGTTGTTGTCGTCTATGTCAGTCGGAGGCTTTGTGATGGTGTATTTTAAATCCCTATCGTCTGAATCCAAATCGGTGTAACACAGGAATTTCTTTTGAAAGAACGTCAGCTCATATTCCTGAACCGTCATGTGAAGGGTCGTGCCTGGAAGGAGCTCCGGGACAATGTCGTCAACGGGTTGGATTTTAATGGTTAAGGTCTGTTCACCGGATTGATTAGGGGGATCGTTGTTGTCCTGCACTCTGAACACAAACAGATCCGTCACAGTTGTCGTGCTATGGGGTCCGATGTGGCGATAAAACAGTTTTCCATCAAGAATGTCTTGCTGAAACCACTCTGTCACCACCTGCTCAAACATCTCGTCCGTCTCGCTGAACTTCCAGCGTGAGGGGTCGGTGGGAGGCTCCACCTGCCTCAGCAGCAGCTCTCCTATGGTAGAGTACGGTGGCTCCAAAATGAACTTTATACTTGAGTCTTCTGAATCGATATCAGTGGCACTCAGGATGAACGGGGAGATCTGCATGACCTCATTTTTATACAGCAACATGCCAGTGTTGGCATTAATAATCGGAGGCTCGTCATCAGTGGGAGCTATTGTGATGGGAAATAAAAACTCCACTTCATGGCTCCCGTCTGTCATTCTGAAAATAATGTTATCGCTGTAGGTGTCGCTGCCGTCATGCTGGTACACAACTACTCCAGCATCTAACTCTGCTGGCGTAAAAAACTTCCTTCTAGATCCCAAAATCATCAATTCGCCGTGTTTCAAGCCGTCGACGACTGTGATTCTCACATCCTCCAAGTTATCTTCATCACTTATTTCTAAATTCTGCCCACTGGACAGAGGTCTGGACTGGCCTTCAAACAATAGCTGCCCTGTATTTTTGGTCGCTACTGGTGCCAAGGTATTCATTGGCTTCACCACAATCATAAATGCAAAGGGATCCGACACAGCGCCGTCCGAGTCTACAATTTCAAACTCAAGCTGGAAAATTCTCTCCGTCTCTGAATCCTCTGACGGTGGCTTATAAGCTATTTTCAGGTCTTTGATATCTCTCTGATAGAAGGATGTGATGGGCAGGTTCTGATCATCTGTGCTGATTATGTAGCCCTGTTGCGGCCCGAGGTGCGAGGTGATGTTGAAGATTAAATCATCAGGGTCGGTCTCCACGTCTTCGGCGGCCAGCATGTCAGTGGTGATGGCTGTCATCACAAACTGATCCACCTCCATCATCATCATCGACACGAAGCTGGGTCTTGGCGCTGTGTTTTCTGCCCCCTCCCTGATTCTGACCAAGATTTGAAAGTGCTCTTGCATGATCGTGTTCCCCTCATTGTCCTGCAGCTCCACCATCATAGGAATATAATCTCTGTTCGGTGATTTAGTAGTAGCAGTGTGTTTGTATAGGATGCCCAGCTTGACAAATTCATCACAGTCGATCATTTGTCCACTGATGGGACTATTTAAGAGAACACCATACCTGGGCAGACCTCCAGCTCCGGCAAAAGTTGTCATCTTACACTGAGTGACACCCTCCTCAATCGAAAACTCCAGATTTCTATTGTCGATTGGATTGCTGTCCCCGTGGAGCTTTTCGACATTTAAGGGCATATTCCTGGTCAAGACCTCGAGCTGTTGGAAAACCACTTCCACCTCCAACATGAAAGGAACGATGATGGTGTCTGTCTGAGAATCATACCGCAGCTGCAGTTTCACTCGATCCTTGTTCGGGCTCCGAGATCCAAAATGAGTGTATTTCACTTCATCAAGTCCAAAGGAACACGGGAACCTTTTAGGCGTCAGCGCCCCTGGCTTCTGGGCCAGCGGGTCATTGTCCAGGACAGTGATGTGGCAGCGGTCACCGGGCTGGATATCGATCACTAGGTCACTCACAGGTTCCAGGAAAACTGACTTCCCAAGTGGAACCCTGATCCCATTGTTGGCGATGATGATGCTGTCTTCACTCAGTCCGGACCCGTGCTGGTTGAGGTGAGACGGGTCAAACGGCTCAGCATCTACCACAGCAGAGTATAATGCAGCCGCAACGAGGCATCTCAAAAGTAGTGATTTTTGCAGACAACCAGCCATCTCCACTGCTAGTTGCCTTGCAAGTAAAAAAAAAAAAAGCAGCGGATTTCTCTGCCTGCTGGTGGTCTTCTGTCTCTCTCTGTGTTTGCAGGAGCTCACTCTAGTGCGGTGAAGGCTGCAGGACTGCGCAGGTAAGAATGAAACAGTAGACTGTCTTTGACTCCGACTCCTCCTTCTGTCGGCACAGGGAGGGAGCCTCCTGCCCCCTCGGCTAAATTAAGAAAGGCCATTGGACATCATGGTGAAAGTGCTCCCCCAACCAGCTCTTAACTTTATCTCCCCAGCCAGAAACCTCTACTCTTAAAAGAAACAACGGACAATCAAACAAAACATTGCATTAAAATTTTAACTTTTCCTTCATATTTTGACTTAAAATAAACTACACTAATAGGAAGTGTCTAGTATTATAAACAGTAAGTACACAATTCTTCAAAAGTCAAAAGGATTTTGTGGATATATATATATTAACTGTATATTAACTATATAATAATACAATATAATAATATATTTATTCATATTTTACGTACTATTTGTTGTTAAGATTTAATTTTGTTAATCTAAAAATACACATTAAAGCTAAAGATGCATGTGAATTATTATTAAAATGTTATCGGTGAAGGTGTTCTGATTATTAGTTGATTATTTAAGTTTGTTGATTATTTATTTCATTTTGTTGGTTAATTTTATTTATTTTCTTTAATGTCTTAATTAATGTATTCATGTTTTGCATCGTGGGTCAGAGAGGACCACAATTTCATTTATGCTGTATGTCTTAATACATGCATATTTGACAATAAAATGACTTCACTTTACTTGTTGCCATTATTATTATTTAATAAAAATGACTTAACAATAAAACTGATAATACATTTCTTATTAGTAAGATCGATATGCTTTTAAGTATTTTTCCCTTTTCTTTTTCAGGTATTATTGTGAAAGCTAATGAGGCGGTGTTGCCTTTTTAAGATTATATTTAGCCCCGACCAAATGATGCAAAGGAGAACTGACAAGATGATAATCTTCCAAAATCCTCCGCGTTATGTTCTTGAGTCAGTAAAGCTCTGAGGTCATCAGAGTGGGACGCAGCGGCACCAGCGCGACCACAGGTCCCACACCGAGGGACAATAACCTGCCTCAGCTGGTCGACCAGGTGGACAAACAAATGCAGGGAACAACAAGTATTTTATGTGAAAGAACTGTAGAGAAAGATTTGGATTGACGGCTGAGAATCTTTTAGAACTGAATTACTGGAGTAGATTTAAAAATAAAAATACAAATTTTCCCTTTTATTTTAAGCATGTAGATCCTAAATGATATGTTCATTCACTCAACTACACATAAAATGTAAACAGGAAGCTCTCTCGGGCCACGCTGGTCTTGGACGAGGTGAGAATGTGAGAATGTGTACTCAATATAGTGCACAAGGTCAAGTTCAGATAAAAATACCTGGAGTCCTTGTATGGATCATGGGTTCAGAGGAGCCTGACACTCGGTGATGTGATCCGCATTTTCACACTTTTTTTTTTCACCCTCAGCAAACTATAGTTAAGACTTATATCAAGTGTTAACACATCATAATTACACGGTGGTCGCCGGCGAATTATCATTTAATTACAGGTTCATTGTGATGCGTTGGTTTACTCTGGGAACTCCGGTTTCCTCCCGAAGTCCAAAAACATATAGAGAACTTGGGGGAATTGTTCGTAGGAATGAGTGTGAATGGTTGTGTGTCTGTCCAGGGTGTCCCCCGCGTCTCGCCCGTAGAAGCTGGTATAGGCTCCAACCTAACCCTAAAACTCCCTTAAGGGAATAAACGGCAGTAAATGAATGAATGATTCATAAGATTAGATTCGGGACATGAGTTATGAACGCCAATAATATGAGTACAACCAGAAGTTATTTGGTCAAGAAGGACAAGAAGATCATTTGGATAAATCGAGCCTTAAGGTATGAAATATCAAAATAAGACTTTTTTCTTGCTTTATATACAGACTTGTGACCTCTTATCTCCTGGAAATAAATGTTTCAGTGAAAGCGAACTAAGATTCCACTTATTTTTTCATTTTAGATTTAGTTTCAATTTAGCAAAAAAAATGTTTTTTCTCAAGTACAAACATTCGAAGAACTCTCTGGATCGAACTCACCTGGAAAAATAGACGCCAGCTCATGTAAACACCTAGTGGATTACTGTTATCCAACATGGAAAATAAACTTTTATTTTGTTGTGTTTTTCTACATCTTTTTAGCAACGCCCAGGTATTTTGAAAAATACCAGTCTTGCATCAGATCGCATAAAACCGATACAACACCATTCAGAGTTAATATTAGTGTAAGTTTCCCCCACCAAACGCCCACCAAATCAGAGACCACTAAAAATAGATTATTCTGGTTATTTTCCGAAAAGAAATAAATAAAAACATTCGGATATGTTGTTAAGCCCGTCATAATTATTTTGTGAGCGTTCCTCTGTTTATTGACGTGTTAATGCCGCTGCACTCTCAAGCATCCTTCCGCCGAAACCTGGGCCAAATACCAGAGATGCCGCATGCGTTCCGTATCAAACTTTTCATTGCGTCCTTTAAATAAAACTCCTCACTTGTCAGTCCAGGAATACATTTTTTAAAAAAGGGAGGCCACACATCACAGAGAAGCAACTATAGAACAAACAAGGATTTCAAGCACATTGTCATCATAGCGCAGGGCTTTGATGGCGAAGATGAAAAGAGATGGACGCCGCGAGGAAACGGTTTTCAGACCCGTCGAGTGATGAATCAGAAAACACAGCATCTGCTCAGCACGACACAACAAGGCTTCATCGCGTCGTTAGTCCATCAATATATACAAAACGGACATAACATGGTCTAATGGGCGTCCACGGTAAGCAGAGATGTTGGTTCAAGGCCAGACTCTGATGACCAGGATCAAGTCTTTATCCAGACGCTGACAGCAGTTGGTAATGACCTCATGATGGATGAAGAACAAAAGCCCAAGAGGAACTTCTCGCCAGATCCCTAAGTGAGGTCTGACATTGGTCCGTCCCACCCTTTGAAAAAAATAACTTCTCAAAATAAATTTTCTCAATGTATTTCAATGCACCCGATTCGACTTCTGTCATACCATTGAATGGGCGCATATCCTGATATTATCATCCCATTCATATGGGCCAGTAGGGCCCTATTCTACCTACTATATTGTCTCGAGCGGGTTGCGATCCCACGTCCCTGGGGGCAACAAAAAAAAACATGGCCAATGCGCTATCCACTGAGCTAAACCCTAAGCCTGACCCTAACCCTAACCCTAACCGTTAACCTAACCCTAATCTGGACCACGCCATTGTGAAAATTTGCATTTATGTACATAGCTGCTAGAAAATACGATAACATTTTATTTATTCCGTTTAAAGACAGATAACTTTATCTTTCTTGGACGCAAACCGGAAAGATACGGAAAAACACGAAAGGATACGGAAGTTAGGGTTAGGGTTAGGGTTAAAGACCCTAGGGTTAGGGTTAGGGTCAGGCATAGGGTTTAGCTCAGTGGATAGTGCATCCACCATGTTTTTTTTTGCCTCCAGGGACGTGGGATCGCAACCCGCTCGAGACAATATAAAACATTGGGTCAACCAGATGAATAGCTGATAACAGCCTATTCTACATGCTAGTAGGTAGAATAGGGCCCACTGGCCCATATGAATGGGATGATAATATCAGGATTTGCGCCCATTCAATGGTATGACAGAAGTCGAATCGGGTGTTCAATGACACACTCATTGAAAATGCTGGTGTTCCTCACCATTTGTTTTAGGGTTGCTAAGTTCAGGTTCAGGAACATCCTCGACGTCAGCCACCTGGTGTTGTCGTGTGGTAGAAGAATGTGAACACAAAACTTATAGTATCAACGTGTCAGTCATGTAAATAAAAAATATGGAATTATTATGGATTTTTTATGGTTTTGTATAAATCCACCAGAATTTTGAGCCCGGGTTTACACTGGAGCCAAATATTCTAAGACAATGACTAGGCTTGTTGGGATGCAATGACGAAATTGTTTCCGCTTAATTTAAGTTCTCCCTATGAATAGTTTCTCAAAACACTGCATTAGCTGTCTTTTTGACTGGCTTAGAAATGTTTAAAATCAGCTTTTTTATTAGACCAGTGACCAGTTTATACCCTTAGTCATAAAAGCGCTTTCTTAAATGTAAATATTTAATTCGGCAATACCTGTGTTTAAGACCCAAGAAAAGATAAGTGTGTAATTAGGGTAGGGTTAAGGTAAGGTAAGGTAAAAATAAAGTTTTACCTTACCTTACCTTACCTTACTTAGTATATGCTTTACTAATTACACACTTATCTTTTCTTGGGTCTTAAACACAGGCTGTATCAGTGTGATTCTTTTTTCCAACATTTCCCTTTCATACGACTTGACTGAGACAGTGGGTAGTTTCATCGACCAATCGTGTTGCAACTCCGCTTCTAGACTGAATCTGGTTCAACTTGAAAACTGCATTTCCAAGATGGCCGTTGTTTGCGTTACCACGATGTCTTGAATCGTGTACTTTTCTAAGTGCACTGCTTCGCAGTATACTGTAAGACAGTGCACTTACTTGCGCGGTGCTCAAATTTCAACAGGGTAGTACTGTCTCAAATCAAACACTTGACTCGACAGATTCTTCTTCTACTACTTTTTAACAATTGCAACCAGCCATTGGAACACTATCGTCGACACTTGACGCCGATTTTCACCAATCGAAACAAGTTATTAAGTTCTGTTTCATTGTGCTATTATTGTTGTTTTGTGGAGAAATGGGTGTTTTCTCGAAACATTTACGTCGGTGTCTTCTCCGAGGACGCGTCGTTTAGTGACGTATCTTGCGTTTAGCGCCATCTACCTCGCTAAGATGGCGCATAGCGCACACTGCTCAGTCTGAAAAGTTACTGAAAAGGTTCAGTAACAAACAGTTGACGTCACAAATACAACCGTACATCTCCGTACATAAGCCACAGCGCCTTCTTCTAACGAAGAAACATGACAAAGGATCAACAGCTGAATGTGTGACATGCCAAGGAAAGGCCAGCGTGACATTTATGTGGAGAATAAAAAGAGGTGTCAGCGTCATAGATGTTGTCCCCCCTCGATAAACTCCTGGTCTTCTCAGAATAGCTGAGGGAGATGGCTTCTACATTCTGCGTGCTCCCTCACTAAGCGCTAGCATGCTAATTATCCGGCCCGTTGTAAATATACTCGGCGTATAAATAGAGGAGACCTGAGACATTTGGATCTAGTTCCGGGCAGGAACAGATTTGTGCTGCACTTGGTGCTTTTGGGATGGGGTGTCCATGCCTGCGGTCGGGCTGGAGGACGTATGAGGACCAGGGCAAGGGAATGGTTTCACCTGTGGTGGATTAAAAACCTGGGCTGATATTGGCTGCTGCCATTGAAGAGCATAGAAACAAGCTGGATATAGACTCGGTCCAGGAATACCAGGAAACAAATCACCCGAGAGCGGAAATCACACAACTATGATCCACATTATATAAGCATCAACCGCTCCAACCATTGACAGTTTTCCTTAAATACTATTTTTATTTCAGTCAATAAGAAGTACTTCCAGCTCAAGGTGAAAGCATCTTCATGACTCATTGTCTCCTTGACAACTCGGGATCTAAATAGAGTCGACTTCTGACAGAATATACTGGCTCCTCACCGTCAGGGGCATTCGGATCTTTAACACTGAGCTAAATAAACTTGAACCTTCGGCCGCCGATGATCAGACGCAGCCGAGGTCGGCAGGATTAGTGAAGCTCATAAGAAAGAAAGAAAGAAACGGTGAGATGAGAGTCAATTCTTCAAAATCATTACTGTCTCACTATCAGGGCGGCAGTGATTATATATACTGTAAGTTTATATATAGATATATATATGTATATACAAACATATCTATACATATATACTGTGTATATATATATTTATTTATTTGTATATATATATATATATATATATATATATATATATATATATTTATATATATGACTTCTCACCTTGAATGTCTTTTAGAAGTTAAGCCTTGGTCGTCTATTAAACATCAAACCTAAGATGTCTTTTAGATGTCTTATCTTGGACATCTTTTAGATCTCTTTACTTGGACGTCCTTTAGATGTCTTACCTTGGATGCTTTTAGATGTCTTACCTTGGACATCTTTTAGATGTCTTACCTTAGACGTCTTTTAGATGTCTGACCTTATACGTCATTTAGACGTGTTACCTTGGACGTCTTTTACATGTCTTACCTTGGATGTCTTTTAGATGTCTTACCTTAGACGTCTTTTAGATGTCTGAACTTATATGTCGTTTAGATGTGTTACCTTGGACGTCTTTTACATGTCTTACCTTAGACGTCTTTTAGATGTCTGAACTTATACGTTGTTTAGATGTGTTACCTTGGACGTCTTTTAGATGTCTGAACTTATATGTCTTTTAGAGGTCTTCCCTTGGACGTCTTTTACATGTCTTACCTTGGACGTCTTTTAGATCTCTTTACTTGGACGTCCTTTAGATGTCTTACCTTGGATGCATTTAGATGTCTTATCTTGGACATCTTTTAGATGTCTAACCTTGGACGTCTTTTAGATGTCTTACCTCGGACGTCTTTTAGATGTCTTACCTCGGACATCTTTAAGATGTCTTACCTTGGACGTCTTTTAGATGTCTAACATTGGACGTCTTTTAGATCTCTTTACTTGGACGTTTTTTAGATGTCTTACCTTGGACGCCTTTTAGATGTCTTACCTTGGACGTCTTTAGACTTTCAACCTTGGACGTCTATTAAACGTCTATTAGACGGCTAAGATTATACGTCTAGATTTAAATAGTATATTTTTTAATATAACTGAAAAAAGTATGACATTTTTTTGTCAACCTACTCAACCTACTCTTTTGTCTACCTATTCTTGAGTGATGCATCATAATAATGATAAATGAATACTGTCTTGAGTATTTGATGGATCCGCTTCCATAAATCACCGTGATACATCCTTTCCTGCCATCACCTGTTTTTTTTCATGCCACTTCAAACTTCTGCATCGGCTGAGTTTATGTGAACTTTGCCATGACCTTTGACCCCCCCACTGAAGAACATCTGTTTGAGGGAAATGACAGCTGACATAATCCTAGCTCTCTTCTATTGATGTGATTTACGTTTTTTGGGGGCATGAAGCGTCTGCAAACCTCCGGCGGCCCGAGGCCGAGGTGACGATTCTACTTTCAAACTGAACCACAAAACATATTCAAATACGACTGTTTGGTTTCTCAAACTCGTGGAGCAGCAGAGTGAGAGCAGAGGTTCGGGTTACACCTAAGTCTGCATATCGATCGCTGATAACGATCTTCTTGGTCTGTATTGAAGAATGGGACATTCCTCGGAGGATTTAGAATTTTGGGCAACAGATCCAAGAGACCCTGATCTCGATGTGTCAGATAAACAGAAGCATCCTCAGGTTCTTCATCCGTTGAGGTTTGACTGCTGTTGGCACCGACTGTTACCCTTCAGGCAGGAACTCTTCAAGATGAAGAAGCGACTCCGGCATGTTGACAAATGTCTTTATTGGTACAATTAGAGAAAAAACAGAAGGAGAAACAACTTGAGTGAAAGCGTCGGTTGATTGACGACGCCAAGGTTAAGTTTACTGCTGCAGAAACTATTTCGTTCTCCGCAGATTTATGTGAGGATGAAAGTTACAGGAAAATGTGACGAGACCTGAAAGGTTAAATATGTAACAGTTTGTGTTGATCGGAATAAGAATTCTAGACGAGGAACGTGTGGAGCGGTGGCCCCCAGTCCAAATAAAGGGGCCACATTATATACTGTGACTGTTACTGGGTCGTCAAGCTAGAATAATGAAGGGACAAGTATATTTAAATGAAAACTTGAAAGAAATGCAATAAAATAACATTCTAAATTAACCGTCTTATATATAATTTAATTTTTTAAAATAAATTCTAATTAAAGATTCTGAAGGAAAAGGAAGTAATGGAAGAAATAGCATATTTCATATATTTTTCAATTTTAAAATAAAATAAAATGCAAATAAAAAGTGTTAAAATGCCATGAAATAAATGGTGTAATATTTAATTCAATTTACATTTAATTAAAATGATTGAATTATAATTAATGTACATTTCTGTTTGAATGACCATGTTTTGTCCTAAGAAATTAATAAAAAGGTGTGAAAAAAAGAAAATAAATACTAAATATTCATAAAAAGGGAAAATAAAAGGTATAAAATATGCCTTCAAGTTATATGTAGAGTGGAATTGTTCGATAGCCATTGAAAACATTTCTAAATGGTCAGTTTTATAGTATTATTTGACCTCATTAGGACCTCAAAATGGAGTTTATGGTTTGTTTTACCATGTATTCATTTAATTTGTATGAAGTTTCGCCATTTTTGAGACAGTTGATAAACAGTACCAACAAATAAGCGACAAATAAAGATGTTATGATAACATCAGAGTCATGTATAAATCCATGTTCATTAAGACTGTAACATGCACTGGCTCGGCTCCAATACATACCTTTTCATTTCAGTTCCAAACGCTTCCGCTCCGGAGCGAGAATGTGGAGCCGCAGGACGTCGACACTTTTAGATGCAGTTTCCGCTGCTACTGTGCTCGCTGGACTCTTTACACATTCCAGGTTCTGTCCAGTTGCCAGAGCCGTTGACCTCATTCACCCGCCAACCGTTGGTCCGGTCATAGCTCAGATTCCTCAGGTGGTGACACTGAATATGTCAAAACTCCGAGCCTTTGATGATAAAAAAAAAAATATTATGACATTAATTTCAGAAGTGAATATGACAAATTAAAACATATTTGTTGTGGGGAAAAAACAGTGTTGACTTCGAATATATCATCAGTATGTGTCTGTTTGTGCAAAACTCTCTTTTCATTGAAATATTTACATTAGAAAATGATCTTAAGCCCACCATAAACACACCCACTCTGCTGGGATTTCTCAAGCATCAATGTTTGTCACCACACATCATCAATCCCGGATGTCTCCACCTCCAAGGGACTCGTTGTATAAACAAAGCGGGGCGTGATTACAGCCGACTGGACAAGGAGTGAAGCCATACTAGACTCCGCTCTTGTAACCTCTCGTTCGCCGAGATTTCAGACGGGGGAGAACTTTATAAAGTAATAAGTCCAAAACATGGTCATGATGAGGGACTTACTGCATTTTGGAGAGGAAGACTTCAACATTTGAAACATGGGAGTGAGTCAGGAGAGTTGGATTAAACATCAGTTGACCTTAAAGAGATCCTGCTTTGAATCATGTTTGCAAAAGGCTAAACAAAAAACAGTTTAACTAACGGTGCATTACACGGTAGTAAGGTTAGGCTTAATGGAACCGGCCTCTTTCAAAAATGGAAACTAAAATTGTATAGGAACTTGCTTGAGAACATGGCTCCTGCAAGGGTTTGAGTTCCCAGCTACAGCATCTTGTTTACGCCAAGGGACCCCCGTGTCTCCGGCGTACTCCGGGTCTCAAGTTCAGCGGAAATCCTTATCAGATGTCCAAGCCACCTCAACTGACGGCTCGACTCCAAATCTCTCCCGGGCGCCCTTGCTTCTGACCATATCAAGAGAGAGCCCGGTCCACCCTACGGAGAAAACTTATTTCGGTCGTTTAATCTTGTTCAATTCGTCATATGGTTGACTTTTTCGGACTATGACTTTCTGGGCCAGAAACGACAGACTCTCGGCTACAGGTGTCGTTTACGACCTGTGTGTGCGAGAGACGCGTCTTCTTTGTGTGCGACGGCGTGAACGACACAATCTCTTAAGACTGTTAAAACAGTTTTACAGGTCCAGTCAAAGACAAGTACAACAGTAATGATCCTGCTGTAAAATCCGCGGACGGTGTTAATAGTCAACGGTTTGACCTCCGGCAAACTGTGACTTGTCTTCCTGTAAAAACACTTCAAGAGACCTAGACGAGTTCAAATTCTTAATGGAGCTTTTATTACACAACCATTTCAAATATTCAATATATATTCTTGGTTAAAGGGTAAAGTTTCTTGAGATAACTTCGAGTCCACAAGTCATAGGTTTGACGTACATTTCGTATCACCAAAAAGGAACTTCTGCCGGGACTTGCCTCGGTGAAGATCCAAGAATGTCGATGGCTCTGACTCCGAGGCCACATTATTCAGTCGCCTCGGAGTCTCTAATTAAGACGCTGCGGTGGTTTGACGGACAGATCGGGTCGGAGGCAGGTCAAGACAAAAGCGTCGGTGGAGATTCTCTGTCGATGACTCAGAAAGCATCTTACGAGAACGTACATGATCCGAGGACGAAATACTGTAAACCAGGGGGTCTTAAACTTAACTGGCCTTTTCAGACTGCTTTGCGGCGATAACCACAAGTCCGAAATCTAAAGAGTCCTGAATTATTATTATTTTTGTCACACATTAGACTCCTCAAATATTGCAGAGGATGATCAAAACAATTTTTTTTTGTGTCATTTCATATAGATTTAGAATTAAAATGTAGTTTTTTGAGTAATGAGGTAATTTATTTTATTTCCGAACACTTCGTGAGAAGTTAAAGGTCAAACAATGTGTGTTTCTTAGATATAGATCTTGTTCCTCTTTTGTATTCATCAGTATGTGTCTGTTTATACACTTTGCAGCTAAATGTAGACCAAACTGAAACTCTGGTTATTGCTCCTGATGATAAGGTTCCAGTCAATACTTGGCTGACTTAGGCCAGTCTGTCAAACTGAGCCTGAGAAACCTGGGTGTTGTATTTGACAAGAAACATCTTCCTTCAACTGAGAAAAATCTCTAAACTTAGAGAAATTATATCACAGCATTATCTGGAGCTTGTTATCCATGTGTTTGTGTCTTCTTGTTTATACTATTGTAACAGTTTATTTTGGTGTCGCAACAAGAAGGATCTGTCTCGCCTGCAGTTAATACGAAACTCTGCAGCGAGAATTCTGACCCGCTCTAGTAGAAGAACTTACATTTCTCCGATCCTTAAAACTCTTCACTGGCTACAAGTTTCTTTCAGGATCAACTTTAAAATTCCGGTTCTTACTTTCAGATCTATTCATTGTCAGACTCCTCCTTCCATCAGTGATCTGATCCAGACTTACACCCCAGCTCGGGCTCTGAGGTCTGTGGATCAGAATCTACTGATGGTTCCTGAACACGGCTCAGGACCAGAGGAGAGAAATCCTTCCAGGCTGTTGCTCCTAAGCTTTGGAACAATCTTCCTCTGTGTTTGATGATCTACTGACTCCTTCAAGAAACATCTTAAGACATTCTTATTTGTTCAGGCTCTTTCTTAAACTTCCTGGACTCCTGTGTTTGTCTTATGTTGTCTTGACCTTTTAGAGATTTTCAATTTGTATTTATTTTTGACCGTGTGTTGTTTTGGATTGTTCAAGTGCTTTGTGACCCTGGTCTATAAAGGTGCTTTACAAGGAACTATTACTTCATTTTAATAAATAAAAATATTTGAAACCTTTTTTTTTTCTGGAGATAAAATCTTGTTTACCATAACCACACCCACTCTGCCAAGATTAGAATCAAGGTTTGTCACCGCATGTCATCAGTCCATGAAGTCTCCACCTTCAAGGGACTCGTTGTATAAACAAAGCGAGCGTGATTACAGCTGGCTGGAGAAGTGAAGCCATTATTATTAGCCATTATGACTCCTTTCTCCACTCTTGTAACCTCTTGTTCGCTGAGATTTATATATATATATATTTATATAAAGTAATAAGTTTAAAACATGGTCATGATGAGGAAATTATTGCATCTTGGAGAGGAAGACTTCAACGTTTGAGTCAGCAAAGTTGGGTTTACCTTTAAAAACTTTCCCAAAGAGCTTCTTGAGAACTTTAAAAGCACACCTGTCTTTTTTTTCCGCTGGAGTCAGCAAGCATAACAAAACTTTAAAAAGTATTGAAAGTGTTACCCTGTAGTCTAAAAAACAAAAGCGCACGTACAAGCACGTTCTGCAGATGCTCGCCTTTAATAACGGGGCTTTAATAGCCATCCTCACGACAATTTCTCTATTTCTCAGCCAGATTGTGAAGGTTTGCGGTTGGAACCGGCGAGAGGAAGTGGCACAACCAGCCTCAACCAGCTGTTCCACCCCCGTAGGAGGGGAGGGAGTGTCCGTCTGCGCTTTCCGACAGTTCCTCCCTCCTGTAAAGTGGCCCAGGTGTCACGGGTGGTCCGCCACATCAAAACCTCAGGAAGTTTTCATTAGCCAGATAAAATCCGACACGGGTCATCCTTCTCCGAGCCGGAAATCTGACGTCAAAGATGAAACCGTTGTTATTGCAGGTCGGCATCGACACAGGTACGTCTCAGCCTGTCACCCCTTTTTTTTCCTGGTCTCCTGCCCTTGGAACACTCATCCCAGGCAGGTTTCCTCCGACATTGGCCATTAAAAAGATGAAAGCCGGGCCTCGACAGGAAAATAACACGCTGCCGCTGCGGGTCTAATTATGTCGGTTTAGTTTATGACTTGTCAGCTCACATCCATTATTTTTGAGGCGCAGAACGACGAGCCCTGTTCCAACGTCTGTTTCCAGAGTGTCCATCATTTGCTCAAAACCAGGTGGGAAAAAGTGAAGAGTTCACTTCTCTTTCCAACACTTTTTGCACAAATTGCTTTATCCCCCCCCCCCCCCCCTTTTTTTCTTTTTTTTTACAACCTAGCTGTTTCAGAGGAAGGTTCAAATCCCTAAGGCTGACATGTTTGCTTGTTGAGTCGTCTGGTCACTCGTTGAGAGATCATTTGAAAAATAAAAGGTTAAATTGTTCACTTTTTTTTTATACCGTTCATTTCCTCACCTCCGATAATAATCTCTGTATCTTTTTGAACTTTATTCCATTATAGTTTGATACGTGCAATATCGAAGAAGACCAATAGCAAAGCATTAAAAAAAACAGAAAGTTTGACACTCCATACATGACGAACACAGCAACTGATCGTTGTGTATCCGCCACAGATTTAATCAGCACAGAAATCTGACAAATATGACTTGACATCAACATGTTTGAGCTGCGAACAAAGTACTTGTATCGTAGAAGAAAATAGCGCTGAAGCTTCATGAGGCGTTGACCTCATTTCCCACCACTAGATGGCGGTATTATCAGGAATGTTTACAATAAAAAACAAAAAAAAACATTACAAAATGTCCAGTATATAAAAACAAGTACATTTCGAAAAAACTTAATATATCAAATTTAATAAAACACTAAACACTTTCCTTTCACTTTCATATAGATTTTCTTCCATATGATCTTACTTTTACTGTCTTTTAGGTATTCATTTATCTTCAAACATCAGGGTCCATTTGTGAGTCCTGACTCGGGGGTGCTGAGGGGGGTTTCTGAAAAGGGAAATGTCATTTATTTAGTAAGAAAAACAAAGAGGAGTTTCTCTTCAAACAAACACTTGGTGGTTCAGCAGTTAAGGCAAGGACGGGCAGTAGCATTAAACCAGGGGCCACATTTTATACTCTGTTATAAGGGGCCATCAGCGTTGTTGTCTTTCGTCTCACTCTCAGACTCGGGCGTCTTCTCTGGAACTTTGTCGTCACTTTTTTCTTCCGGCTCCGGCTCCACAGGTGCAGTCGGACTTTGCTCAGCAGCTTCTGGTGTGGGTTTGTCTTCGGCCTTCGGTTCGTCGGCAGGTTTATCATCCTCAGCTGTGAAGGGCAAATTAAACGTTAAAGGATGTGAAGAATCGATTTGATGGAACATTTGTGTTTACATTTTTACTTATAAATAGTGATGGTTTGATGAAGCTTCATGATGTCATGTTGTTTAGAGGTCAGTAGGTGGCGCTGATATTGCAGTGAGATTTTTGACTTTAAAGTCAAAATTCTGACATGAAAATTAAACCAGAATTTCCATTTAAAAGATGCATTTCCAAGATTTCAGTTACAATTTTAATATTAAAGTAATTTGGATTTTAAAGTGAGAATAAAGAGAGAATTATGTTTTGACAGTAATTCTGACTTCAAAATGAAAACTACGAGATGAAAGGTAAACAAAAATTCAAATTTAAAAGAGAGTTCCGAGATTTCAGTTGGAATTCTGAGATTAAAACCAATTTGACTTTGATTTCAGAATTCTAAAAATAATGTGGGAATCCACACTTCAAAGTGAAAGTTCCAAGATTAAATTAAAGCGAGAATTCAAATTCAAAGACAGATAATTCCCAAGATTTCATTGAGGATTCATAGATTAAAGTAATTCTGACTTTAATGTGAGAATTCTGAGATAAAACTAATTCTGATTTTAATGTGAGGATTCTGAGATTAAACTAATTCTGTCTTTGATGTGAGCTACATTAAAGTAATTCTGATTTAAATGTGAGCTAGATTATAATACTTCTGACTTTAATGTGAGAATTCTGAGATAAAACTAATTCTGACTTTAATTTGAGAATTCTGAGATTAAACTAATTCTGACTTTAATGTGAGGATTCTGAGATTAAACTAATTCTGACTTTGATGTGAGTTAGATTAAAGTACTTCTGACTTTAATGTGAGGATTCTGAGATTAAACTAATTCTGAGTTTAATGTGAGTGAGATTAAAGTTATTCTGAATTTAATGTGAGTGAGATTAAAGTAATTCTGAATTTAATGTGAGCGAGATTAAAGTAATTCTGAATTTAATGTGAGTGAGATTAAATTAATTCTGAATTTAATGTGAGGATTCTGAGATTAAACTATTTCTGAGTTTAATGTGAGTGAGATTAAAGTTATTCTGAATTTAATGTGAGTGAGATTAAAGTAATTCTGAATTTAATGTGAGCGAGATTAAAGTAATTCTGAATTTAATGTGAGTGAGATTAAATTAATTCTGAATTTAATGTGAGGATTCTGAGATTAAACTATTTCTGAGTTTAATGTGAGTGAGATTAAAGTTATTCTGAATTTAATGTGAGTGAGATTAAAGTAATTCTGAATTTAATGTGAGCGAGATTAAAGTAATTCTGAATTTAATGTGAGGATTCTGAGATTAAACTAATTCTGAGTTTAATGTGAGTGAGATTAAAGTTATTCTGAATTTAATGTGAGTGAGATTAAAGTAATTCTGAATTTAATGTGAGCGAGATTAAAGTAATTCTGAATTTAATGTGAGTGAGATTAAATTAATTTTGAATTTAATGTGAGGATTCTGAGATTAAACTATTTCTGAGTTTAATGTGAGTGAGATTAAAGTTATTCTGAATTTAATGTGAGTGAGATTAAAGTAATTCTGAATTTAATGTGAGCGAGATTAAAGTAATTCTGAATTTAATGTGAGTGAGATTAAATTAATTCTGAATTTAATGTGAGGATTCTGAGATTAAACTATTTCTGAGTTTAATGTGAGTGAGATTAAAGTTATTCTGAATATGATTCTGAATATATTCTGAGATTAAGGTGGGAATTCCCACTTCAAAGTTAAAAATGAGAGATTAAATTTGGATGAGAATTCTGATTTTGAAATGCAGATTGTTAGCCAGGATTCTTTCCTTCAACCCGAGCCTCTCCTGTATTACAACACATGAATATAAACTCTTGTCATCCACAGTTGTTTTCTTTTGAACTAAAAGTGCAAATGGTTTCTCCCTCACCAAATCAGTTTAAAAAAAAATTAACCAATTAACCAGTGTGACAGAAGATAACTGCCTGAACAGCAGAGATGATTTGTCAGTCCAGCTACAGCTGTTCCCCAAACCCTTGAAGCAGGGTACGTACTCTATAAAACATCTTCTCCCAGGCTTTAACCTCGTTGATAATGAGGCGTCTGATTACTGACCGGTCCCTAATGGGCCACGCAGCTGTCGCCGCTGTGGGAAAGTGCAGCAGCCCCGTCATTATCTGACCTCGCTTGAGGTGAAGGGGAAAGCCCAGAGAAGAGGAAGACTTGTTCCACCTCCGCCGGCTCCACCACCTCATAGCGACCTTCTGCGAACGATCTCTCACGTCATGTCTATCTATTAAAGAAGATGACTTCAAGGTCTTATCACAAAACACCTTCCCGTTAGGGTTATGGACGCAGAAGGAAAGTAGATCATTACTGGTCCGATGAAGTATTGTATCAGGAATTACAAGAAAAAATTATTGTTAACCCGAAATAAATCCGATTTTAAATTAAAATGCATGATATTGTTTGGTTTTTAGTCATGTTAATAATAATTTCGAGTAAGTTTGTTTAGATCCATGTATATATTGTATATTTTTTATAATTAAATTTTTATTGTATCATCTTGTTCTTTCTCTTTATTTCTCTTTGTTCTTATTTTATTTTGATTTATTTTTTATGAAAAATAGCTGTATTTTCTGTGGCTATTGGAAAAAAACAATAAAGTTTTACCTTACCTTACCTTACCTTACCTTCTGACCCGCTTTAAAAGAGGATCATATTTATGGATATATTTTGAGAATGCGTTGCTGCCGGACGAGGTCATTATTCTCAAAATATCCAGAAATATGATCTTTTAAAGCGGGTCAGAAGACAATATTTTATTATTAAATCAAAGATTAAAATGAAAAATATACTAAATATGCCTGGATTCAAACAAACGTACTCGAAATTATTATTAATTTTACTAAAAACAAACAATATCATGCATTTAAATTTAAAATCCGATTTATTTCTGGTTAACCTTTTTTTTTTGTTGTAATTCCTGATTCAATTTCAATTCAATTCAATTTTATTTAAAGTGTCTTATCATAACAAAGTTATCTCAAGACACTGATGCAATACTTATAACCAGAAATGATCTACTTTCCTCCTGCGTCAATCAGAACGGAAAGGTGTTTCCTATCACCCTCCGCTCTCTCAGACCTTCTTCATCATGACGGAACCAGTATGAGGAACCCAAAAGTCCACTTCCCGAGAGAGCTTCTTTTTTTCTTTTCTAAAGCTCCAGCATTTAAAGTGTCCATCGAATCAAAGTGTGGCCGCAGGCCGCGGGACAAGCCTGGGCGTGACCTTTTAACCTCTTGACTTGTCGAGACCCCCGCAGCACTTGAGGTCAACTAAAAACGGCCTTTTTTTCGAGCAGCGAGAAACGTAGATTTGAATCTGTAGATCTTTGTTAAAAGTTCAGAGGCATTGGGTTCTTGAGCCTTGAGTTTGGAGTTATCTGGAGCATTTTAACGAGCGGGATTTAAGTGGAAAACTAATGGGGACGACACGACATGTTGTATTTAATTGCAGTGTCACGAGTACGCTTGAGAAGATTCATCTCAGAGACGACAGCAGCATCACTTCCTTGTAACTGATCTTACGACACAGGAAACATGATGCACTTATCTCACAAAATCAAGTTCTTTTTTATCTGAAATAAACAAGAAACCTTTTTTCTTTTCTTTTTTTTCTTTTTTTACCTTTCTGCACCTGTAGTTTTTCCGGTTTTGATCCAGAGCTTTGAAAGGTTTGAAGACCTGTGAAGGAAATTTTTACATTATTATTATATTTACATTTATTTATTTATTTTTCCAGTCCAGTCAAAGTCTGAAGTGATCTTCTTCATTTTAAAGTCATTTTCCTCTGAGCCCCAAAAACTTTACTTTGTCCAAGATCTAAAGATGCTAACTTGTCTTTATTGGTTTTGTTTTCTCTATTGATGGTCTGATGAAGCTTCATGAAACAGTGTCATGTTGTTTAGAGGTCAGTAGGTGGCGCCATGAGTTTAAAAATAATGTTTAATTAGAACAGTTGTTCAAAACAAAGGAAAATAGTGCAGAGACCGCCATCTAGTGGGACTCTGGAAATAATGACACTGTTTCATGAAGCTTCATCAGACCATCACTACTATTAACCAACTTTGGTTTCGGAATGTTGTTGACTCAAGCCCTGGAAAGTCTCACAATCGCTTTCATAACAAAAACTAAACGATGGCTTCACATTAAAATGAACCTTCCGTGCACTTGATTTACGTCATGAATTTCAACACCGTTTCCTGATCTTGGCTCACGACACATCTTTATATCACTCACCATTATCAGTGGTGACCTCATTGAATGGTTCCTGATCCATCACGCTGAGTGGGAGTTCTGCTTCGTTCAGGTCGGGCGAGAGGTTGACGGAATATCGCTGTTGGGAAACCATTTGTTCTACGGTTACATGTAAACATACGACGATCTTATAGGTTTGTATGGTTTCATTCATGCCATCAGATAAGTTGAGGAAGATTAAAAGAATAAGGCAAAAAAACAAGTTCTAGAGTGATGGTCAAGAGAAGAATGATGCATTCTGGGTTGAAATCTTAACTTGCTACAGAGCTACTCTTCTGTTATTGACAGTCACTTACTCCACCTTGCCTGCACTCTCTTCTTCACTCCCAAAGATGTCTCTGTGTTTTATCGGTGAAGACTACAAACATGTCTTTGTTTCTTTTCGTCCAGTGGTTTGACAAGAACATTCAAACGTTAAGTTTTAAGGGTTGATTTTCACAATGTATATTTTTATTTTTTATTTGCTTTTTAAATAATCTTAATGAGATTAGTGTGTGTTTAAAGTAGAGTTGGACTGACCCGGGCTCTGTTTCTTGTGATGCAGCAGGCGATTATAAATCCAATCACAATGACGACAATCACAACCAGGATGATGATCCCTGAGGATGTTGGAAAAAAAAAAAAGTAAAAAAGAAAAAAGCAATTACAGAATTTTAGGCAATTAGATGACTGGTTAGTTCAAACTTCACTCATTTTCTACTCAACCTGATGTCGACTAAGGATTGGGATTATTTTATAATCTGTTACTTTTTAGAGTTAGAGAGATGGATGGATGGATGGATGGATGGATGGATGGATGGATGGATGGATGGATGGATGGATGGATGGATGGATGGATGGATGGATGGATGGATGGATGGATGGATGGATGGATGGATGGATGGATGGATGGATGGATGGATGGATGGATGGATGGATGTATGGATGGATGGATGGATGGATGGATGGATGGATGGATGGATGGATGGATGGATGGATGGATGGATGGATGATGGATGGATGACTGGATAGATGGATGGATGGATGGATAGATGGATGGATGGATGGATGGGTGGAAAGTTTATAGACAAAAATGAACATTTATTTTAATGTAGCAACTGATATTTAACTCTAAAAAGGAACAGATTACTCTGAAAATAATCCCAACCCCTAGTCGACATGAGGGCGAGTAGAACATAAATGGTGTTTGAATTCTGGGTGAAGCATCACTGTAACGAAGGTAACCCACCTATATGGTCAGCTCCTTCCAGAGGTTCTGCTTTAGGTGTAACTGGCAGAACTAACAGGAGAGAAGGTTTTTTTTAAAAAAAAAACATCAACCTAAACTTTAAGAATGAGATGTTCCAGTTTTAAAAAACGTAACTGCTACAATACACTGCTTCATGTTTCAGAAACTAACGTCGATTCAATCTCTGGCAAAGACTTACCTATTTCACGCAAATGATCAAATCACGTCAAGCCGGTCTTTTACCAGACGTCATGTCTACTTCATCACGATTACGAAAAACATATTTAAACGTACTTTTTTTTGTTGTGACGACTGGAGAAGGCGTGGTTGGCTTCTGCGTGGGGGTCACTCTGGGGGGTCGAGTGGTGCCGGAAGCTGAAGAACTTTCCGTCACTGATAGAAAAGAAAGAGTTAAAGTTAAGTCTTTATTTTCAGAGCCCACTAGATGAAACTATTTTCGGTTCATTTGTCGATTTTGGAGTATTCTAATGAAACCTCCCATTATTGTGAAATTTTGTTTCCCTTTCTCAACACACACACATATCTCAACTTCTGCTCACGACAAACTCACCTCTGCGTGTCATCGGTGGACTTTCTGTGGTGCCGTTTGTGGTTCCATTGGTTGGCCCTGTGGGTTCAGAGCTGTTCGTCATCACGGTGCCGTTCGTCATCATGGTGCCGTTCGTCATCACGATGCTGTTGAACAACAGACTCGAATTCGTGCTTCCAGTCATGTTCGCCGAAGAATCCACGGCTACGTTCAAAACCAAAATGACACCTAAAGGGAAATCAAAATGGAAAATAAGTCAGTAAGAGTCATAAAAACATGTGTAGTGACCCATTCATTTGAGTTTTTCAAAAAAAAATAGTTAAAAATAAATATTAAGGGGCTAAATATCTTACCCAAGGTGAAGAAGAATCGTCCCGTCCCTGACATCCTGTGATCGGTTGAAGATAAATCGCAACTGAAAAGCTACCGAGTCCAATACTTATAGATAAAACTCAAGGGTTATTTTTACACACGTCTACCCAATGTTTGTCATAAAGAAACTGAAAAGAGGATCATCAATGCGTCTCAGAGATGAACGTGGTGTAACAGGAAGTGCACTTGTTACTTCATCATTTGTTTCATCACCCCCGTCATTTGAGTAAGAATTCCACTGAAGTTAATTTTATCATTACAAGAATCCGGAAAAACTTACACCTACCGATTTCTACATACACCTCGTACAATTTTAACATTTAGCTAATACTGAAACCTTTCAATATTATTATAATTACACAAAACAACAAAACTCCTGTATTCATTATTTATTTGTACTTTTTTGTTAATGTCTCTTCTTTTTTTTGTAGTTTAATGAATATATTTTAATTACATATGTATGCTTTTCATTCCTTTATCTCCACTGAGACCAAAAAAATGTTTTGTATTTACCACAATGACACTAAAAGTTTCCTATTCTGATCATTACATTGTAGTAGATTCGGTTCAGAGAAAATGGCGCCATCGTGCGACCACAATATTCATCGTCGCCATCATCCCCAGACGGATTCTTGTTTTTAGATCTAATTTATCATCAAGTATTGCGTTTAAACGAATATTTACTCAAGTTTATCACGAATAATCTAAATTCTTTTGTCAAAATCAAAACCAAAATCAAGTTGGTTTTCTAGCATGTAGAAGCTAATTGCTAATGGAAATGCTATTTTCCTTTATAACTTTTTATGCGCATTAATATTTAATTGGGACCTTTAGCAAAATTATCCTCTCATACCATCAGTATAACACCAATATTTTTCTTCTTTTTTTTTAAATATGCAAAGTTAGCATTAAGACCCCCAGCCTTTCAGAACCTATGTTGCTTTTCTGGAAGCAAAGTCATTTATAAAATAATCAGAACTAATGTCATGCCATCCAACATGTACTTTGTGTTCGTTCCAAATGTCATTTCCTTTTTATTTTTGAAAAATAAAGACTATAAATTGTTAAAATATTTGCTCAGAGTTAAATGGCGCTCTCTGGCGGAGACCCCATATATCGAAGGGGCCCTAAACCGTTGCTAGCCTCAAACAAGTAAATGTATTTTTAAAATTGTAAATGTATTGATGGAATAAACATTTTTATTATTTAATTCGACATGAATACAAATAATTGAAAATAGAACAATGCTTAAGTCGTGACATCGTATGAGAGAAACATCTACATTTAAGTTAAATTATCGTAAATATTTCTAAACATGTGATGCGACATTAATCGTAACAAAAAAAAAAAGAAACCGAAAGAAAAACAGAGCATCACTGCTGGATATAGTTCAAATCGCTGCTACACTCTTTCTCTCACTAGATGTCGCTGTCTGTTAGTATATCAGTGCGAACGCAGGTCGTCTAATAATGTGCAAAGCCACAACGATGCAGTACAGTAAACAAACAAAACAAAAACACACAAAAAAATAGAGATGACATGTTATAAAAGGAGGTAAATGTTTAATTGAATGTTGATTCAAAACAGTATTGTAGCAGTGTTTTTATTTATCATCTATTCAATGTACTCTAATTCATAACTATAAATAAAGAACAACATCTTTAAAATAACCATTAAAAGTCTCATCAATTAAACATCAAATAGATAAATAAATATAACACACTGTTTGAGTGAAGTATCATCGGTTCTACTCGGAGTATCTGGAACCAGAATTCTCACCAGAATCATTAGAGTAAATTGAAGAGTTTTCACTCTAATGCTCTTAATCAGTTTCTACTGAGAACAATGGCCTCATAGTTAGGGTTGAGAGAAGAACACATTTGAATCCTTTGTCTTTGTTATTTTTCTTTGATCTATGTTCTTTATCTTTATCTTTAGACTTAGATTGTATCATTGTGTTCTTTCTCTTTATTTCTCTTTGTTCTTGTTTTATTTTG
Source organism: Callionymus lyra (assembly GCF_982586985.1). Classification (NCBI taxonomy): domain Eukaryota; kingdom Metazoa; phylum Chordata; class Actinopteri; order Syngnathiformes; family Callionymidae; genus Callionymus; species Callionymus lyra. Next base: position 40,843,976 of record NC_141818.1, read on the forward strand.
ATTATTTTTTATGAAAAATTGCTGTATTTGCTGTGGATAATTTGGAAAAAAACTATTTAATTCAATAAAGTTCTACCTACCTACCTACATGACAGGCAGTATAAAGAAATTACATGAGGAAAAATATGCTTTAACATGATGGGACAAGTTGGTCAAATAAATAAATAATACATATGGCACTGGTTGGATTCTGGTGTGTTTATTTCACCAATTGACACGATCCGAGTCTCAGATAAATGCCAGTTTGTTTTCCTCCTCCCATCCAAAAGTTCAGTGTCACAAGATGACGCTAAAAGGTGCCCATCTGGCCCCCCCGCCGTGAAACCTATCGCCCATCAAAACGAGAAGACCCCGGCGGATGATCTCATCGACCAAAGCGAAGGAGCCCGAGTGTGTTGCTCTGTGTGTTGCGGAGGCGAGAGAGCTGGACCACCCACACGGACGGATTCAGAGGCACAGGATTCACAGCCCATTCTGTTGACCTGCCACACCACCCCGGCTCTGGGCAAGGCCCTCCCCAATTGTTCCGCCTGCTAATATGTGGACAAGGGGGAGCGAGGGGGGGGGGGGGGAGCAATAAACAGTGGGCCCGAGCCTCGCTCCTCCGGCATACAAAGGGGATGAATTGTGTCGGTACTGGAGCACTTTTAGAGTGGCCCTGCCATGGGGCCTGAATGAAACATCTGTGGAGGCTGAGCCTGAGGGAGAAAACACTATTTTGCTGTTCAACCACACTGACAACCTGCTTTCTTATCCCCCCCCCCCCTGCATACCCCCCAACGCCGCCGCCGCCGCCGCCTCCTCTTTACTGTCAGCCACTGTCCCAAAGACACACCACCACCACACTTAATGTTATTGGTCTTGTAACGCTTTTTATAGCGTAGATTCACTTTTGCCAAAAACACAAAGATCAGTTGGAGACTCCCAAGAAAAAGTATGTTTGCTTTTGGAAGGGATGATGGATGAAGAAGTCACGCTGACAATACCCTAGAGCCGAGACTCTCGTGCTGCTGTAGATCACAAGATGTAACATTTTTATTTATTTTGAATAAAGATTAAAATGTGGGTCTACCCTCCCCGACATTTTAAATGCAAGTTTGACATCCGCGTATTGCCGAAAAAAGCGTCAGAGAGGTTTGATGTTTGAACATGATTGTGTTGTTGTGTAGCTACACAAACACTACGGTTCCCGGATAAGCTTGTAAAATACTATCATTTCTGTGTAACCCATGACTTTGGGGCCGATGACGTATCGCTCCGGTTAATTGGTTCGATTGTTTCCGGCCCACCGAGTAGCAACACGACCAGGAGTCCTGGAATCTCTTTTGCGCCGTTGCCAATTATTGCATGTCAGCAAAACAAGAGAAAGTTCTCTTGTTGTCTCAGTTTCCTTTTTCTTTTTTTTTAACCCTCCTCACTGTCTATGGCACCAATCCACGGAGTCCCAGCCTTGACGTGGAATAACTAAACGTTAAGGAATAAAACAACTCTTTTTGACACCTAAAGGGAAATCAAAATGGAAAATAAGTCAAGTAAGAGTCAAAAAAACATGTGTAGTGACCCATTCATTTGAGTTTTGCAATAGCAAAACCATATGATGAAATAAAAAAACTTTTTGGTCTAGACATGATTTATATGCTTAACACCATCTGAGGACCCTAGTATTTCTTTACATAAAAGACTTGAGTACACTAAGTTTTACATGTGGTGTGAACGCACCTTCTTACCCACAGTGATGACCTCTTAAGGATCTGGAACCCCAGTTGTGGAATTGAGTGGATTCAGGAGCGTTCCTCCCGCTCAAAACCTCGTAAAGCTGCAGAAGAAGAACGATGATAGAAGTTCATTTACTTCAGGCAGCTGGTCGGCCTTCTCTTAATATGGGTACGATGGATATACAGCACGGAGGCTATGAAGACTCATAAACTCGGTGCTAAATGTTGCGAGGCCATCCATCAACATCAGCTCTAAAAACCCTGGACCGACCACCTTGGGGAAAGTGGGCGGTTCCACTTTCCCAACGGTCTTGCTTGAGAAAGAACGGCCACTGAGACATTTCAGTTTAATTGAAGGGGAAACAAAGATCAGTGCTTCCTGGTCGCCCATTTTCTTTAATCAATTTCCTCTCTTTGGTCCTATATCATGTGTAATTACTTTCCTTTTCCCGCCCCTCGTGGGTCGCCCGTCGAGCATGCACTCACACATCCATGCATTATTGCAGACCCCCCTCCTACCCCTTACCGCAGTCAGGCAATACCTTTGGCATCAATACTAAATTCCCCCCTATAGCTCCTTCGCCCCTGAACAATGGAGAAGGCCCACCGGCTCCAGAACCCCACCAGGCAACCCCTGACCCTCGCCACCTCCTCTAATATACCTCTGCAGACACACACATTCCAACAACGTTTGCAACGCTACCTTCCGTTAATTTCCTCTCAACTCACCATAACCTTTTGTTCACCAACAGCGAGAACACAGACAGGTTCTAGGAGGTCAAAGAGCCAGAACGTTCATTCTCGAGATGTTTTCTGCTCCTTCTCTCTTCGTCTTCCTACGAGGAAAAGTTTCAATTAAGAACATTTTTACCAGAGTTTTCTCTACCAGAGAATTTCCTGTTTGTATTAAACATTAGGAGTTTAATGCTGAGCACATTTAGAAATACTTTTTATAGGCGAGATGAAAATGCTGATTTAAATTATTATTTATTTATCAGACTCAAATCTTTTTCCCCGTGACCACCCAGTGGAGATGTTCCACCCACACGCCATCCAGTAGCTTTATCACCCAGTCCTAATAAACAGAGTTGGTTACAGTTCAAGCACGTTTACCTCATGGGAAGATGAACTGGAACATACAACCCTGGCATAACAAGCTCTGGGGGGTTCTTTGAGAACGTTTTAATACCAAAAGTCACTTTATTAGATCCACCTCTTCCTAGAATTTCGGGAAAATTATTGTAAAGTCAAGAATACTGTGTTTTTATCCAGGCCAGCAAAGCCCAAAATGATTTACTGCGCTTTATTTGTTATCCTCCATGTCTACATATTTGTCCCGATGTTATCACTATACTCATCTGCATCAATCGCATATAAAATATGTGTTTTTTGTTTTTTTTAAGTATTATCTTATATAAATGAAACGATGTCTCATGTTTTTTGATTGTGGACACCACCTTTTATCTTGTATTTATTTGCCGTCACCATCTTTTACGTACCTATCGTATCCTGTTTTTTGGGTTTGTTTTTTTCTACATGATACTGGTTTATGATTATTTTCGACAATGCTACAATCAGACAAAAACATTTGACCGTAGAAGACTGCATGATGTCATAGCCAATTGGCTGGCAATTCGATTTCTTAAAGGGTCATATTTTATACAGTAGCTCTTCTAAGGGGCCATAAAAAATAAAGGAGTGGAAAGTATACAATCAAGTGATAAAACAAAGCTAAATGCTATCATATCACTTATGTCGAAAAGTCACAACAATACGCCTTATCTATCGTCTATATGAGATACTAATGACAGATTTCTTTTTTTTAGGCAAAAACATTTAGATTTAAAAAGTTAATTTCAATGCGTATGTGCAAAAATCCGCAGTTCATCAATTTGTCCATTTAAAGTGATAGGAAGATGAAAATGGCATTAGAAAATATATTTACTTGTCATGTCTTGTGATTTTATTGTGACCCACTTCCACTTGTTTGAGTTTGTTAAGAACCTCTGCGCCTGTTGATGCAACCGTGTTCAGGAACCATCAGTAGATTCTGATCCACAGACCTCAGAGCCCGAGCTGGGGTGTAAGTCTGGATCAGATCACTGATGGAAGGTCTGACCATGAATAGATCTGAAAGTAAAAACCAGAAATTTAAAATTAATCCTGAAAAAAACTGGCAGCCAGTGAAGAGATTTAAGGATCGATTCTCGATGGAAAGTTCTGTATCAACTACAGACCAGACAGATCCTTCTTGTTTAGACACCAAAATAAACTGCTACAATAGTATAAACGAGAAGACACAAACACATGGATAATCAGCTCCAGATCGCTTTGTGACATCTTTTTCTGAGATTTTTTTCAGTTGAAAACATGTGTATAAACTCCCTTTTTGCCTGTTGATTGGTGATTCCACTCCCTATTTGGGCTTGAAAGCTTGAATCCTAAACTCTAATTCTCCCTATTAATAAAAACAACAACAATTCTAGTTGATAAGTTTTGATGAATATGAATAAAAAGGAGTATGGTTGACTTGATCAACAAGTGATCGTTTATTTGACTCTGTAGCAGCAACAAATTCACTGCAAAAATGGCTGCGATTTTGTCTTTGAAACTATGGTTCACTTACAAATGGGTCCATATTTTACGCCTTCAAGATTTTCTAATTGGATTGGCCTTAAAGTTAGCAAGCTTTTGCTGTGAAAAAATGACTTGGATCTCACTTGGATCAAATCAGAGAAGATTCTTTATATAAAAACACTTGGGACCGTGTTAAAGAGTTATTCAAACTTTTCGACTAAGGGTTGGAACTAAGGGTCGCTACAATAAATATCCATCTTGTATCGAAGCCTCGACATGAGGAAACGTTCTGAAACAAACGTAAATAAGTCTGTAGAGTTTGTTTGTGGCGAGTCTTTCCTCATTGAAACACATTGCAAGTGTCAGTGAACAACATTTAGGTTTAGGATATTCCGCTAAAAACAATCTTTAAATATACAATTCCTAATGTTGAGGATTCAATACAAGAGGGACGTTACAGTCGAGCAGTATGGAGGTATTTGGATGTTTTTAAGTGTCGAAGATGAAGACGTCTGAGCTCCTGTCGCTACACTAAAATGAACAAACATTTCTGTCTATAACTCTAAAAAAGGAACAGATAACTCTGAAAATAATCTCAAGGGTGAGTAGAAAATGAGTAAACTCTGGGTGAACAAACCCTTCAATGGGACTCCAGAAGAACCAGACTTGTTTGATGTGGATCTTCTAATGCAGCGTGAAGAAACCAGGACAAGGTCACTCTATTCGCGTGTAACTCTCCGAAGTATCTCCAGGAGCAAAAATGAAAGCGGAAAAAAAAAAACAGATAACATTTATCAGGAGGTGGGTGGTAAGGAGGCGACACACAGCTGTGCCCACACACAGACTACACAGAGATGGGAATGATTGGTAGGCTTTGGTCTTCATCGTATCAATCAGTGGAGCAGACCTGGAGGCTCTGGGCTTCCATGTCCTTTCTTCAGACTGTGGCCCTGTTCCCCTAAACTCCTGATCAGATGCACGAAGAGTCGTAGCGGAGCAGCTTGGGAACAAGGGGAGAAAAAAAAACAACTAAATTAGAGGCTCTGACCTCTTTGTCATTTACTGTAAGACACATTACAGAGTATCCAGGTCATTAGCCCGGCCATCAACTGGGAGGCACCGCGGAAGCTGGAGGTCACCCCCCCCCCCCCCCCCCCGACATCACGTACCGGATGTGTGGTACATGTCATCAGCGGGATCTCACCAGGGACCCCCAAAAAAAAGTAAGAGACGTTTTGTTGTAGCGATCACGTTTGGGGGCCCATCTGCGATTGAACAAGCCTGTGGCCGCGCACGTACGTGCACGTGTGTTATGTGCATCTGCTAGCTTGTTTCCAATCACACACAAAAAAAAAACCCCACCACAGGCGAAGCCACAGAAGGTGCACAGATGTGCCGCTGGCTACGAGCAGAGGTGGGTCTCGCGTTCAGAAGTGATAGGTCTCCGACGCCATATGGCAGTAATAGTAGAATCTGAGATCACTTCCATTCCAAAATATATGGACAGAGACAGATCGCATCACCAGGAGCGATAGCGGGGGCGATGTTTATGACCCCCTGGAATACAGCTGTTTATTAGCGTCGCCGATCAAAATAATATAAAACAAACCGAGCACAAGTGAAGAAAGAGAACCGAGACATGAGTCCATTGAGAGAAGACAAATCAAATCAACTCGCAGACATCGGGGGAGAGTTTTAAGATCCTCTCCGTTTTGGCGGCGAATGAAAACATCGTGTAGTGCGGTCGGGATATTTGCATTTCTCAACCAGATCTGGCAGGACGGTTACAAGGAGAAAAAAAAACAACAAAAACAAAACAAGCTTCCAAAAAACCACTTGAATGTATATTTTGCATGGACTAAACAAACAGTCTCTGCTCTGGAGGCATTTGAAGGACGGAAAAAAAACACAACGAGTGGAGGAGAAGAAGAGAGTGCAGCCAGGGTGGAACGTGCCACAGGGAAGATAACCCGTGACGTGACGAGTGTGGAGACGCCTGATGGACGTGAATATCTTCGTATGACATCGAAATAACAAAGAAAAAACGTTAGAATTATAACTTTTAAAAAAGTTTTCCATAGAATCCATTTCCCAGATCCATAGAAAAAATGATTGATGAATATATGCAGTATTGGCAAAATGTTGTCTCTATACTATACACAAATAAAATAGAGTTCAATAAACTCCAGGAAAACTTAAATAGAATTGAAAAAAAAGTTTCAAATAAATGAAAATGAAATTCAAACTTTTATTCCTTTAAAGGTGAACTAATGTGTAGATTTACTTGTGTCTTAAATAGATGTTGGACTCTATTGTATCATCTGAGTCTGTTTTTACAAAACTCTCTTTTCATTGAAATCTTTACATTAGAAAATGATCTTAAGCTCCGCCCACTAAAAAAATGAAATCTTGTTTACCATAACCACGCCCACTCTGCTGTGATTGGTCAAGCATCAAGGTTTGTCACAGCGCTTTATCAATACCGGAAGTCTCCACCTCCGAGGGACTCGTTGTATAAAGAAAGCGCAGTGTGATTTACAGCTGGCTGGAGGAAGCCATTATTACGTCATAATGGACTCTCGTAACTTCTTGTTCGCCGAGATTTCACACAGTGGAGAACTTAATATGAAGTTATAAATTCAAAACATAGTCATGATGAAGGACTTACTGCATCTTGGAGAGGAAGACTTCAACGTTTGAAACATGTGACTGAGTCAGAAATGTTGATTTTCCACATTAGTTTCCCTTTAAATATGTTAAGAACCATTAAAGGAACAAGCAACATTCATATCATTATTATTTGATTAAGTATCATCAATCTTTTGTCAATTTAAATAATAAATAGATGCGACAAACTAATAAAAAATATGAATGCGACAAAATTCTACCAAAAAAACCTTATACACCAGGAGCCCAACAAATACATTAATATTATAATAAATAACAAACATAATAAATAATGTAACAATTATGTAAAATTATACACTGAAAGGTCACATAACTACAGACAAGGTGAAGGGTGATGCCTACTTAACCAAGTCAACTCTAGGTGTTTCTGTTGTATTTTAAAGTGTTATAATCGTAAGGTAACGCCTCACAGCGATGAGGTATTGAACACACTGATAACTCTACTGTCTGTGTAGCATGTTAGCCTGTTAGCTTATGCTACAAACAAGCTTAAAATATAAACTTCAATGCTTTCTTCTGAACAAGATGGATGTAACAGACGAGCAGCACGGAGGTATTTAACCCGCGTGTTATCTCAGGGTCAAGATGACCCGGTGGCCCTGAACTCAAATGTGTTTGTGGTATCCCTTGTGTTGCCTGAGGATCAAGATGAACGACCTTCCTGGCTTCTATAAAATACATATGCAGTGGTGGAGGTCGTTCACCTTGATCCTGAGACAACACAAGGGATACCACAAACACATTTGCAAGTGTGTCTTTTTTGACGAGAGATGAAGACGACGACAAATGAGCATCGGTCGCTACACTAAAATGAACATGAGAATTTGCCTATAACTCCAAAAAGGAAGGGAATATTAAATTCGAATATTGCACTAACTATCCTTTTAAAATGTCTCACTTCCTAATAACATCATGGCCTTCTCTCCTTCCATCCCATTAAAGTCCCGCCAGTTGAAATACTTAATAAAAAAACTCCTTTTCTCAGGTTATTATCGGAGTATTCATCTCCACAGCTGCGGAGTAAAATCTTTCCCTTCGGACGACGACAACAGGACCAAAACTAATGACCTTGAAGCCCCGTGGTCAAACTAGGAGCAGGGGTGTCCAGCAGTGCGTCACTGATATCCGATTGCTTTCATCTCCCCTGATAAGTGCCAGACCTAATCAGGTTAAAGCAGCACATGCCAAGGAAGGAGAGCGTTTTTTTTTTTGTTTTTTTTTCCGGCCTTAACGGTAACGTATCTGTTCCGCTCTCATGCATCACATTCCTTGAGCTAATTAGGGGTAAATAACTGACCCAAGAGAGAATATGTCCACATTAGTCCAAAGCAGTCAGTCGGTGTGGTCCATCTGCACTCTCTCTCTCTCTCTCCCCCCTCCTCCCCTCGTTTGCCTCCCTCTCACCCTAATTTGGCTCGCAGATGACAAAAAACATAGGGGAGTTCTCAGTAGGTTTCATTCTTTCTTCCATGGCTCCCTCATCCTTTTTTTCTCCTCCAGCATTAGGCCCCATCGTTACTGACAGGCGATCACTTGTTCTCATACCAGATTATCGACTGCCGGTGACCCGCGGGTCGTGGCTCCGTTGCTCCCCTGTCACTTTCTCTCTCTGCTTTCCTTTCGTTTTTTTTTTTTTTGCCACAGATACACTCCAGTGAGTTTTTTTTCTTTTTTCTTCTTTTGACCTGCCTGACTTCATACCAAAGACACGCTTTTATCGTGGCGAGCATCGTAAGGTGTGGTTGTTGCGGTTTAAAGAGATTTGATCAAACCGAGCTCAGCGCAGATGTTCATCCTGTGATGCAGATGAAAAACTCCTGGTGGTTATTAGTGTGTAAAAGCAATAGAATTGGTTGTGTAATTACAACGAAGGGCCCTCAAGCGGGTAATAATTCAGACATTACTTCCTAGTTTGTAGTTTTAATAGTTTGTGAGTTTTGATTTTCTTTTATAGTTTGTTAGTTTGTTTCAATATGTTTTTGATTTTCTTTTATATTTTGTTAGTTTGTTTCAATATTTTTTTGATTTTCTTTTATAGTTTGTAAGTTTGTTTCAATATTTTGTCGATTTTATTTTATAGTTTGTAAGTTTGTTTCAATTTTTTTTCATTTTCTTTTGTAGTTTGTTAGTTTTTTGCAATATTTTGTTGATTTATTTATAGTTTGTAAGTTTGTTTTAATTGTTTTAAATTTTCTTTTACAGTTTGTAAGTTTGTTTTTCATTTTATTTTTCTTTTATAGTTTGTCAACCACAAGCAGTGTGATATGTATAATGTTCACATCATCCCCAATAACTTTTACAGTGAAAATAAAAATCACCCAAAACACCTCAAGTCACGGTATATGAGTCACTCATAAGTAAGTTAATGTGTAATAAATAGTAAGTTTGTCTCAATAGATTGTAAACTTGTTTGTATTTGTCAGTTTGTCTCAACAGTTTGTAAACTTGTTTGTGTTTGTCAATTTGTCTCAACAGTTTGTAAACTTGTTTGTGTTTTTGTCAGTTCGTCTCAACAGTTTGTAAACTTGTTTGTTTTTGTCAGTTTGTCTCATTAGTTTGTAAACTTGTTTGTAAACTTGTTTGTGTTTGTCAGTTTGTCTCAATAGTTTGTAAACTTGTTTGTGTTTGTCAGTTTGTCTCATTAGTTTGTAAACTTTTTTGTGTTTGTCAGTTTGTCTCAACAGTTTGTAAACTTGTTTGTGTTTGTCAGTGTGTCTCAACAGTTTGTAAACTTGTTTGTTTTTGTCAGTGTGTCTCAAAAGTTTGTAAACTTGTTTGTGTTTGTCAGTTTGTCTCTACAGTTTGTAAACTTGTTTGTGTTTGTCAGTGTGTCTCAACAGTTTGTAAACTTGTTTGTGTTTGTCAGTGTGTCTCAACAGTTTGTAAACTTGTGTGTGTTTGTCAGTGTGTCTCAACAGTTTGTAAACTTGTTTGTGTTTGTCAGTGTGTCTCAACAGTTTGTAAACTTGTTTGTGTTTGTCAGTGTGTCTCAACAGTTTGTAAACTTGTTTGTGTTTGTCAGTGTGTCTCAACAGTTTGTAAACTTGTTTTTTGTTTGTCAGTGTGTCTCAACAGTTTGTAAACTTGTTTGTGTTTGTCAGTGTGTCTCAACAGTTTGTAAACTTGTTTGTGTTTGTCAGTGTGTCTCAACAGTTTGTAAACTGGTTTGTGTTTGTCAGTTTGTCTCAACAGTTTGTAAACTTGTTTGTGTTAGTCAGTTTGTCTCAACAGTTTGTAAACTGGTTTGTGTTTGTCAGTTTGTCTCAACAGTTTGTAAACTTGTTTGTGTTTGTCTCAACAGTTTGTAAATGTTTTTGTGTTTGTCAGTTTGTCTCAACAGTTTGTAAACTTTTTTGTGTTTGTCAGTTTGTCTCAACAGTTTGTAAACTTGTTTGTGTTTGTCAGTTTGTCTCAACAGTTTGTAAACGTTTTTGTGTTTGTCAGTTTGTCTCAACAGTTTGTAAACTTTTTTGTGTTTGTCAGTTTGTCTCAATGGTTTGTAAACTTGTTTGTAAACTTGTTTGTGTTTGTCAGTTTGTCTCAATGGCTTGTAATCTTGTTCGTGTTTGTCGGTTTGTCTCAATGGTTTGTAATCTTGTTTGTGTTTGTCAGTTTGTCTCAATAGTTTGTAAACTTGGTTGTATTTGTCAGTTTGTCTCAATAGTTTGTAAACTTTTTGTGTTTGTCAGTTTGTCTCAACAGTTTGTAAACGTTTTTGTGTTTGTCAGTTTGTCTCAACAGTTTGTAAACTTGTTTGTGTTTGTCAGTTTGTCTCAATGGTTTGTAAACGTGTTTGTGTTTGTCAGTTTTTCTCAACAGTTTGTAAACTTGTTTGTGTTTGTCAGTTTGTCTCAATGGTTTGTAAACTTGTTTGTGTTTGTCAGTTTGTCTCAATGGTTTGTAAACTTGTTTGTAAACTTGTTTGTGTTTGTCAGTTTGTCTCAATGGCTTGTAATCTTGTTCGTGTTTGTCGGTTTGTCTCAATGGTTTGTAATCTTGTTTGTGTTTGTCAGTTTGTCTCAATAGTTTGTAAACTTGGTTGTATTTGTCAGTTTGTCTCAATAGTTTGTAAACTTTTTGTGTTTGTCAGTTTGTCTCAATGGTTTGTAAACTTGTTTGTGTTTGTCAGTTTGTCTCAATGGTTTGTAATCTTGTTCGTGTTTGTCAGTTTGTCTCAATGGCTTGTAATCTTGTTCGTGTTTTTTCAGTTTGTCTCAATGGTTTGTAAACTTGTTTGTGTTTGTCAGTTTGTCTCAACATTTTGTAAATTTTTTTGTGTTTGTCAGTTTGTCTCAACAGTTTGTAAACTTTTTTGTGTGTGTCAGTTTGTCTCAATGGTTTGTAATCTTTTTTTTTTTTTTTTGTCAGTTTGTCTCAATAGTTTGTAAACTTTTTTGTGTTTGTCAGTTTGTCTCAACAGTTTGTAAACTTGTTTGTGTTTGTCAGTTTGTCTCAACAGTTTGTAAACTTTTTTGTGTTTGTCAGTGTGTCTCAACAGTTTGTAAACTTGTTTGTGTTTGTCAGTTTGTCTCAACAGTTTGTAAACTTGTTTGTGTTCATATCAATATTTAGTTTTTTAAACCCAAAATGTTCTACATCTGTTTTAATAGTTTTTAAATCTGTCTCAATAGTTTGAACGTTTGTTTAAAGAAGTTTGTTTTTTCACTCGCCAGGCATTTTTAGTAAAATATCTCGAATCAAAACTTTTTGATCTCAATCACCCTCCTTTGGAAACACTTTCAAACCAGTCCTAATGTCAAATGTATTTCCATCACGGAATGCAGTTCTGGCATAACTATCTCTAACCTCCCCATCCTGAACAACAGAATGGTGAAAATCAATTTGTTTAAGATTCCCCGAACTCCCTGCTTTGACAGTTAAATCACAACAGCCCTTCGCTAATTTGTCCCGTCCACAGCTCATGTATTTATAACTATGCAAACAGACTGGCTTAACGTCTCATCAGCTGACGTCCGCAGCGTACCACACACAGAGCAGCAGGAAGCCACTCTGTGTAAGGCACTTGACGGTATTTACATTATGTTTTAGTGAGAGGAAGGTGCTCGAGAGACACATCATCATTCTGACCTGCGATCCTGACCTGCGTTCAAGTGGATGTTCTTGCCGGAGCACACATGTTCCAGACCAGAGCTGCAGTCAGGGGGAAACATTATCCAGAGTTTGGCAGGAAACGCCAAGATTCTGATTGAACAGCGGTGGAAGATAGTTGGTCCGTGTGCGAGTCTGGGCTGTTTGTTTGCATTAGCAGCTCATCACAAAAACAAAAAAATCTGACCTCCCTTTTCTGCAACAACTTTTTTTGTTTTTTCTTATTGTAAAGTATGAAAAAATGGTGGCCCCTGAGCACTTTATTCACCAGCAGTTAGAACAACAGTATGTTTTATGAGGCGCTGACATTCTTGTAGTAACTCCGATGTGGAGGTGACTGAAATAATGAGGTCCTAATGTGTTGACATTAAGCCAATCGCTTCAGGTTCTGTCTTTTCCAAGAAGCCGAATCGAAAAGACATGTCTATTTTTTCGCTTTTGATTCAATGATGACCAACAAATTTACAAACAAAACTTGTTTGTTTTGCGGATGCAACACAAACCAACACAGTCAAGGCATGCAGCGGAAACCGAACACGAGTCCCAATTTTAATTTATAAGGTATTTTTGGACGACCACATGTGCGTGATATGACAGGCATCTGCACCCGGGTGGCTTATAATGTTTTTAAAACTCCCTTATTAAAGTCACATTTAATCTCTGAAGCTAATTAACAAGCTGATCAGAAACCATATTTATTCCCCATGTGGTCAACCACAGCAGTCTTTCCGCTGTGAAGTGTTTTCCGACTAAAAACAACAACATAAATGATTCCAGATTTTATGTTCGGAGCTCGACTTTTTTTTTCACAAAAATCTTGCTTTTTCATGGGCAGAAATAAAATTGTTTTCCATATGGACTTGCAGCACAAAGACTTCTTTTCTGTTATACACTAACAACCTTTGGTGTTCTTGGAGGGTTTCCCGTACACGGATGAGACCAGGATGCTCGCCATAATCTCCGCCTTAAAGGGCAACTAGTGTGAAACTCCAACTCTCCTGAATCTCATTTTCAAATGTTGTCTTCTTCTCCAAGATGCAGTCCCTCATCATGACCATGTTTTGAACTTATTACTTTATAAAGTTCTCCCCCGTCTGTAATCTCAGCGAACGAGAGGTTACGAGAGCGTAGTCCATTATGATGTAATAATGGCTCCACTCCTCCTCAAGCCAGCTGTAATCACCCCTGCTTCGGTTATACAACGAGCCCCTTGGAGGTGGAAACTTCTGTGATTGATGACTCACGGTGACAACGTGACAAGGTTATGGTAAACAAGATTTAATCTCCAGAAAAACGAAGTTTTCAGTGGGTGGGGTTTAAGATCATTTTCTAATGTCAATATTTCAATGAAAAGATAGTTTTGTAAAAACAGAAACATACTGATGAGTACAATAGAGTCCAACATCTATTTAAGACAAAGTTAAATCAACAATTTAGTTGACCTTTAACCCTTGCGCTCAAAATTAAAGCAAACATTTCTTAAAACGACCATTATCCAGTGATGTGCTGATGAAGCTTCATGAGGCAGTGTCATGTTGTGTAGAGGTCAGTAGGTGGCGCCATCAATTTAAAACTGATAATTCATTCGAAAAATTGTTCAAAACAAAGGAAAATAGTGCAGAGACCGCCATCTAGTGGACTCTGAAAATAATGACACTGCTTCATGAAGCATAAATGTCAAGGTTTAAGAAAAGACTTGCTGCGACTTCCGTCAAACAAGAAGGTAATAAAGACCATTAAAGACTCAATATCGCAATCAGACCTCCTTCCTTACATTTCGTTAACCCCTTTTTGAACCAACTTCGTGATGGACCAGCAGGAGATGCCTGCAGCAGCCAAGGTCACAAGAAAATCCCAGTAAAAACCCCCTGAGGTATCGATAAGTGATGTGCGATCATTGTGCAGCTGAGAGCGGAGATACACCAACCATGTGTTGCTCGGCGGCTCAGTGCGAGCCCCGGCATTGTTGTAGTCACGCACCACCATGACGTGTGGAGACCAGAAGAGGAGGAAAGTGCTTCTTGGGTAGTGATGTGTGACGGGGGGGATATGAGAGAAGCAGCTCAAGGGTCAGCTCACTGACACCGTTGACTTTCACCCACCGACACGGGTCGGCGGGCACTGGAGTTGTGCGGCTTCACCGCCCCGGTGGGTGAGCGATCGTCACTGTATATGTGTCCCTTCGCTTGTACGACTCCTCTTCTACTCAGGTGGTCCTCAGTGAGGGGATGAAAAGTGTGTTCAGTCAGCGAGCAGGTAACCTAAACCCTTTACACCCCTGTGGCTGCAGCTGCCGGATCTCCTTCCTCTGGAACTGCTGCTACTTTTACACGCCTTTTGTCCCTCATCTTATAGAAGCATATATGGAATTTACCCATCTAGGTATCGGCAATTTTATCATCTATTTTCGGACGTCACCCTCTTGTCGACCAAGGGTATTCATTTTAGAGTAATCTGTTCCTTTTTAGAGCTATAGACAAAATTGAATTGAAGCCTGGACGTGAGAAATTGTTCCAAAAAAAGTCTATATTTTAAACTAGTTTGTAGCAGAAGCTAAAAGGCTAACGTGCTACACAGAAAGGGAACACTCCACTCCGAGAAATTGTTTTGTTTTCAAATTATCAACAGCAAATATAGCAATTTTTCATTAAAAAATAATCAAAATAAAATAAGAACAAGAACAAAGAGAAAGAACAAGATGATACAATCTAAGTCTAAAGATAAAGATAAAAGAACATAGATCAAAGAAAATAAAAAAAAAAGGATACAAAGACTAACATAGAACAGAACATCATGATACTTTTACTCCACTCCTGCCCCCGAACTCAGAATTGTACAATTTAATAGGTGTTTTTAAGAGTGTATTTTTTTGACCAGGAGAATGGAAAAAAATGAAAAAGTAAAAAATTACTGTTCAAATAATCTTAACCCTTAGTCGACATGAGGGTAAGTGAAAAATGATTGAAATTAAAATGTACTATCCCTTTAATAAACTAAGAAATGCAAAAAGGTGTTTTGTCCGGTAGTGATGAAGCTTCATGAAGCAGTGTCATTATCTTCAGAGTCCACTAGATGGCGGTCTCTGCACTATTTTCCTTTTCAAATGTTCTAATGAAACTTCATTTTTAAACTGATGGTGCCACCTACTGACCTCTAAACAACATGACACTGCTTCATGAAGCTTCGTCAACACATCACTAGCTTGTCGGATTGGTTGGCTCAAATAAAAATAGTTTAATGTTCATGTTGATTTTGTTTTGCCAGTGTTTACAGTGAGATAAAGAATAAAGATTATTGATGTCAAAAATCATACATAGACTTCCAATTAGACCACAACTTATAATGACTGAAGAATGAATTAATTTGCTGTGTATGTTTGGTGAAACAATGATATAATTAAACAATAATAAAAACAATAGCACAATCGTACCTGTTGTTAAAGACAGTTTGGTTACTATACACAACATTTCTTTCATCCCATAACCTAAATTACTTACAGATTGAGTTTGACACCAAATTTATAGAGAGACAGTGAAGAATTTACCTTTGTCTTTGACATATTCATTCTTTTTTTTTAATTCCCATTAATTACATTATTAAAATACGCTCTATTATTATTTCAAGTTTACTTTTTAAAGCAAAAATCCTTCACATTTCCAGTTACTGTTTCTTTGATTTATTGATTGTTTATTGTGAGATGGGTCTATGAAATGTATCCCAAACATATTAAGATATTTGATTAGTTTTCTTTTTTGCGATCTCATCTTGTCCTTTACATCTTTCAAACAATTGTAAACTTTGAGTAACACACACTCTGGTTACATCATACTATCGGTTTTCCACTACAATCTACAACAATTCCACCTGTTTTTTCAAAAATGGCAACAGTTTTCATTTGTATTCAAACTATTTCAGACTGTAATTCTCATTTATCTGGTGGTAAAGACGTGTCTCGTCCATGAGAGGGACAAAATAAAAAAGGATATTGTGATAGAGATTTATGCTTAAGGCAGGAACAGATCCCTCAGTGTTCTGTCAGAGATCCAGTGAACGAGCGTGTTTTGCTTGCAGTAATGGTCCTGCTTCATATTTCAACAGTATAACTCATCAGTGGTGTGCAGGAGGAGGAGTGAGACTTCCATGGCGTGTAATAATGGCCTGTCATTTCTCATCAACATTCTTGACAATGCATGACCCAGACTGGAGCCAGAACACACACTGCTGACACACAGCACCGACGTACGTAACCTGCTCCGGCGGGTTCGACGCTGCGTCATGATTACGAGGGGATCCCCTGTGTGTCCGGTACTGTACTGCACCGAGCGCTCAAAGGTCCATGATCTCACGTCGGATTTCTCATCAGGAGGAATTTTTTCGAGGTCAAGCACACAAGGTCAGCGGGGAAAAGGATGCCTTCGATGTACCAGAACTCACGGTTAGCCCCCTTTCTCAAATTAGATCCCGAAGTCTAATCAGAGACAGCTTGGCGTTGTGGGTGGAAACTAGCCACAAACCTCATCTCCCAATGACTGCTGGCTGGTCGGGAGAGGCCCCCCTGCTCTGTTGACTGGGCAGGATGAAGAAGTGTACAATGCTCTTGACCACACACTGGAAAATGAGAGACCACACAACAATAAAGGATTTTTCAACACTGCCCTGAAACTGATTATTTTTTTAGATGAAAATACACAGCAGGGAAAACACTTTTTCTCAAGGTGTCCCTGAATTTTCTGAAGGTTCTTTACAATGTTTTGCCAGGTCAGTCAACATCTACAATATTACACAAACTCTTTGTTTACAGATTTCTGAAAGTTCAAATCAGTTAAATACTTAAATACTAATACAGTGAATAAGTTTAAAAAAATTCTATCGACTTTTTACTTCCCTAATGTCCCTATTTAAGCTCAGAACATACTTTTGTTAAACAAACTCTTGTCTCCTTCTATCCCACTTTACTTTCTCTATTTATGAGTACTCAGTCGCATAGTGGTAGGTCTGCAACTGGGTTCATTTTTACGCTTGTTTACTCAGGATACTCCATTTTCCTCCCACAGTCCAAAAAACATGCAATTTCATCGGAACTGAAGGTGTTTCGCAAATTGTCCAGGGTGTCCCCGCCTTTTGATATAAACAATAACGTTAGTTTCCCACCGTCCACGGCCCCATAGATGGAATCCGGGGAGTCATTTATTTTATTTAAGCTGTGCATTTGTTCTAACTTAATGATGTTTTGTTTGTCCTTTCCTGAGCTCCACGGCGCCTGTTGCTCTGATACCAGCTGCAGTTCGTCATGCAATCACCACCTCGGCAGCAGAGCTTAAAGCCACTACTTTTGCAGCAACAGGCGCCAGATTATAATCAGTCACTGTATGTACGTCCTCTACACTCTCCTCTTGGATTCCGTTCTTGCCTTTTTTTTGGGTTGTCGCACCTGAATTTGGGCCCACTTCTAGTCCAAACCTTAAGTAAGTAAGTAATATTTGTATAGTGCTTTTCTAGACCAGGGTCACAAAGCGCTTAAACAGTCAATACAATATCCAATAAAATAGATGATTAAAAGGTCAAGACAACACAGAGAACAACACAGGAGTCTCGGAGAATCAAGGAGATCAAGGAAAAGCCTAAGATCGTTCCAAAGCTTAGGAGCAACAGCGTGGAAGGATTTCTCTCCTCTGGTCCAGAAGCGTGTTCAGGAACCATCAGTAGATTCTGATCCACAGACCTAAGAGCCCGAGCTGGGTTGTAAGTCTGGATCAGCTCACTGATGTGAAAGTAATAACTTTGAAAGTTGATCCTGAAAGAAACTGGCAGCCAGTGAAGAGTTTTAAGGATCGGAGAAATGTGAGTTCTTCTACTAGAGCAGGTCAGAATTCTCGCTGCAGAGTTTTGTATCAACTGCAGGTGAGACAGATCCTTCTTGTTAAGACATGAAAACAAACTGTTACAATAGTCCACACACAACCGTGTGGATTACAAGCTCCAGATCTTCAATGATTCCTGCATCTAGATTGAAAATCGGAACTCATGCAATCATTTTTTATGCCTTCCATTATCATCTCTTGAAAATTCATTTGGAATTTGTTTAATTATTTAGCTATAATAAATGTTGATACATCCTTGCCAAGACCTTAAACCCACAACTGCCATTTATACGGTTCAATGCTAACACTTCAACAAATGGAATTTGTGAGTTTTAATGGATCATAATATTTATTTGCAATAATTCGTTCCCTGTGACTGTTACGCTTGTAAAAGCGGAATCCGCCTCACAAAAAAGCAAAACTTTATCCAAACCACAAAGATTCTAGTCTTTTTAGAAATCTGTCCAAATCTGTTTCTGTTGAGAAACATTAACCTTAATATGGCCAACATCTGGCTCCATCGTGAAGTTATTAAGTGCTCATTACAGCTGTTCAAACACTGGACGGTCAACTGACCCGTACGCTGAGAAAACACTGTGATCATCTCTGGCAGCGTGCGCTAAAATAATGTGAAAAGAAGCATAACATTTGTTAGAACTTAAGGATGGATTTGCAGAGAAGCCGTCAAAGTTGAAAAAGCAGACCTAAGCAGTGAAAACAGAGGAGCGTGACCATTAATATGAGCCTAATGAGAAGGTCCAGCAGGTTGACGTTAGAGGCAAAGAAAAACAATCTATTGTCGTCCATTTCCGTGACTTATCGGGATTATTAGCAAAAACACCCTCATAAACCACACACCCTGAGTCACTGTTATTATTACTATTTTCTCAGCCTCTGAAAGGAACATAATGTCACATTGCTTCTACAAGGAAAAATGTGTCCGGAGTTGAAGCTCGGACAGTTTAAAGTGATAGTTCACCCAAAATTCTAAGTTGACTCATGTTCTTCTCAGATTCATGTTGACTATGGGTCCGGAGAATTTTCACATGAATCTGTGTTTTTTTTGGAAGAAAGGAATGTACCTTATGACTGTAGCGACTGGGGTTCACTTTTTTTTGTCCAAAAAAACAAAAATCATCAACTGGGAGGATCTGCTAAAACAATGTAAAACTCTAATTCAATAGAAGAGGGACGTCAAAGACAAACAGTTTGGAGGTATTGGATGTTTTCGGGTGTGTGTTTTTGGACCAGGAAAAGTGGGCCTGGGTCGCAACCCTTCTCCCGACCCTTAATAGACATAAGAGGGAGAAGAAATTGAGTAAATGTAAAGTGTTGATGGTATATTATCTGCAACAAGAAGCTTATATTATCTCCAGATTGAATAATAAAATATTTCTTTTGGCACAGACGAAGCTCCTGTTCTTGTGTGAGTGTTTAAAATCAAGTACTTACTTACTTACCATCTCTTCCATTGAGTGCGTTGCCATAAATCACATTTCAAATGCTTTGCTGAGAAAACAAATGTGTTCATCAGCGGTATACGTTCCAGGTCACTCTTTTACATTTAGTGTCATTGTGATTTATGACTTGGTGTGTAATGTAAAAACAACCAAACAAGC
This sequence comes from Callionymus lyra, assembly GCF_982586985.1. Lineage (NCBI taxonomy): Eukaryota > Metazoa > Chordata > Actinopteri > Syngnathiformes > Callionymidae > Callionymus > Callionymus lyra. The sequence continues at coordinate 40,863,545 of NC_141818.1, forward strand.
ACAGCACCCGGGGGAAGAGCAAATGTACGTATTTCCCGCTACTGTATTCGTCTAAAAACTGGTTTCTGCATCAGGGATATTCCTGGATCACAGACAGCAGGTGGTTGATATGACTTTTCTGGCTGCTGAGAATTGGGCTGGTGGGGCCCATCATTCCAGACAGTCTGAGAACATGTATTTCCTTGAGCTACAGAATAGGCGTGTGCTGAGGTTGTGCTGGGTGTATTCATTACTCACTGAACCTAATGTTGACCAAGACACACCCACAGAGCCAGGAGTGATTGTGTAATCTTTTTGTGCAATGAAATTTTGAATCATGAGTAAATTGTTATACATTCATGGAATACAGACGAGTGTTGGGTGACTATGTTGACCTTAAAAGGGGCGTCTCAACTTTTTTTTAATTCCAAAAAGCAGCAGTCCAACTTTCAGAGATTTTGAAAATGTGACTTCACTCACAAATAGTGGAGGATAGTAGTACAGTGTGGTGTCGGTCTGTGCTTTGGACATTTCTGTTCATTCAAGTGTTAGGGAGTCTTAACCATTAGGCCGGGACCACTGTTCTGCTCCATAAGGTGTTTGTAAACAGGCCATACAAATTAATCTAAAAGGTGATTTATTTTGAGGAAAAATGACCAGATTTTGTAATTATCTTGTGACTGTTGAAATATCAAGACCAGAGTAAAGATGAGTAAAACCCAACTTCTCTTGGTCCTTTTCCACCGGCTCGTCATAACCTTTCCCTAATCGATTTTACCAGGTTTTTGTTGCGGCAAATACTATTTGAATCCCTGAACCGCTCTTGTTCTGAGCGAGCATGGCCATAGCATAGCGTCCGCTGGCTTCAAACCACTAAAAGTGTTGAAGAGTCATCTGTGCCAATATTAGAATCAAACTCCCCATTTTTAAATAACCACTGCGAGTAGGATTTACGCCCTTAAAGTTGTTTCGTGGTCTGTGGACGAGGTCTAGACCTTTTTTGTGTCCGGTATGTAGTCCATTGTCGCCAAGTTCCTCAGTGCTATGTTTTGTTGTGAAAACACATAATAACAGTGAAGTATTGAGTCGAGTCAATGCGAGTTTGGCTGTAACTCTGTAGTGAAAGAGAGCCACATATGGGACTATCATTTTGCAGAAAAGCCAATTCTTGGACCTACTGAGTCACCTTTATGTTGTGTCGTATTTAATTTTTGAGCTATCCTCCTATTACATTGTTGCTGTTTTCGTCAGAAGGCCATTCTGTGAAAATAATGCAGATGTTGAAATCATTATTGTAGCATAAAGACACCTGTACAAGGGCACCAGTGAAGATATCTTATTTGTTAGATAGTTATTTTGCTAGACAACGACAGCAAAATAAACTCTTTGGCGGAGTTTATTGCTCAGAATAGTTGGCAAAAAACTTTGGTCGATGATTCAAACCTGTCCGTAGGATGACCATTGATGATAGTTTGTCAACAAAGTGGCCCCTTTCTTAAGAACAAATCGTTCCAGATTCTTCAGAATCCTTCTCACAGGCCGACTGCTTTGCTGTCATGAATTCTCCATTCCTCAGTTGATTACAAGTGTTGGACTATTGACCCGGCTGTTGGTGCTATGAAGGACAGCTGGAGTGCATTGGCTATCTGTATTTAAAGGGTCATGAGGAGGAGAGACAGTTTAAGGAAGCAGAAGCTTAAACAAAACTATAAATAGTTTAAAGCAATCCACAAAGTGAACTAAGTTGTATGTTTAAATATATGTTTCACATGTGAAGCCAACAATTTGAGCAGCAAATACAAACGTTATCAGGAATACAAGGCTTTTTATTGAACACCTTTTTTTCAATGTTTCTTCATCTACCTGAGCCAGGAAGACGACAATCTTCCAGATGGGTATCGAAGGATTCAAATCTGTTTGCGTGAATCCTGAATATTTGCAAAGTAAGGAGTAGCAGACAGTCGCATCCCTCCATTAGAATCCACCTCTGCTCCACAATTTTTGTCTCTGTGTCAAGAATGTTCACAAATCCCTGTGAATTACATCATCTTGTTCTGGTCGCCGTAGCCAAAAAGACAGAGACAAATCCAAGTCCTAAGCAGCCACTTTCTTAAGCCAAAAGATTTGGAAAGTGACTAAGAAAAATGTGCCAACTCCAACCTTGCCCTGTCGCTTGTGTTTTTTTTTTTTCTTTTTTTTTTTTTTAAAGCATGGTTACATCATTTGTACCGTCCACATTTGAGTGAACGTTGGCAGCATGGTGCAACAAATACTAAAGTGATAACAGTTTAACTATCGACTATTGGTTTCATCCAAAATCCTAATTCTTATATTTTGCTTTCTGGCAAGTGGCTGTATTAACTGGGGCTGGTCAGCGGAGCTCTCTTGTCAAACTCCCCCTCCCATCCCACCAATGAGCCAGTGGGGGGGCTCTGAGTTCCATGCAGACCAAGCCATAGCAGACATTTTTGTGGTGAAATCATTAAACCCACGTGCAGCTCTCCCTCTGTGGTCACTGGGGGTCGTGCTCCTCTGCCTTTAGCTGAATAAATCATAAAGTTTGCTAGGAGACCACACAAGAAGCCAGCCCATCCAGTCTATGCAGCAACACATGCACACAAGCATTTTTTTTTTTGTTAAGTACACAGTTTCTGCAGTGAAACAAAAGATCCAGTAGAAGAAAACGGACTTCACTGACAAAACAAAGAGAAAGAGGGCTCAAGAGATCATCATTATGACAGTAATGAGAAACAGAAATAACACAAAACATCACAGGATCATCCTCATTCGAAGCCAAGGAACATTTAGACTTGAAACTTGGGAGTCAATCCACACCAGGTGTTTCCTGAAATCCTTTTCTTCTGTTGTTGTTGTTGTTGTGGTCAAGTTGATTTTATGTCAGCTTATGTAAATATTTGGTGTGTTATTTTGCTACCAGCAGATATTGTATAGATTACAAGTGTCTGAGTGTGGGGGCCACCATAAAGGAAAGCGATCCTCTCTAACTGGCTTCTTTGCATGACCTGGCCAGACTGATCCTTCAGTCTACGAAAGGAAGTACTTTACTGTCTGAGGCTCACATTCTGTCTGGGGAAGAAGTAAACAACATCGGACTGAGAGTGTGCGTGTGTTCGTACTGGTGGAAAACATACCTTATTTACTTTGACAGTAAATTAAATGATCAGACTTTTGCTTAAACTTTCACCGAGGCCTCCAGCAGAGAGAGAACCACCTATTTGTTGACACTTCATCACCTCCATAAACAGCTACATACTATTATTGAAGAGTGAGGAATTCATATAGATGAAGGTCAAGGTGAAGGACAAACTCAAACTAAAGTAATTCATATTGATTAAAGATTGATTTAATATCATATTTACTCTTGAGGCAACCTTTAGTTTAAAAGCTTTTAGTTTATTTTGGTGTCTAAACAAGAAGGAGCTGTCTAGACTGCAGTTAATACAAAACTCTGCAGCGAGAATTTTGAGCACATCTAGTAGAAGAACTCACATTTCACAGATACTTAAAACTCTTCACTGCCGCTAGTTTCTTTCAGGATCGATTTTTAAATTTTGTTTTTTACTTTCAGATCTATTCATGGTCAGACCTTACATCAGTGATCTGATCCAGCCTTACACCCCAGCTCGGGCTCTGAGGTCTGTGGATCAGAATTTACTGATGTTTCCTCAACACGCTGCTCCTTAGCTTTGGAACGATCTTCCTCTCCCTCTGTGTTTGATGGATCTACTGACTCCTTCTTAAGAAACATCTTAAGACCTTTTTATTTTTTCAGAGTTTTTTTTCCTAAATTTCCGGGACTTGGGTGTTTGTCTTATGTCTTGGCCTTTTAGAGTTTTTACATTTTTAGGTATTTTTTAAATGTTTATTGGTTTTGATTGTTCAAGTGCTTTGTGACCCTGGTCTAGAAAGGCGATTCACGAATAACTATTACTAACTTACTTACCTGCTTCAATTCTGTGTGGCGTTTTTTTCTTTCTCAGACGCTATGAGTTTACTCCATTTTCCTCCCTCATTTCAAAACATACAGAAAAAGATTGAGGACCCTAAATCAAATTTGAGGGTGTGTGACTGGTTGTTTGTCTCTAGCACAGGAGTGTAAAAATCAATCAGATCAAGGGGCCAAAATTGTGAGCAAAAAGTTAATTTGAAATATACCTAACTGATCTTTCACCAGGAGTATCAAACATGCCTTTCCGTCAACCTGAAATGTACTGTTTCTTTATACATCTATAATATTTGTTCTTAATCACACAGATATTTGTATAGGTCAAGATATCAAACACAAAATACAACAGTAGTTTATGCACCGATCATTCAGTAAAGGCAGTGATTGATATCAAAAAGTATTGTTTTTAATAAATTAATACACCAACGATTTGTTCATTGATTATTTCCATTGTCTAATGACCATGACTATCTTGTATGTTAGTATCCAAACACTCGTGGAATCATGTGACCAATCATTCAACAAAAAGATAACTTTCTTTTTTTTGTTAAACTGAGATTGTCAAAGGATCAGAAATAATGAAGTTCCAGAGCCTTTTAAAAACTTAAGTGAGAGAAATCATGGCTGGAACATAAATTATGTTGCATTAAATAGTTACGTTGCGCAAAGACGTCTGTAGTGAAGTGTTCTGAATTACTGTTTGTCCTCATGTTTCACAATCATTTTAAGTGAACGTGAAGAGTAGTTATTACATATGTTGCATTCACACAGTTGCTCCACCAACAAACCCACCCACATAAATCCATTTGCAAACCTTCCCAACAATCTCTTTATGCTGACTTTCACCCACTTCAAATCCAGGCATCAACATTTGGAAAAACTGATTTCGACAGACTCCTCAACTCAGGCTCTTTCCTCACCATCGCGGGGGCCTCTTCACCTGAGTAAAAAAAACGAGGGGGTCGCCACGCATGTCAGGGCGAGAAATCCAAGTGGCAGCGCAGCCTGAAGAAAGATGAGGAGGTGAGGGTGATGGGTGAAACTCTAGACTCGCCGTTAACGGAGGCCATAGCACCTCTCGACCCTGCGCCACACATTTCTCAGTGAACTTTGGCCCTCCTGACTACACCAGTGGTGCTCGGTACCTCCTCCAGTCAAACGGAATATCCCCCTCCTGGATCTAAGACCATTACCTGCAGATGGTATCAGTGTCAGTGATGGCATTTTAGCTGTAAATACTTTCAATTGTCCATAGTAAACTGCTTTTCCCCCCCTTATCAGACGCCTTAAAGCAAGGGATCTGGAAGTGCCTTGCTTTTATTGTAGTTTATCTGTGCTGTAATTGCACATTGTAAAACGGTCTCGTAGGGTTACTTTAAATCCCCAGTGGCCAATGGAACCATCTGGCCTTCACAAAGTTCTGGGAGGAAAGTTATGCCAGACTTCAGAGGAAAGGAACTCTGATAACGGATACTTAACCTCACATGGAATTGGCTGGTTCTTCAACATTCCTATCATCGTCTCAAGTACCTGTCATTGCATGTTTGGCAACCTCACAAAAGTTGTCAATCTCAGCGTGCAGAGAGGTGGACACATATTTGGAGTTTATATCAGCGTGGAGGTTACTAGCACGCAAACCTTCATGACCGTACAAATGGACCATTGATGAGATGTTTAAATCCCCGCAGGGCTGGACTGGACTGGATCTCATTCAGTCATAATTATTGTGAAAAAGGACAGCAACTTCTCACACCTGCGGGAGCCTCACATGAACGAGTCTCATTGATAATAATGCTTTGAGCCAATAAATAAATATCGCAATGATAAAAACTTCAAATTTTGAGTTATGCTCAATGTTAGTCAAAAATGTGTTCACCAACTGTTAAAATATGAGGCTTCGAGTTGGTTTCTGCCTTCTGTGGTGATGTTGTTTCGTGACTTGCTGAAGCTGATCCACAATGATCTGTTGCGAAAGATCATCAGAAATCATTTTTCTGACTTGTTTAATCACATTTATTATTGATTTACTGCTATTTTTACGTAACTAAAGGTGTTTTCTTGCGACAAAGTCTGGCTATAAGGCCATTTAAACCTGCTGTTGAAAAGTGTATTTTGGGCACATTTGTGCAAATATTTGTTGTATTTGAAGCTTTATTCCTTTCAATACATAAGTTTTTTTTGTATGTTTTTTGTCTGAAGGTTGCATAGACTCTTCCTTAGTACTGTCATTCAGAAGAGACTCAAAGTAAAACGAGTGCTCTTATACTAGGTGAGGTCAGAACATGTCCAAGAACTATAACATCTGGTGGTACACCCAGGATATGCAGATGAAGGTTTTTTTTCAGGGAGCGACAGTGTGGGCCCCTCGCTCTGACCACCAAGACCCAAACTTGGATGGGTGGATATTTTGGTCAGGCGTGTTTTCGTTTTTCTAACATACATAGTTAAACATCCAATTGACAAATCTTCAACATTATATGGTCCCCCCCCCCACCCCCTCTTCACGGGTCATAGGTAACTGTAGTGTTCAGGTGAGTATACACAGTTTAGATATATATTTGTAGTCCTAACCCTCAACTTATTCCCTTATGGGGTGGGGGGGGGGTGCTGGAGACTATCCCAGTTTCACTGGGCGAGAGGCGGGGGACACCCTGGACAGGATGCCAGTCTGTCGCATGGGCGCACAAAGACACACAACCACTCACACACACACACACACACTCATACCCACGGACTAGTTTCCAATGAACCTCTGTATGTTTTTGGACTGTGGGAGGAAACCGTTGTGCCTGGATTAAAGCCCACAAAACAGGGAGAGTTTACAAACAGAAAGGTCACAATTTGGCCTCCTCCTGACCTAGAAGCGAACCTTCTTGTGGTGAGGCGATCGCACCAATCACTGCGCCACCGCGAGCCCATTAAGATATCAAATACATTTTATTTTAAAACTCCTTCTTGGGCACTAAGAGGTCGCCGTACATTTATATATTTATTCTAATATATCATACATGTTTGTGAACGTACAAAGCTCTACAAGAAGTCTTCTGAGCACAAAAGACATGTTCTTGATCTGGTCTTGTTGTGACCAAGAATGCCCTTTTGCTCTATGACAACTTGACCCCGAATTTGTCCCCAATTAAAACTGTTTGTCCTCCACGGTAACAGACTGTTGATGAATTAAACCGAGGAGGTCCAGAGAAGGACAGTGACCCTCCACAGGGCACCTCTTCATTAAACAGATCCCTCTTTATGCTGCTGTTTATAACTGCCACTAATAATCCACGTCTGGTGCAATTCACCAGAGCTACCATACGTCAACATCATCCTGGTTGTTTGCAGGGTTTTAAACAACTGATAGGGTGCACTGGACCCACCATGTAAACTTTATAAAACACATTTAGCGGAACTGTAATTATTTACAAAACGGTCGCATGGGAATATTTTTACATGAGATGGGGGGGCTTCTGTTTCAGTTTGTTGCACTTGGTCTTATAATTATTAGGAATAACTTCTTTACAAGTTAGTTGTTATGACTGGAAAGAGTATGAAATCACAGGTTTTCTATGGAAGGGAAAAAATGCTGCATTGTTTAGAGACGACTTCACTTTCAGGACCCCGGTCCAAACACACTGGATTGTGTATGTCAACATTTCACCTCCAATGTTTAGTGCCGTAACGGTCGAATGGAAGGTTCTGCAAAATTAAGTCCACCTTTCCACAAAGCAGGCGTGGCAAGAACGGGTAGGGAGTGGGGTTGTTAGTGAGATGTGTGGGGTGTTATTTTTGTGAGCACCCCTACAATGCTCCACCTGTGCCTTAGCCATACCCAAGAGGACCACCCACTTAGGGGAGAGCAAGGCAGTCGAGAATCCCTATAACCTCTTTGGGTGGGCAATAAGGCCTTGCGCTGAAGTAGAATGTTTCAGACAACTGAAACACTCAGGGGGAACAATTTTCTGCAAATACTATCACACCACCAGCGGAGAATAACAAGCGCAGGCTTGAATTAAATAGGAGCTATACATCAGAGGAGCCCCACAGTGTGTGTGTGTGTGTGAATGCGCCTGTGGGTGTGTATGGATTCAAGAAGGTCATGCCTCTGTGATCAAATAAGTATCTATATCTTCATGACAAATATAATCTTGAGCTCAACCCAATAGCTGGGTCGTCAGTTCCATTGAAATCCGCTGTGATACGTATGGATATAGAAACTTTTTTTAGCATCTTAAAAATAGACGAATCGGATAGTAGATAACAAGGTTTCAATATTCCATCTTTCCACAGTTTAGTCTGGCAGGATTATTTCCAGAGAGTTTCAAGGCTTCTGTCCAAAAAAAACCTCTTTATGAAAACACAAACATCTTTAACCTTCTTTTTTTTATGTAAAATACTGTAATGGGAACCGAGCTATCGTTGAGTTAGTGTGAATACAGCCAACATTTAATGAGATGCAGGCGTCCAAAGGACATTTCGAGACTCTTTGCTTCTCAATAAATTGCAATGAATCAACAATTACCCAGATGGCCTAAACTAGTTTTATCAATTGTGACATAAAGTCAAGAAGGAAGCTGTTAGTGTATATGCAAGCCTAGCAACACTCAAACACAAAATGAAAATATATTTTAACATGCAATTATATCTTAGGAAAAAGATAGAGAAGTAATTACAAATCAGATTCAGTTTGTTATAAAGGCAACTGAGTCGCACATAAATGGTGTAAACCAAGCACTACTGCAAATTTACCTGAAGTGAATCTTTGATTGAAAGATCGAAACACCAGTCTTTCCTTGAGTTTTTCCTCTAGAAGCATCAATATGCTCTGCAAAAAAAAAAGGGTCATTTGAAAAAAAACAGTTTGTTCCGATTTTTAAAAGCGTTCCACAGATGTGCAAGGATCTGACACAGTTCCTGAAATGATTAGAATTGGCTAAAATCAAGCTGCTAGTTCAGATAAAAACAGCAAATTAAAATTGTATGTAGTAAAATGTAATCAGAATCATTGGGAGCCCCAGGCTACTTTTCTCTGCAACAATATGGAGCTAATTTTTAATAAGTTTTTACTTGTTTACAGGTTTATTTTTTTGAGTCAAACATAACTGAGAAAAACATAGTATTTTTTTTTAAATCTGGTGTTTTTTTAAACCAGATTTATTAATTTTTACAGTAATAATCATTCCCCATTTTCATTTGGTATTTTACGGATAAAGTGAGAAACATATACGTCAGTAAAATACCAGCCAGAACAACCCCACAATTATAATTCATGATGTAGCATTACTTTAGAATGCTATTTATGAAATGTTGTTTTTTGGGGCAATACAAGAGTCTCAGTCTATTTTGGTTAACCTCAGCCATTCTCCAGTAGAAGTTTCGAATCCTGTCTTTAGTTAGTAGGTTTGGCTTGCAATAAAGATGTTACAATGTTAGTCTTAGGAAGCGCTTTACTGTTAACAAGCCAACCAGTGCAGAACCCATTATTAAGCCTTTAAAAGCAAACAGTATTAACACTGGGATCATCTCCGAGGTTATAAATACTCTTGTAAAACTTCATGTTCATCCCTCACACAGCAACTGACTGACAACGTGTAATGTCGAAAAAAAGCCACTTATTTTAAGGAGATCGTGGTTTCATTTAACAGTAAATGATACATATTGGGTTGCAGAGATGAGCGTCTGGTTCTGTTTTCTTGGATCTATCTTTGCTTATGTGTGTGAGTGCAAGTGATTGATGGCAGAGGAAAGAGGTGAAGGCCTCCTCCCCGGTGGTCTGGCTGGGCTCTTTGCCACCGTGCAATGACCGCTGCTGCTATCCCTGACCCGCATCACCACATCATTGACACTAAACCGACCGCCAATCTTCTGTTGGCCCATTGCCTGTGGCAGGGTCCGACCCTGGAACTGTTTAGATTGTCACCTCGCCTCATAACGCTACACTGGATGAAAATGGAAGAAGAACACTGTATCCACAAACGACGAGCGTGGAGTTTGTTTGTCTGCCATTATTGTCCCGTCGATTCCTCTGCTCTTATTTGCTTTCCAAGGGTGTTGAAGGCTGCTGCGGAGGGCAGCCCTGCGGTGCACGTGTTAAGTGGCAAACACAGGCAGGATAAAACAGCTCAGGAACACTATCCCATGTTCAAATAAACAGAGGTGTGTGGGGTCTGACGAACAAACACACATTCATTAGGTGTCTCGGAGCTGTGAAGTGAACACACAAAGATGCAATTCTAGCACATCTTTTTTTGTTAGCTTCGCTCACCCCCGTGTTCCCAAGCAGTTGTGGTTTACCCCGATATAATCCGATCTTGTTTACCCAAAAACTGGGACTGATGGATTGCATTGTTTGGCCTTCCGTCGCTGTAATTGGTGCTGTTGTATAGGTTAAAGCTCCAGATATATTCCGCAGACCCCAAACCTGCCATACATGACCCCCGGGTCAATGACACCCGTATCAGTCGCGGGCCCCCTAAATGTTAAAAGGGTCAGGAGAGAACATCCCTGGCTGGTTAATGACATTAGTCGGTGGCGATGGCTTCACAATAACAGCCCCGTAACCTCCTGCTGGAATAGAGACGGAGCCGGGACCATTCGAGCTTTCTAACCTTCCACCCAATAAATATTTAGAAAAGACTCCACACAAGGACACACAGACAGTCTAAACAACCTGAGAAGCAATTACATGTGCTATACTGCCTTCTCCATTTTCAATGACATTTTCAAATTCAATTGCTTCTTGGTGTGTTCATTTATTTTATTTTGAAACACTTCCCACCGTATACTGTCGATTCGACTCTTTGTGATGTTTGACACAGGTTTGAGAAAAACAAACGTGATTTTGTCGCCAAGCTGGACAATTATGTTGCACAAGGGTTCTCTTGGTACTCTAATGCTTGTTTAATTTTCTGGCACAAATCAATTTAAAAGAGAGATTGAAGTAATAATGAAGACCATAGACTTAAATAGTTTAATATGCAGGGCTACATAAATGTAATTTTTTTTGTAATGCTTTACCTGTGTTGCATTTCTCAGTGTTTTCCATTTCAATTATTTAATTATTGTCTTCAGTTATGTGTGTATATTTTATGTTGTCCAAATGTTAATTCGGAATATGTGATCATTGATTTTCTAGGGTTAATTTTTTTAAAAGCTAGTTTTTACATGATTTAGTCAGAATGTGAAATATGACATTTACATATTAAGTAAGTAGATTTAGACCAGGGTCACAAAGCGCATGAACAATCAAGAGCGATGCATAGTAACAAATACATACAGATTTAAAAACTCTAAATGGCCAAAATACATAAGACAAACACAGGAGTCCCAGGAAATCAGAGAAAAACACAAATAAAAATGTCCTAAGATGTTTTTGAAGGACTCAGTAGATCATCAAACACAGAGGAAGATCGTTCCAAAGCTTAGGAGCAACAGCCTGGAAGGATTTCTCTCCTCTGGTCCAGAACCGTGAGCGAGGAACCATCAGTAGATTCTGATCCACAGACCTCAGAGCCCGAGCTGGGGTGTAAGGCTGGATCAGATCACTGATGTTAATCCTGAAAGAAATTGGCAGCGTGAAGAGTTTTAAGGATCGGGGAAATGTGAGTTCTTCTACTAGAGCAGGTCAGAATTCTCGCTGCAGAGTTTTGTATCAACTGCAGACGAGACAGATCCTTCTTGTTTAGACACGAAAATAAACTGTTACAATAGTCTAAACGAGAAGACACAAACACATGGATTATAAACTCCAGATCGTGTTGTGACACCATTTTCCTAAATTGAGAAATTATTCTTAGTTGAAGGAAACACTTTTTTTTTGCAGTGTTGAACTAGAGACATGTCTTTGTCAAATACAACAACCAGGTTTCTCAGGCTCAGTTTGACAGACTGACCTAAGTCACCCAAGTACTGACTCAACCCTGGAACCTTATCATCAGGCGCAATCACCAGAGTTTCAATTGTGGTGATAGTGGGAGATGCATATAACGACCATGAAAATAATACAAACAAATGTTTCCAGTATATTTAGATAAAGGTTATTCCAGTCAGCTTATCTTCAGGATACATTAAAAACATCTTATTTCAGTAACTTTAAAGGTGCTCTTTACCATGATGGATGTGAAGCATATTATCAGCGTCTTTGTACTTCTGAAGTCGTGTAAGTATATTTGAAGTTCTTGGTGGTCCGATGCTGCTATCGGGGTTAAGGAATGCAGCACAGTGAGCAATGCACCCAAAGAAAGGTCTGCCATTTCTCTTTGCAATTAGCTGATGATAAGCTCAGAGGCTTTTTTCCCCTGTTTTGCTCTCATTTCTTGCATTATTTACTAAAATCGTTCCCACCAGAAAGTACAAACACGCTGCTTGTGTTTTAGGTCAGTGACTTTCATCAGTGATGAGAATAGTGCTTCGCTCAAGTGCTCAGACCAACCTCGGGGTCATTGTGAACGACTTGGAGGACATCGCTGGGTTTTTCGATGGCAAACTGTTCAAATGTGAGGCCGCCCGTCTGCCAAAATGTCATCGGACAGAGTGTGAGAAATGGGAGAGGAACATACAGTGGCAGATAGGCCAGCGACCCCATCTGTCAGAGATGAACCCTGCGGAGAGAGGTCTCAGCCCTGGCAGTCGACTACTCCATCACACTCAAAGTGTTTACTTGCACTTGGTCGACATCGTGTCAGATGAATTAGGAACTCAAGTTAATTAATGGGTTTTGAGAAATATTTGGAAATATTCGACGTGACTTATTACGCCCCTTGAACTGTAAACCAAAAAGCAACTTTTGGCCAACCACGAAGTGTTGGAGGACAGCTAAATTTCACACTTTATTCAGGCCCTCACAAGACTTTCGTCCGGATAAATATTTCAAGACCTGTTCGCATTTTGACTTTTAATGATAAATCATACTAGGTCTACTATACACCCATGTCATATGTCCATAGAGTGTGTATGTGAAAGAATCTGTGATGTCATTAGTCTGGTATTTAACCACAGTTTTGAAGCCCATCCGTGGTTATAGCTAGTGATGTTCTGATGAAGCTTCATGAAGCAGTGTCATTATTTTCAGAGTCCACTAGATGGCGGTCTCTGCACATTTTTTCGTTTGTTTTGAACAACTGATGGCGCCACCTACTGACCTCTAAACAACATGACGGTGTTTCATGAAGCTTCATCAGACCCTCGCTAGTCATAGCCATCTTTGAAATGCAGTCTTTCAGTTTAGCCGGTGAAAAGGGGGGAATTAATGTGGGTTATTAATTATGATTGGGTAGTAATTGTTTAGATGAGACTATAATAAGTCAATTCAGGAAAACTGAGTTTTTACCATTATGTATTAAAATTAACAGGGTCGCTTTTTTCAGCGCCCCGAAATCATATTTAGAGGCGGTGATTTCTGTTAGTTTTGCGGCGTGTATGAGCTGCAGAAACGGGATGTTGACAACGTTACATTTTAAATTAAATATAAAAAGATGAAGAAAAAAACAAAAAACAACAACATCCAAATTGGTTGGAGGGAGGCGCCCCAGCGCCCTCTATTTGACAGCTGCCACTGCACCCATGTCTGAGTAAAAAGAGTGTTTTTTTTAAAAGATCAATTTTTGGAAGGCCTCCAGGAAAAGAATTTTGGGGGGGCAAGGTCTTGATACTAGTATACTAAGCAGACAACACTATAATCAGTATAAGCCCGGAAGTACTAAATCTCACATCCAGCAGGCCTTGCAAGAGCAAAGCTTTTAAGCAAGTTTTCTCCTGAGGCGGAGAATTCTGCCCGATTCCGGCAGGTGGACGATGGAAGAATCCATCTGGCAAAAGACCAACTGGCAACCCAGTCACTTGGGAAGATCATACCCAGTGGCAACAAAAACTGACTCTGAAACTGTAGCGACTCCACAATGTTTGCCTACTAAGACCAAACAATATGGATAGTGCTGTACGAGCCTTGAGCGAACGTTAAGGTTAAGAAAATATAATGTACTATTCAAGGTTTCAAAGGGGAAATATGGTTAAAGAAAGAATTAATTGGAAAAAGCCTGGAAAACCGACGCAAGGGTGAGTAATTCACTTTATTGTTTAAACACAGGCACCAATTTAGGTAAGTCAAAGCTGCAATGATTCCATGATGTCCTAAATAGAGACCACCATCTGACACTGCTACTAATAGATGCCTTGAGGCCACTCAGAGGAAAAACAGATGTAACTCATATAGATTTGAGCAACTGCGGCACATTCTATTAAATTGTTAGGCGAGGGATTATAAATAATCGGGAAGGTGGAAACACACCTGGGTCTAAATCATAAAACAAAGTTTATTCCAAATTAGACGAGCTGACCGAACAGTAGCGGCTCTGGCACATAATAATTTTCAGGCTCTTAAGCCACAATTACATACCTTCCATGGCTGTAATGACCCAAAGGCTGAGAAAAAAAAGGTTTAAGTTACACATTAAGTGAAACAATATAGAAGATTTTTGAACTGGGCGTGAAGTCTGGAACTTTCATAAGTTTTTACCTGATATCCAACTGTTAGTATCCGCATTTTGTTAGAAATGAATTAACAGATTTAAAATGGATTTAATCCATCAATATATTTTATAAGTTGGAGTCTACTGACTCCTGAAAAAAAGCATCTTAAGACCTATTTATTTGGCTTTTTCTTAATTATTGGGGCCGCTGTGTTTGTCACTGTGTTGCCTTGAACTTTTAAAGTTTTTAAATTTGAGTAATTTATGTTTTTTTTAACTCTGCATTGTTCTGTTGTTCAAGCGAAAGGCGCTTTATCATTATTTACAAATATGAATGACTTCCTCACTTCTAAAACCTCAGTCAAGGTGGACCATTCTCCTTTGGTTCAGTCCTAGCAGGTAAATGGTTAGTGTGAGAATAAAAGGTCAAGATAAAAATGTCATTACAATAAATGTTGTGATTAAACACAATAAACAAATAAAAAGACCTTCTGTCAATCTGTTTCTTCATAAAAAAGAAAAAACCTCACTGTCTTCTCCGACTGCCTCATCCTTTTTGGTGGTAAAATCTGCAGAGAAATTGTGCAACCCAGGATTTCGCAATTGACCACAAGTCTGGCCAACGCTGTAATGTCCATATTTGAAAGACGTTGCGCAGAGCTAATCTGTCTAACCAATCATCCCCCCCCAAACCCCCCAGCCCTCAAACTCATGTTCAGGACCACCTTGAGAGCTAATTTTCCAAGTAATGCAAGGAAAAGACTTTCCATTAGCTCAACCTAAATAGGAGTAGAATTGAATAATCTGTATGTGTGTCTGTTGGCTGTTTTGCTGGACTGTAACAATTTAGCGCTGTTCCCTCTGAGGGCCTAAGCAAATATAAACCAAACTATCCAAATTATACGAAGACCTGTATTAATATGTTAAGTCTCTAGGGGGTTGGCAGAAAAGGAAATGCAAATGAAAAATCCAAAATGGATAACAGCCTGCAGGTATTCTAATAATGTGTGCATGATGAAAGTGCTTCTATATTATATATTTTCGAGTTCATAATTAAAGCTTTGAGAAAGCAAATGGATGAGGTAGAAACAATGTGACAAAAGGAACATCTGGATAGGGACAAAATTAAAGTGAAAGTTCACCCAAAATTCAAACTTCACTTGTTTTCTACTCACCCTCATGTCGACAAAGGGTTGGTATTTTTTTCAGAGTAATCCGTTCCTTTTTTAGAGTTGTAGACGAAAATGTTTTTTCATTTTAATGTAGCGACTAAAGCTCAGTTGTCTTCGTCTTAACAACATCCAAATACCTCTATATTGCTCATCTTTGACGTCGCTCTTGTATTGATGCCATCGACATGAGGAATTGTTCCTGAAAAACTTAAATAAGCCTTTATCTTAAGTTTGTTTGTAGCAAAATTTTTTAAGAGTAACAAGCGATACATACAGGTCATACTCCGGATAAATATTGGAAGCGCTTCCAGTATAGACAGTAGACTGTGTGTGCTCTACAAAAGAGCTTAAAATATAGATTTGTTCACCTTCAATACAAGGTGGACGTTACATACGAGCAGTATGGAGGTATTTGGATGTTTTTAAGTTTGTCTTTTTTGACGAAGATGTACCCATATAGAACATCTCTAGGAACTATGTTCTACATGTACATTTTTGAGAGGAGGCTGCCAAGGAGGAACACTGGGTACACAGTTCAATGACCAAAACAGAATCCATCCTGGTCTTTCCGAATTCGGGGTTTGATCATGAGCATGAAGATTTTTGCTTGACTTTAATACTTGTGTAATAATTATTTGAGAGCAGGTGTAAAAGCTGCCAGAAACACATGGACCTACATGCTCTTACACACACACCAGATGCCATCAGATGACTCCATGCCCTACCTGATGAGTAGAGATGAGGCCAAGCAACAACAGATGGAAGGATGGCGGCGGGGTACCAGAACACATGCAGGAGGGGGGAGAGCAATGAGAGCGTCAACAGTCGAAGACCACCATCATTGCTGCCCACACCAGACAACATTCACAACCACACTTCCTGCTTCTTCCCTACCATGTGTAATATGATGAAGTTGTCCTCCGCTGTACAACAAGCCAAGTATGGGATTCATTCAGAATATCTTCGGGCTGACGGCTCACAGAGAGTCAGCATAAAAGAGGTTACACTCATTGGCGTCATCTGTTTCCCTGAAGAAAATATGTGTCATTGATTAGAAGAAAGATGTTAGATTTTTAACAATTGTTAAAAAAAATATATCTGTATACCCAGATCGGTAGGTAGCTACGCAGGCGGTTGGTCGTTGGATGCATTGTGTGGGTGAGAAGGCAAGGAGGTAGGTAGGTAGGTGGGTAGGTGGGTAGATGGGTAGGTGGGTAGGTAGGTAGGTAGGTCGGTAGGTCGATGGGTAGGTGGGTAGGTAGGTAGATGGGTAGGTAGGTAGGTAGGTAGGTAGGTAGGTAGGTAGGTAGGTCGGTAGGTCGGTAGGTAGGTAGGTAGGTAGGTAGGTAGGTAGGTAGGTAGGTAGGTAGGTAGGTAGGTCGGTCGGTCGGTAGGTCGGTAGGTAGGTAGGTAGGTAGGTAGGTAGACAGGTAGGTAGGTCGTTAGGTAGGTAGGTAGGTAGGTAGGTAGGTAGGTAGGTAGGTAGGTAGGTAGGTAGGTAGGTAGGTAGGTAGGTAGGTAGGTAGGTAGGTAGGTAGGTAGGTAGGTAGGTAGGTAGGTAGGTAGGTAGGTAGGTAGGTAGGAGGTTAGGTAGGTAGGTAGGTGGGTAGGTAGGTAGGTAGGTGGGTGGGTAGGTAGGTAGGTAGGTAGGTAGGTGGGTAGGTAGGTAGGTAGGTGGGTAGGTATGTAGGTAGGTCGGTAGGTAGGTAGGTAGGTAGGTGGGTAGGTAGGTAGGTCGGTCGGTCGGTCGGTCGGTCGGTCGGTAGGTAGGTAGGTGGATAGGTGGGTAGGTAGGTAGGTAGGTTGGTAGGTAGGCGGATAGGTAGGTGGGTAGGTAGATAGGTAGGTAGGAGGTTAGGTAGGTGGATAGGTGGGTAGGTAGGTAGGTAGGTAGGTAGGTAGGTAGGTAGGTAGGTAGGTAGGTAGGTAGGTAGGTAGGTAGGTAGGTAGGTAGGTAGGTAGGTAGGTAGGTAGGTAGGTGGGTAGGTAGCTAGGCAGGCAGGCAGGCGGTTCGTCGTTGGATGGGTTGTATGGGTGGGTAGGTAGGTAGGTAGGTAGGTAGGTAGGTAGGTAGGTAGGTAGGTAGGTAGGTAGGTAGGTAGGTAGGTAAATATTGTATATACGGTTGCTTTTTTGTGGGTGTTTTGCACATATTATTCCTAATCTGTCTTCTGCTTCTTCAAACCATCTGGAGAGGCATCTTTGGATAACAAATGACTGATCCTAAATTTTCCCGTAAAGGACTAATCGCAAGTCGTAGCAGTTGTATTTATCTCCCCGGAGACATCCATCAGGCAGTGAGTAAATGGTTACAAAACACTTTGTCTTCTAAGCTTGCACAGGCCAGTTTTCTGCCACCAAACCTGGGTGGCTCTACTTACTCATGCCATGTGTACACTTCAGTCAAACAAGGCCTGAGGACACACAAGGGTGGTATGGAAGCAAAAGGAGTGAGGAAACGAAAAGGTGAGGTAGAGCAGTGTGGTTATTGCAGCCAGTGATTTAGGGGCTGTTGATTTCGGGCAGGCAGCCCAGACTTCATCATCGACTCACTGCGGGATGATGCTGCGTAAGTCACTAAACTTAAAAAAGTCCTCATGTGTTTACATCTGTTCAAGTGGAAATCAGGGCTCTCACACAGCTGGAAATCGCTACCGAGTACTGCTTTTTTTTCTTAGCTTCTCCCTCACTTTCCCCGAAAGCTTTCATAAACAGATGGCAGGCGCTTGTTAAGCTGTTGTCAGGACCAATAATGACATTGCGAACACTTTTCCGAGGTCTTTTTTTTTTCTTTTCTTCTGGCATCCATTTCTACGCCCTTTAAGATGGTGTGAATGATGCATTTCTGCTGTTTGCAACAAAACTTAATTCATTAAAAACGAAAATCGCTTCAGTGTTAACAGCAGTGAGTGGATGTTTTTCCTCAACAAAAAAAAGAGACAGGGACTGTTCGACTGCTGCGCGGTGAATATTGGGTGTGGTTTGTGGCCCTTGTTAACACGTTAGCAGTAACTGCTAGAGAGTTGGTGGCCTGTTTTTAATCAGTTGTAATTCATCGGAACAGATATTACGAACAAACAATCTTAGCCATAACTAAAACAAGAACAAAAGCGATTTCAAATTTGTTTAGACAACAGAGATAAATTGTTAAACGGTTTTGTATTATTATTCAGACTAAGCTGTTATTCGTCCTCCTCAAATGAATGTTAAGCAGAAAATTAAGCAAGTATATTTTGAGCTTTTTTGACAGTAAACACTGGGAAATTACAGACAAGCAGTATGAAGGTATTTCGTACGTCTTTCCTTATTCATATATTTCTGCCTATTGCTTCAAAAAGGAACGGATTATTCTGAAAATAATCCCAACCTTTAGGCGACATGAGGGTAGAGTAGAAATTGACTGAAATTAGAATTTTGGGTGAACTATCACTTTATATATCAACTGCAATCCAATGTTCATGTTCTTCAACTACAGCAAATTACTGTATATTTTATTTGGTCTAAGTTTCCATCTGGAAAAATCTTGTTTTAGTCTCAACAGTCTTCTTCCTTGGTCGTCTTTTGGTACAGCTGAGGTGGTCTACCAGTCTGCTCTTGGTTGTTCAGGACATAAGCACTCTAGATATCAATACTATTTCAATTTAAGGTAGTGCTACAGTTCTCTAGACTAGTTTCTGTCTCGGGGTCTCGAGACCACTTGATTATGATCTTAGTCCGGGCTTGATCTAAGTGGTTTACAGTATTAATCTTGTGTCAGTCTTGGTTTATCTTTGTCTCACCAGGTCTTGGGCAGTATCAGTGGTCTTGGAGCTCCAATGGAGCTTCTTACAGATCACTACACAGAAATCAATTGACAAAATGTCATAAGTATTGACTCCACTATGATGCTTATGTTCTACAACGTTAACAAGTCAATGTGTTTATTGTATGGCTTTGATCTGGAAAAGTCTTGGACTCTTGGAGTCTTTGACTTGACTTGGTGAGGGGGGTCTTGACTACAAGTTTACTCTTTGGTGATGTACCGAATCCATTTCAGAAAATTGCCTCACAGCAGTAAGGTTCTCTTCCAGGTCTGGAGGGAGGCAACTTGTGACCCTTTCTGTGTGGGGTTTATATGTTCTCCCTGTGTCATGTGGCTTTACTTCGGGTACTCCGGTTTTCTCAAACAATCCCAAAACATAGAGAGGTTGATTTGGAACTTGGGGACTTCATGTGCCCTGCGACAGTGTTGCGTCCTGTCCAGGGTGTCCCCCGCATCTTGCCCGAAGAAACTGGGATAGACAAATTATTTACTTCTAGTTCATGCATTTGTCCTTTACTAAATAATATTTTGGGTTTTTTTCTTCTTATCACAAACAGATAATCTTGATTTCACAAAAGTGTTTTAAGGGTCTGAGCGAGTTTATTCCACTTAAACCTGTAAAATAATAAGATGCTTTTTTTCCCAGCAAAGATTGGAAACCGAGGGGGGAAGAAAAAAAACATTTAGTTTGTGCACAGTTGTGATACAATTCTTTTTAGGCAATGCAGCTAAAAGCAGATTGAACAGTACACTGTGGAACTAAGGGAGCGCACGACGCTGTTGAGTCACGCTGTTGATCTTTTGCGGTCACACACAAACCCAAACCATCATCCTCTGGGATATCCTCTTGGAGGGCATGAAAAATTCCCTTCTGACCCTGCAGAAATAGGGAAAAAAACTCAATGTTCATACTCATTAAATTTGGCTGGTTAAAGCATCGTGTAGAGATTCTGAGGTCAGTTACTCTTATGTGTGAAACTAAGTAAATTCAATTTTTTTTTTTTTATCCTGTTTTGCATTCACCATTTAAAGTGTTGCAATTTCGGTTTGTGTGCATCGCAGCTATGTAAGGACGGAGTCAGCTTGTGAGTCTCTGTTATGGTCTTTCGTTCTCAGCAGATGTGCTCCACAGCTGCATCCCACATGTTTTCACACCGCAGTTGTATTCATTTTTTTTTCAGCTTGTCAGTGTTAACGGTATTTTTTTTTTTTTTCTTCCTCTTGCAGGAACCCTGCTCTCTTTTAGAACCAACCATACTGCAGTAGCAAATTGACTTGGTTCTGAAAGGCGTCCAGTTGGTTCAAGAATTATGAGGGAGGGTCGGTGGGTTGGGGAGGGAAGGCAGAGATGGTGGGGGGGGGGGGGTGCGGGGGTTAACATCTAGTCAAGCCTGTCACTGCTTCATGATACAAAGAGGCATTTAAGTAATTGCATACAATCAAACCAACGCCTCCTGAATTCCGCCCACTCCGGATTCCTGCTGATAAGTTGAGCCGAGACTCCGTCGAGTGCCAAAAAACCCCCAAGAAAGAACAGGTGCTGCCTATGCAACTGATTTCTAATTTTCTGAGAGCGGAGGAGTCAAGAGTTTGGGGGTAACTGCTAGGCTTGAGTCATCCGGCGAGGGTCACGATCATGTGGATTTTTATAGTCAATGCCACCCCCCCACCCCCTAATAGAACCAATATTTTTGTCCATTTTGTCAGTAAAACTCAGTAAAACACTAATTAAAAAAACACAAATTCCTATCTTTAGCACTCTTTCTACTTTATTTTTTAATTAATTAAATAAAAACATTAATTGTTTTTCTAATTATGAAAACCTCATGCATTGCAAACATCGGTAATTAGAGCTACATTATTTAATTTGACATTTTATCAAAACAAAACAATAAATAAAATTGAAAAATAATACTAAGCTAGTATTACAGTTATTGACTCGCAACAATCCTTTTTCACTTTGCTATAAAAACACATCCAAAAATAGAAATTGTGTGGGAAGTCGTCTGCTTGAGACCCTGGGCTCCTTCTAGTCATTTAAGGTTTTCATTTTGCTGTCTGTAATGTTAAGAAACTATATTGGTTAAAAAGGTATAAGGAAAAGTGCTACTTATTTTATTATTATTGATTTTCTGAAACTCCTGTTGTGTTATCAGTTTTATCTTGACCTTTAAAGTATATACTTTATTGAGTATTGTTTTGATTGTTTAAGCGCTTTGTGACCCTGGTCTGGAAAAACGCTATATAAATAAAAATTACTTACTTACTTACTTAATTATATGTGCGACTTTTTGCGGATAAAAAACCTGAAGTGATTGACATTAAAATAGTCACATGTGTTGATTCAATAAAATTGAACGACTTTGTTTGAAGTATAAGAAAAGAATAATGGCTATTGAAATGTATTTATTTATTTAGGTAAAGTGGAATAAAGTCGTTCAGGTGCACGCTATCCTCGACGGGGACGCGGTTCGGGCACATGCGCGCCCCCGCGCCGCGCCCCCCCCCACCAACCCTCACTACGTCACGGCGCTCGCTCCCCTTCTCGCGCGCTGGTTAAAAAGAAGGAGGAAAAGAGGACGGGAAAACATGTGAGCGCTCACAGGACTTTAGTCACACACACGCTTTATTTCCCACAGGTTCACAGAGAGTGACTTTTTTTTTTGTAATTTTTTTTTTTTTTTTAAACTCATTTTACCAGCTGAAGGAATAACGACTTTAAAGGACAACCTCATGGCTATTTTTGCGGCTCGTGCGCTGGTTTGATTCTTGTCTCCATCTGGATTTTTTTTTTATATATATACATATATATATATTTTAATGTAAATATCACACGGCAGTTATTTATAATTTTTTTTAAATTATCAATACACCTGCTCTTGCCATTTTTGTGTCAGATTTAATTACATTTTAAAAAAAAAAGAAATTCTCCCTTTTTTTTAAATTTGGGACTTACCTTTATGATTATTATTATTTTTGTTATTTTATTAAAAATAAATAAACTATGAAGCATTTGCAATTCGTCCTCGTGCTGGCCATCGCCGTGAACGTGTGGGAATGCGGGGACGCTAAATTTGGCGAGCGCTCAGAGATGAGCCCCCGGAGGAGACGGTGCTACGACGGAAGCTTGCCCAAGCGCCTGAAGAAGAGGGAGCGGAAAGTGTTGCTCGACGGCAGCGGCAGCAGCGGCAGCGGCAGCACCGGAGGAGGAGGCGACGTGTGCCACAGGCTGTACCCGCGGGTCTCCTGCTGCCCCTCCAGGAGAGCCGCCTACCAGATCATGCACCGCATGGACGCGAGGGTACGTAAATCAAACGCTTCCCAAAAAAAACTATTGTTTACACTTTTAAACGCAAGTGATGCGTTCACGGATTTCGGTTTTTTTTAATGACGTAGCAGGGGGGTGTTTAAAGATGTCTCAGTCGTCGCTACAATATCGAACCTGTTTCTGATGTTTTTTAAATTTATTTAAAAAAATTAACGCTTTAGCAACTTGTTAGCCTAACAAGGACGCGTTTAAAGTACTTCCGGGGGGGCGCTCTGTTTTTGTGCTAAACTTGAGCCCCGGATTATGGTGGATTCTCATGCAAAAAAAAAACAGCTCGTTCCACTGCTGCTGCTGGGTGGGCATCGCACTTTTGTGTCGAAACAAAACAAACGCGAAATTGCATCATTTAATGTCACCGCGTCACGCAAAGAAAAAAAAAATACCCCCGCGGGGGTAACGAGTGAATAGGTCGGACTCGACTTTTTCCTCCTCCTCCCAAGCTACACTACTGCCCACACACGGAGTCCCCTTTTTTCTGAAAGCACGGTGAAAGAATAACAACACAATTGTGTTTGTTGGTTTCACTAATGGGAGAAGCTGGAGAACATCACCCCCCCCCCCCCAATCCCCACACACACCCCCAAGTGTTAATGCCTTTAAGAGGGTGTGTGTGTGTGTGTCCTTCATCCCCCTCTTTCTCAACAACACACCTTTTTCTCCTGAGGACTAGTGAGTTGTGACAGTTATCTAAAAGTGCAAATGCCAATTTTTGACGCCCGTTTTCTCGATGCAAAAAAAGATGCCCCCAAAACAAAGGGTCCACTTGTTCTTGTTTTTTTGGATGATGGCAACTCTGGAGCCCGTCCCAGTAACATATGGACACGGGGGCCACGGCTGAGAGCACACCAATGCAGGTCTCCCCGCGTAAACCTCGTGCCAGCTTCATGGCGAGGAGAATCAATGGGTATTTAGAACCCGTGAGGGGCAGGCATGCCCACGAACAGAAAGAAGAGCATGCTGGGTCACCAGCAAACCCTGGTGAATCCCATCGGAGAGGTCCATGGAAAAAATTGAAGTAAATCTGTATTGGTGTTTATAGGCGTTCGAAAGTGATCTTTATCTCGGTTGTGCGATTGACGTGATGGTGTGACCTTGTGTTTGTTCGATTCAGAATAGTTATTGGTCACTGTATGAAAACAAAAAATCTTAAAAAGGAAACTTTAGATAAAGAAAAAGATGGCAATCTCATTCCCAACACTTTTTTAAGAACATTGACACCTTCCCCAATCACTAAATCTACAATATTATAGTATTTTTATAGAATTCATTCTATTTCTAAGATTACGTCTGTCCTCTTTTCTCCAATTTCTTATATCAAATCACAATTTTTTTTTTGCTCCTGCCTTCAGAATCAGTCACTTTTACTGTCAGTGTTTTTTGTAAACACAACGTAGGATTTTCTGAATAAGATACTTAAAGATAACAAACAAACAAAATAAGCAACAGAAACAAGCATCAAGTTTACTACCATTTGTGAAGTTAGCATTTCTCAAACCCTTTAGGAACCAAGGTCTTAAGCAAACACCACTTGATTATATAAAAATACCGTTTTTTTTAGTAGTTAAAAAGGGTCAGAAACGGTCTTTTCTGCCCTTTTACGGGTAACAACGGGTGAAAAGTGAAGGACATTTTAAAAGCTTAGCAAGTATAACTGAAATTTGAAATAAATAAAAAAATAAAAAAGGTCTGAAGTCAAATCGAGGGCATTCATATGACAGGAAAACATTTGATATTTTTCCCGTACGTTCACGCAGAAAGTCTTAAATTAAGTGTCCATCATGGATGGTAACATCTTTTAAACGTAGCTTGTCCTTTATGTTTTTTAAAATAAATCCTAAAGTTGAGCTGACATCAGTTTTTTTTTCGTAGAAATGACCCATTGGACGTTTCACTGAAGTTTACATGACTAAAGAAACATTAGCGTCATCCAGTTCCAGATGAAGTGGGTTTAAGGTTGTGGTCAGTCAAACCCACAAGGATTCATTTGTCCTTTTTTTTTTTTTTTTCCACCTGTTGTATAAACGTAGCACCTGACGTGTAAAAAGGTAAGACCTCATCCATTTGTTATACAATGAGTGTCAGCAGGTTGAGCGTGGCCCCTCCGATCTAATTGACTCTGACAGACGGCTAATTTGTTGATACCAGAGTAGGAATGATGTGCCTGTCTATCTCTAAATTGGTGTTTACACACGGACCTCACACAGAGCAATAAGCGCTGCCAGGCTGTCCGCATGTCTGGCTGCACAAGCAGCTCCACTGCTGACCTAAAACAGATAACATTGTGTTTTATTGCAGATCGTTTGTAAGGAAAACAACCCCGCTAATTTACTTTGGATTGCTTCTCTCGAATGGCCGCTCGGTTCCACTCAGAAGGTTTTATTTGTCGACACTCATTAGGCGTTCCGAGATCCATCAGGCGTGGTAATTGTAATCGGGGTTGTTTTTAAGCACGAGTGAGTAAATTGTAAGTGTTCAGATTTTGCCTGTTTTTTTTTTTTTCTCTCCTAAAACTAAAAAACGCTTTTATGACTCTCGGAGTAGAAATAAATGAGTAAAAGTCAAGTGTTGATTTAAGTGTGTCGCAAAATAATATCGGACCTCCTACCTTATTTTAATTGGATAATTTACATTAGAAAATAAGCTTAAACTCGCCCGCTGAACACGCTTGATTTTGCTCTGCTGTGATTGGTCAAGCATCGATGTTTGTCGATCGTGTCGTAAATCCCAGAAGTCGGGACTCGTTGTATAAAACAAATCGGGATTACAGGAGGAGTGGACCCCACGATTACCTCGTAATGGACTCCGCTCTGGTAACCTCTCATTCGCTAAGATTTTAAACTTAAGTAATATGTTCAAAACATGGTCATGATGAGAGACTTTCTGCATCTTGGAGAGGAAGACTTCAACATTTGAAACATGAGTCAGGAGAGTTGGAGTTTAACATTACCTGCCCTTCAAGAGGAATAAAGAAGTTATGAGTGAATTCAGAAAATTCTGGCCTTTTACTGGTGTTACTAATTCATTGGAATGAGTAAAGAATGGGCCGGATTGGACATAAAGAAATAAATCAAAGGAATTCAAATTTCAATTCTGTATGTTTTTGGACTGAGAGAGAGTGCCCTAAAGGAAATCCAAAAGGATATACAAACTCCACACAGAGACAAAGCATTTTCCTTCAAGCTGGAAGCGAACCGATTTTAGTCTTTGTTTTTTAACCCTGGTTTAAATGGTCAACATTTGATTTTTAACTAACATTTTTCTGGTGTTTTTGAGCGACTGTCATTCATCGTTCAGCCCCGAGTCCCGAAGGAACGTTTTGTGTCTGGAACACCATGCGTAATCCCTGTGGTTAATCTGCAAACAATAAATGTCTCTTGTATATTTAGACTCCTGGACAATATTTTCACAGGCTGTCAAGAATCTGAATATAAAGAAAAACCCCAAAAACTTCTTTTTTTTCATGGACGCTCTAATGTAAACCGTCCAAACTCTACGGTGATTTGAGATAAAAATCGTTTAATGTCAAGCTAACATCAATTTTTTTTGCATGTGGCCTCCAGATTTTCTCCACCAATAACACAGAGTGTGGACGCCTCTTGGAAGAGATCAAGTGCGCTCGCTGCTCCCCCAACGCCCAGGTGTTGTTTCACCCGTTGGACACGGACAAAGTTCCACACCGGGAGCCAGACCTGCCTCAGCTCTGCCAGGACTTCTGCCGCGAATTCTACTACACCTGCAGGGGGCATATACCAGGTAATTATTTCAGGAGTAATGCCTGCAATTACAGTCCCTGTAACCAGGTGCTGTGCAAACAAACAATAACACAAAAAATAAGGTAGTGTTAATTTTCTGTTCATTCATATAATATCTTCAATCTAAAGCGGGAGCGATTTTTCCCATCTGGAGAGGTGGTGCGTCAGTAGTCTGGTCCGTGAACATTTATTTATTCAGCTCTTACCTCATCTGACCTCTGCATTCGAGAAGCTTTACCGCACGTTCGAGTTGTGTCGGACATGATAGTCGTTCGCCGCCGCCGTCGCCGGCCGAAGCCGCTGTTTACGACGCCAGCTGTAGATGGTTTCTGGTCTGTTTGTCTTGTCGGAGGTGAGCGAGGGGCGGTTGCTGTTGTAAGAATACACAAATATCCTGTCATGTGGATGGAAAATATTACATTTTCACAGGTGGGTCTAAAACAAATTTCCTGAAAAGCCGGGGCCCTGACCTGAGCGAAATTACTGGAACAAAGAGAATGCTTTTCTTTTCGCCTTTTCCTGGATACACCTGAGCAGGAGCAGTCTGGCTTTAGTCTAGACATGACCACTTAGAACTTCCTCTTGTGAGCTTGTGAAGACATATGTGCAATAAACATATATGAGTAATCCGGTCCCATGTTAGATAAAAATCCTTAATAAAATAAGAGTACAATAGAGGTCCAAGACAAGATACAAACAACTTGACACACACTATTTAAGCTATTATAACTATATTAGACAATTACATCAAAGTAATGCATACAAATAATGAGTAACTACTGTGTTTATTATTTTACTAACAAACAGGAAGCACTGTTTTTGTCAGCAGGAAGTCAATGTCGATGTAAGAAAATAGTTTATGTATCATCTCTAAAATGTAATTCCTTTGAGCTATGTTTCTTCTTGACATTATATTTGTCGAAACAAATGTACCTTTATTTGTGTCACGCACAACTAAAAGTACATTAGTACCATTTTTGTGGATCAAATGCAGTTGAATGTGTTTTCCAGCAAAAAATCCAGCTGCTTCAAATGTGATTTAAGTGAAGTGTAGAATGCTTACTTGGCTTTTAAAGGACTTAGACAGCGGAGTGTGACTGTTATCATGTCATCCATCTTTAAATGGATGACATTCCTGGTAGATAAATATCACAATTCTGATCATGTTTCCTAATAACGTACCGGTTAGTGCAGGAAGTTAAATATGTACTCCATTCACTTTGTTACATTTTTTTGCAAATATTTAATATAAACGTTTATAAATCCATGTCGATGAACGTAACGTACTTTTTCCATTTCATCTGGTAAAGAGTGGAATCGAGGACATGCGAGCAGCAGACAGTTCTGTGAATTAGCTGGTTAAGGAATGTGACTTTTATGGAGGTTTCTCTCCGGCTAGATTCTGCGTCTCTCTTCCATCCTGAGCCCTCCTCGTTCCTCTGTAGGCCTCAACAAATCAGCATATGTGGTGACGAATGACACATTTATTTTTCTACAAAGGTAGTGTGTATGTAAAGCTGCTGAAGTGCATCAAGATGTCAAGTACTTGGGGTGGGCCACCCAGGCTGCCTTGGAAGATAACCAGATGGAAGTATAACTGCAGCACGAGGGAGCCAGGAATAGGGACACGGTACTGTCTCTGGCTGGACTGTTCCTCTGACGTGATGCCCTCCAGTTAAAACCCTCCTCAGGTTAAATAATACCTAACAAATACCCGGCAAAAGTCACTGTTTTTCCCAATGATTTTCTCAACATTTTTAAGGAATCCTGTCACTTTCTGGCTCTCACTTTCCTGACTATCTTCTTTCCCTTTTCACTCGACCCCCCCCCCCTTTCGGCCTTCAGGGTCCCCAGCCAGCGTGGTTAAGATAACTGGGTAGACAAGTAGGTGGGTGGTAAAGACGGAGTGTTTCTACGTGCGTTTGATCTCCATGTTGTGTTTAGATGTTAGAAGGGATATCCTATCACCTCCTGGGTTTTGGTGCGGTCAGGGTCTGTGGTCCGGTGTGTGGCAGATGAAAGCGACGACAGGGGTAGTCCTGTTTGTGTTTCTATCGCTGGTGTATTTGCTCTCCGCCGTCCACTGAAGTGGGCTAGAGGAATGGATGTCGGTGAGATTGTTTTTTGGTCGCAAGATGTCGCACACGTGCATTGCTATCGTTCGGACTTGTTGTTTGAAACTTTCTTATGGGTGCGTCAGTAGAAGACCCTCGGTGGGTTCAACATATTAGAACGTTGGCTAAAATGTCAGTCGATCTGAGGTCAGTTTATCAACTTCAAAACAAAAGTGGAATCGTGTAGGAGGGTGTGAGTCACGGGTGCACAACCTTAATTGAATCACAGACCAGTTTGATGTCTGTATTATTTTACAGAAAGACATGCATATAAAAACTGTAAAAATTAAAATGGTACAATCTCACCATAATGCTGAATCAGCAGACGTTGTGGACTGGTTTAGTACCAAATAGAGTTTTGTGTTTTACCCATTCTCTGTCTTTTAAAGTGAACTGTACTTTAACAAGCATCAAGACACGTTCAGGGGAAAACCAATCAATACAACATAATTTAGGTTTTCTTCAGGGTTTTTTTTCTTACATAATCATAGTTTTTGTCAAATATACTATATGAATGACATACAGCACAGATGAAATTGCAGTCCTCTCAGAACCACGGCGCAAAACCATCAGTAAAAGAAAGAATAAATAAACTTCTATAAGTAGAAAGGACATAAAATAAACAGTCAACAAGACATGAGAAGACAATCAACTAGACTTCTATTAGACAGAATATGAACAAAATTCAGACACTTGATAAGGAAATAACTAAAACACTCATTTGACTCAGAATAATCTCTACACCTTGGATGATGTAACCATTCATATTTGAAGATTGAAGCAGTTGATGGCATTTTGAGCATCGTTTTTTATTTATCGAGAAAACTTTGGATTGTTGCTTGATGGTATTCAAATCATTGGTTTTCTCAAAAGTTCTTTTTTTTATATGCATTTATTATATACCTAGAATTATTTTGTATTTAATAAACTTTAACTGTAACAGTAACAATATTATTAATAATTGTGACATTTAGCAATAATGGTCCCAAGATTAAATGAAATAGTTTCACTGAACAAAGTATCCTCACTATGATTAGAACCCAAGCCCTGGAAGTGTCGGACCACTAGACCAGCAGTGACATTAGCTTAAGAAGAGAGCCTGAGTTATCAAAACATGCACAATGTCATCGAGCTAAACCCTTAAAGTAATGCTGAACCAACAACAATGACACATTTTGTCACCACAGTCCCAATTTAGGTGATTTGTTTTATTGACTTAAATGGATCTTGTATTTTATTGAATCATGTTTTGCATGTTTTCAGGGAAAAAACCCTTTGAAAAACACTTTCTGAAAATGTCATATTAATGTGTTCAGTCATTTAAACAGTGCAGAAACAGTTTGATTATTTCTTGTTTTTTGTAGTCAGGATTTAAAACAGTTTTTTTATGTTGAGATTTTTAACTATCTGCTAGATAAGACTGTCCATTTCTCTATTTTACAGAATTGTTTCAAGCAGATGTGGACGAGTTCTGCCAATACTATGGAAGACGAGACGCAAGCTTATGCTTCCCAGATTTTCAACGAAAGCAACCACAAGAGCAAGATTCCAACTACTTGGGAGATGAGAAAATAGATGAAATCAGCAGGTTTGTTGCCTGTTTCATATTATTTCTTTGGTGAACAATTTTATCTTTTTTTATAACTGAGTTTTTTGGAGTTCTCCACCTGCATCATTCAATCTATGCTACATATCTTTTTTAGCCTGTATTAGAAATCATGGGACCTGCTTCCCTTTTAAGTTTGCTTATCTCAACCATCATAATAAAAGTTGACAGACACTCAAACTCTTCCTTTTGTTCATAATATGACACATTCCATCTCCTGGTTTAAGAAGACCAGACTTAGGCAAAACAGATAATGCATTAGGCTTTTTATTTTAAAATAAAAAAATGTATTTTATTTAAACATTAAATTGATCTATGAAGTAGATCACTGTGTTTTTGTGCAGTAAAAGTTACATTCCATGTCATCTTGTGCATTTAAACAAAGTGTCAAGAATAGTGGGATCATATGCTGCATGCCAACACTGGTTTGACACAACTTTATTGAACGGAAGAAAAAGACGGTAATTTTCTTCTTACATCGCAATCTTTATTGTGTAAATGTTCCAAGAGACCCGTTGTTAAACAGGATATGGCAGGTATGTTGTCAATCATTACAGCTTGTTAGGTTTGCGAAGACTTGCAGTGCAACTCCATATTTTCCAGCACCGTTCCACCGTCAAAGTAGATTTTTCTCACCTTGGTCAGTCCCTGGACCTCATGTCTCCCCCCTTTTTGTTTCCCAGGAAACACAAACACAACTGCTACTGTGTCCAGGAGGTGTTGAGTGGTCTTCGGCAGCCGGTGGCCGTTGTGAACTGCAGGGATGGATCACAACGACTTTTTGTCCTGGAGAGGGAGGGTATTGTCCGGATACTGACCCATGACCTCCAGCTTCTCAAAGAGCCCTACCTGGACATCCACAAGCTGGTGCAGAGTGGCCTCAAGGTACATCTTGTGAACCTCTGTTATAATAGAGAAAACCCAACTATAACCTTTGTCTTACCAAGATCTGAACTTTAAAAATGCATGTAAAAAACCTTCTAAATTAAACATTTTCTTAGTCTGAATAGACAATCTAGCTCATAGTTTGACTAAAACATGCAGGTAGCTGTATCCGCCGTAGCATCTTCTTAGAAATACACGTCTTATTTAATCGTTGACCACATTGGGAACGCATCTATCCAGAGCAGAGTAAATGGTTTTTCGGGACTTTTTGCATCTGGTAAATTTATCAAGTAAATGCAAACTCTTGAGTTTTATTCTGAAACATACGATACCTTTATATCTGGTGAAACGATCTCCAAGATGAGAGAAGATATAACTTCACTTGTTACGTGACATCATAGACGAGAAGATTGCTTTGCTGAAATTGAGGAAAATTGAGCAGGAAAAACCTCCTGATAAACCAGTCAAATAGGTTAGGGTTAGGGGTTGTTCATTTTTTAACCTCCTAAACTGAGCGCAATGTTGTGATTTCTGTTCGCAAAGTTTTTTTGCCAACTTCATACATATCACATACCATGAGACTACAAGTCTGTACTTGGATTAACTCAGGATTAAAAGTCAAAACCAGATTGAATTTGATTGTCTTTAGGTCCTACTGTGCCTTATCCACTTTTGACAAAAGGGCAAATTTAATATTGGCTTGAATTCAACACTCCTAAATTATGCTCTGCAAAATTCAATGTTATTCTGAATGTATTTATTTACAATCGTACGTTTATACAGTCTTAAAATAACTCAGTTCACTCTGTGAATATTGAGAAAACAGCTCCTGGATTTGGGGTCTCGATCAAGCAATAGTCCAACCATTGTGTGCGCTGGTGTAACAACATGTCTAACTAGTGTATTGATAATTTACTTTTCACTTCTGTCCGTTCAAAAGAAACTGTTCAGATTCTTCTCTGGAGTGGTTACACTAAAACTGTTTGCACCTATGTAAACGCAGCGGCTAATTCGGCGGACTGCTAGGAACATCCCTGGCCAAGACAAATCCTTTAAAAGCGGTGTCTGTAGTCTATTAGCGTTCAATTATATAATTACGCCAAACAAGCAGTCATTCATCAAATGTGATCCAGCTAATCATCCTGCTATTATCTGCTAATTAACTGTACATACAGCTCGTATTGTGCTCGCTGCTCATTTTCACAATATGGGTTAATGGCTTTTTTTTTTTTAATAGATCCCACATTGTTCCTCAAAGGAATTTTATAGCCCACTTGTTGCTTTGTTCGGAACCTTATGCTTTTGCCCTTCAAGCAACTATTTTGTGCCCTAACTGCATCTTTAATGAGGCACATGTTGAGAGAGAGGTGCAGATGTTGAGCCGTGTAACCTTGCGTCTGCGTGTGTTTTCGACGCCGACTGAAGTGTAATCGTATCTGTTTGGATGATTTCTACTAAAGTGCCTTGATATTTGTTTACGATGCATTTCGTTTGCCGCACCTCTGAGCTCGAAAACTCTATAATTGGTTTGACTTGTTTACGTGGCACGATCAGATGCGGTTTCCATATCTTTTTTTTTCGGGGGGGAGCACACACTCCCAGACAGGAAGTTTATCTTTTGAATTTTGCAAGTGCACCCTGCGGGACGCTACCGGCCGTCTCCTGCCTTCTCATCGCCGTTTCCATCGCAGATAAAGCCATCGCTTCGACAATTAGACATGCAACAATCCCCAGTTGTCCTATCGTACGACGCTAGCTGGAGGAGCACGACAGAGCGAGGGGGGGGGGGATCCTGGGGGGGGGCGAAGGTGTTTACTGGCACCGTCAACAGGATGGAGTTGTCTTTATACAAAACGAGGAACCCGGGGTCCCCGGAGACGTGGTAGATAACACATTTATCGTCAGCCCCCCCCCCTGCACATGCTTTGATTGTAATGTTCTGTGTTTCCTTTTTGCATCTCTGACCCCCTCCCTCGGTGGATTCCCCCTCGCTGCCAATTAAGCCGGACTATGCAGAAACAATGATGGGATGAGGTGGTGTGGCCTCCTGGCTGCTCGCTGGGTGTTCTCCTCTTGAAATTCAATCTCTTCCGTGCACACCAACAAACACCCTCTCGCACACACACACACACATTGTGAAAAGTGCTGGAAAAAAAGGATTCTCCCAACTGGAACTTCTGAACTTGTAATAGAATTTGACGTCAATGGTATTAATTTAAAACTATAAAAAGGGTGTCGTATGCTACTTTCTGGTGCCCACAAACACGTGGCATTGATAGGAAATAATGGATCGATCACTGCTAAAAATAAAACGATACAGAAAGTGTAGATGAAGGAGGAAAACATGGGTTTAATTTCAGTTCTGAGGGATGAAGTTTCAGTACAGTTTGGTGCTATGGTTCGCCGCCACAGTATTTGGCAAGCAGTACCTTGAATTTACATACATTATAACTGGTCTGTTTGCTCCAGATTGGTATCTCTCTGGGTGATTTTCCAAGACCCTTTTATCGGGGGTAAAAGTCCTTGAAATCAGAACTGACATTAAAACAGTTTGTACAGGACCAAAACTCTTCACCTCACGAGGTATAACAACCGAAATGGTCACTAACTAGTCCAGGACAGTCCATGATTATAAATGTTGGGTCTTGAATACGTGGATTTGTAAGGCTTTTTAAATAGATTTTTTTCAAAGAAAAAGATAAAAATGTTTTGGAACTTATTCAATATGATCATTTAACATAAAGATAAAAGTTTCTCCTTCCATTTAGTAAAACCCGCATTCATTCTATGGTAAATGACTTTGTTTATACAGTGGGCTACTTTAAGCACTGAGTCAACATTATCCCACTCAAAGCATCATTGGCAGAAGTTTTAACTCGAGCTATGTTCACGAGCCAGCTGGCCGGGACTTCTCTTTTAATCAACGTACTGTATCTCCTCAAGATTAGCTGTGCAATGAAAGACTCCTAATGATATATTTGTTTCTTATGACTTGGTTGAAGATGCGATACTCATTAGAAAGGAAAGTGATACCTCTACCCATTTAGCCTTTCTTGGTGGTCTCCATATCTAGATCCCTTTTTGAATATGTGGTCAATAACGCCTCTTCCTGTGGGGGTTTGTTTAAGGAATCTGGGGAATCTACAGTGTATATGATGTGTAGATCGTACTTGCAAAAGGGTGTTCTGAGAATCTCTCTGGACTTTTGGAAATTCCAAGTCATACCAAATACACACAGTATTGTGTTAATAATGGTTTTGGTTATAATTTTTATTTTATTTTAACCCAACTTATCAGCAAAAAAAAACATTCTAAATCCAGATCTTCATTATTTATATATTGTTACTTTATAGACTTAAGAATACTGTTTTACCTTTACTAGAAGAAAGAAACTCCCGTTCATTTTTTCTTAATTATTTTGTATACGTTGATTTAATTAAGGAAAAAAGGTATTTCTCTGTCAGTTCAACTTCTCCATCCTATGCAATGCATCTTTAATTTTACTGAATGCACTGCATTCGCCTGTTTCAATCCGAAAAAAGGGATTTTAACGAAATTGAACAATGACTCGTCTAGTTTTAGTTAACTTCAATTATTTTAGCATATATTTTGTCTGGTTTTATTTTCACTCGCATGATGACAGTGCCATTAGGAAAGTATTTAATTTGGGGTGAACCATGGAAAGATAAAATATATGGTGGGCCGCCATGGTCTTATTAATGTATAGGAAAGTTCTATTTTATATAGTAGTGGTAGAAAAGTATATTTTGCGGTCTCTTTGATACGGTCACATTTCGATTAAAATGTGCATCATTTAAATTCAATACCTTCTCTTCGTAAGATCAATGTCTTAAAAACGGCTCTTGGAAACCACACAGTCTCGTTTTCTAGCTTCAGTCGAAGCAGCAGGACGAGTGACAAAATAGCAAAAGAAGAAGAGTCTTCTTGTTTTCCCGCGGAGAGGAAGCTGCGACGTTACTGCGCAGCATTGAGACGGGACCACCAGAGCGGCGGCAATTGATGAAGCTGCCTCGGGGATGTGACAAAGATTTACGTATTACACCGTCAAGATGTTTAGATGTTCTCCCAAACATGTTGCCAGGACATTGGGAACTGGCAGCTCGGATCTTATTTATAATTTTCTTTTCTCCTCGCCCCCTAAATTTATCTGTGACTTTGTGTAAAGCAGTGAGAATCGGGGGCGACTTTTGGAGCACAAAGCAAAGCACTTTGCACTTCTGCGCTCTCTATGAACTGTGAGCGAGCTAATAAATTCTTTCAGCCACTCAGCGCAGCATTCACTGATATCCCCCAAAGATTACACACACAAATCACCGCACAATAGAGGCCACCCTGAGGGCCGCGGCGTCGTGGGGGCCCCCCCGACCCCGAGGACAAGTGCATATAACCAGGCCGGGGAGAAGTTTAATGGGGGGTCTTTGAGGAGCTGCAACTCTTCCCAGAGTTAAACGCTCTTATGACGGTTGGTAATGGTAGATGTGACCAGGTTAGGGAAGGTGTTAGGAAGGAGTGAGCGGCCGGGGTGAGAAAAGGAATGCGGCAGACGAGTAAAAGGAAAGGATTAGAGCGGCTGCGGTATTAAAAGGGGGGGCGGGTGAGACGGGCGTATTGAAGGTGTGTGAAGTGATCTCGATTGTGATGAAGATGACTGAGGGAGGTGTGGTGGGGAACAATCTCAGGCCCCATGCGGCGGAGCAGAAGCCGAGAAAAGGGACATAATTAACTCCTGGATCTTTTGTGTTTCTCCTCTGACTGCAGGGCGGAGATGAAAGGGGTCTGCTTAGTCTGGCATTCCATCCCAATTACAAGAAGAATGGCAAACTCTACGTCTCCTACACCACCAACCAGGAACGCTGGGCCATCGGACCGCACGACCACATTCTCCGCGTGGTGGAGTACACCGTGTCAAGGTAATGAGAGAAGTGCGTAACATGTCTTCTTCCTAGGCTAGTGCTTACGTGTGCGGGGAAGGCTAACGTCTTTGGCGTCTTTTTTAAATCGGATGGAAGATGTTGGGTGTAAACCTTTTGAGGTGCACGAAACTGAATGATCATCTACAGCAGGTGTGTCAAACTGTATCACACAAAGGGCCAAAAATCTAAAACGCAGTCTAAGTGAGGGGCCGAACAAAATGTAGCCACTAAAATACACCTACGAAAGCTAAAACATCAACTATAAAATTCCCCTTTTTCTTATAGGTGTCTTATACTAGCTGACATCAATAATGTGTCCCTTAGCTTATCTTACCTTGGCATCCTCATCCTCATTAAGGGTTAAGGCGGGCCAGATTTGAATAACACCATATAAGAGCAAAGACAGTTCAAGGCAGTCTAAGTGAGGGGTCGAACAAAATGTAGCCACTAAAATACACCTACGAAAGCTAAAACATCAACTATAAAATTCCCCTTTTTCTTATAGGTGTCTTATACTAGCTGACATCAATAATGTGTCCCTTAGCTTATCTTACCTTGGCATCCTCATCCTCATTAAGGGTTAAGGCGGGCCAGATTTGAATAACACCATATAAGAGCAAAGACAGTTCAAGGCAGTCTAAGTGAGGGGTCGAACAAAATGTAGCCACTAAAATACACCTACGAAAGCTAAAACATCAACTATAAAATTCCCCTTTTTCTTATAGGTGTCTTATACTAGCTGACATCAATAATGTGTCCCTTAGCTTATCTTACCTTGGCATCCTCATCGATCTATATATTCACATTAATCTTTCTTGACTCATAGGTTTCATATATATCGGGCCACATTAAGGGTTAAGGCGGGCCAGATTTGAATAACACCATATAAGAGCAAAGATAGTTTCAAGGCAGTCTAAGTGAGGGGTCGAACAAAA
Source organism: Callionymus lyra (assembly GCF_982586985.1). Lineage (NCBI taxonomy): Eukaryota > Metazoa > Chordata > Actinopteri > Syngnathiformes > Callionymidae > Callionymus > Callionymus lyra. Next base: position 40,900,479 of record NC_141818.1, read on the forward strand.
TGTGACGTCTACTGAACTGTTGCAGCCACTAAAATACACCTACGAAAGCAAAAAATATCTATTACTACTACTATTAAATTCCCATTTTTTTTATATAGGTGCCTTATACTAGCTAGCATCAATAATGTTATCTTACCTTGGCATCCTCATAGATCGATATATTCAAATAAATCTGTCTCAACTCAAAGGTTTCATATATCGGGCCACATTAAAGGTTAAGGCGGGCCAGATTTGGACCCTGTGCCTTGGGTTTTGACGATTTCAAAACAATTTCATTAACGTGTCAAATCATGACACCATATAAGAGCAAAGACAGTTTCCAGCTAATCACAAAGAAGGATATTGCAGGGGGAAGGATACCGTTTAACAAGCAGAAACCTAAAGAGAACCAGACTCGGTGTGAAGGTCCTCCTGTGGTAGAAGATAGATGGAGGGATGAATCAAGTTAAGAAAGAGGTGCAATAAACAGCTTTTTTTGTGTCATTACACAAACTTTCATGAGCTATGATAACCACTTTTCTCCTTTATGAAAGTAATTGTATTGTAATAATAACTGCTTTCGCCGATTGTGAATCTAAGATTCTGTAGGCTCTAAAAAAAATGAACTACAACAGCACATGACAAAACATTCCCCTGCTGAACCTGAAAAACGTATCCGTTTATCGGCTTTTTGGAAGCCGTGGTTCCGCCCAGTGTCTAGGCTTCAGACTTTGTGTCTCTGAAGTCAAATGGATTGTTTTTAGGAAGTATGTTAAAATGCTTTATAGAGAAGATATGATCAATCTTTCCATTAAAAAAAAAAAAGGAAAAGCTCAAGTTTCATGTTCCTTTAGGAAAAATCCAAACCAGGTGGATACCAGAACGATCCGAGTTCTGATGGAAGTGGCAGAGCTGCACAGGAAACACCTCGGAGGTCAACTACTGTTCAGCCCAGATGGTTTGCTGCACATCATTCTGGGAGATGGAATGATCACCTTGGATGACATGGAGGAGATGGATGGACTTAGGTAAGACCCTCCTTCCGTCTGATGCTCCAGGTTTATAAGTATTGGTGGTTGTTTTGTACTCCAACATGAGCCCCTTGCTGTGGTGAATTGTATTTTTGTTTGTGTGTTTGAATGCAGTGATTTCACAGGGTCCGTCCTGAGGGTCGACGTGGACCCAGAGAACTGCGCCTCGCCCTACATCATACCCCGGAACAATCCCTACTTCAACAGCACCAACCAGCCTCCGGAAATCTTCGCCCACGGAATACACGACCCAGGCAGGTTGGTGTGCGGCTTCGCTATCTAGACGTAACCGGCGCATCACCGTGTGACGATACAGGTTTGACTTTTACTCCGCAGGTGTGCAGTGGATCGGCTTCAGGCGGACAATGGAAGTCTCCTGATGATCTGTACGGATTCCATCGGGAAAAACTCGACAGCAGGGAGGATATTGGAAATTACAAAAGGAAAAGATTATGGTAGGTCACGTTAGAAAACATGTTGCTAAATTATTTTTTGACCAGCTTGAAGAAGAGATATCGTTATCATTATATATTGGATTTTTGCAATGATTTTGCCACAGAAAAAAGGCTGTATCTTGTGTTTGTTTGTGTGTGGAGTCCAGCCTAAATTCTCCCACACAACACTGTCCTCTGCTCCGCTTGCAGAGTGTCTGCCCACATCCGCTTCAGGCACTGGTACTTGGTCTCCATCCAGGATGTGGTTAAGACTTACTACGAAGATAGTTTTCATTTTTGTTTAACCATTTTGTTCAAATTGATTTTTTTAAAGTGGATTTTTTTAACTTTATAACGAGACAAGAAACGACATGAAGTTAGAAGATCAGAACATATTTTCCAAAAGAAGCTTTCAGTTCTGGGTTTTAATTATTTATTTTCATCCAATTTTCCAAAAAAGTGTTTTTAGCTGTTGTGGTAGGACTTAACACAGTTCCTGAACTAAAGTATTTACTTTAACCCTTGTGTTATCTCTAAGTGAAGGTGACCCGAAGACCCCAGTTTTTTCACCTTCACCTAGAGGAAACAAACACATTTGTTTTTCAGGACTTCGGGTCACATTGACCCAGAAATAACACAAGGGATACCTCAAACACATCTGTTTTTCAGGGTCTATAGGGTCGCCTTGACCCAGAGAAAACACAAGGGATTCATAAAACACGTTTTTTTCTAGTCTTTGGGTCATCTTGAACCATAGATAACACAAGGCATACCTCAATAACATTTGTTCTTCGGGTCCATCTTGAACCAGAGATAACACAAGGCATACCTCAAAAACCTTTGTTCTTTGGGTCATCTTGAACCATAGATAACACAAGGCATACCTCAAAAACATGTGTTCTTCGGGTCATCTTGAACCAGAGATAAAACAAGGCATACCTCAAAAACATTTGTTCTTCGGGTCATCTTGAACCAGAGATAACACAAGGCATACCTCAAAAACATTTGTTCTTCGGGTCATCTTGAACCAGAGATAACACAAGGCATACCTCAAAAACATGTGTTCTTCGGGTCATCTTGAACCAGAGATAACACAAGGCATACCTCAAAAACATTTGTTCTTCGGGTCATCTTGAACCAGAGATAACACAAGCCATACCTCAAAAACATTTGTTTTTCGGGTCTTCGGGTCACCTTGACCCAGAGATAACACAAGGGATACCTCAAACACATTGGTTTTTGGGTCTTTGGGTCACCTTATTGAATATTGTCTTGATTGTTTAATCGCTTTGTGACCCTGGTCTGGAACAGCGCTATATAAATACAAATTCCTTAATTACTTACTTACCTTGACCCAGAGATAACACAAGGGATACCTCAAACACATTTGTCTTTCAGGCCTTCGAGTCACCTTGACCCTTAGATAACACAAGGGTTAATGTATGGAATTTCCGCAGTCTTGATGTTTTGCAAATTTGCATTATAATGATATAATGATAATATTTTTATAATATGACTTTACATTTTAACAGCAATTGCATTTGAACAGCAGGTAAAAATTTTAAAAAAAGTGCAAAAAGATAGTCAAGGGAACTCTGGATTGAAAAGTACTGTATAAATCCTCGGGTTTCAAAGATGATGTCGTTGATATTGATGTTTTCTACGACAACAAGTGGACTAATGAAGATGTGTTTCGTTGTTTCTAGAGAATGAAGCTTCTGTCTATGACCTGCAGTCGAGTGGAGGAGCGCCACCTGTGGGGGGCTTCATCTACCGGGGCTGCCAGTCCAGACGACTGTATGGAAGTTATGTGTTCGGGGATAAAAACGGGTGAGTGGAGCCAGTATGTGTCTTTCTAAAAAAAAAAAGAGAGCATGTCAGGTTCGACTCCCTACATAATTCCGCAAGCTGAGACCTTCTATCCCACATTCTAGTGACTTCACCAGTTTGTCATTCAAGCTCCGGTGATTTACGAGGCGTCAGATACATTGTCTGCCTTGTTGGGATGTTCCCTCTCTTAAACATGGCTACGATCAGCTGCTGCCAGTGTAAACACAGTGTTGTAAATGTCTCAGGCGGGATGAGGGTGGGGTGGGGGGGGGTTAAACAAAACAACATCTTGCCTAATGTTGTTCACACTTCTCCTTTGTGGTAGCCTTATGACCGTGAGCAAAGGAGGGAAATAACGGGGAAGAAGTAAACGATCCATTTGTACTGAAAGCATCTACTACATGTGGTTTTCTAATTCTGGGCCTCATTACAATTCAGAGGCTTGTTGTTCTGTTAAATAGAGGCTTCGGCCTGATGTTTGTTTTGACAAGGACGGTCGTAAATGACACCATATGTGGAAATGTAGGAGAAATAAATATAATAAAAACTCTAATTTATGCTCCTCTCACTCAAACATCGTCCCTTTATGAAAAAAAAAGTATTATTTTATGGCTGAAAATGATGAGTATGTGTCGCTGTTCCTCATTTCCAGTTAAATTTTTTATATCTTGCGGTTATTGAACATTGGGGAATTCTTTATAACACATCAAGAACTTGAAAATGACATGAATGGATCATCTTGATTTAGCTGCTGTTGTGATAGTTCACCCACATTTCTTTATTTATTTTTAGAGTAATAAGAGTAATGTGTTCCTTTTTTAGAGTTACAGGCTAAAATGTTTGTTCATTTTAATGTAGAGACCGATGTTTGTCTTCGTCCAAAAAGACACTTAAAAACATCCAAATACCTAGCAGAACGAAGATAAAGACGACACAACTAAGCTCCATTCACTACATTAAAATGAACAAACACTTTTGTCTATAACTATAAAAAAAATTAAAAATAATCTGAAAATAATCCCAACCCTTAAGTAACATTACAGTGATTAGAAAAAGGTGAAGAAAAATAAAATGAGTGAAGGAACTAATCGTAACTCTTGACTAGAGTCTTTTTTTTGTGTGGATAGAATCAACCTGTCGAGGCTACATGGTCATTTAAAATGTTGGATCCTGTGGTGTATAATAACGTGGACGATATCGTTAAAAACATGCTTTTATTTCCACCTTAGAAACCTGCGAATCCTTCAGAAGTCCTTGTCGTCGACGGCAGTGGCCGGCGAGGAGTGGCAGGAGAAAGCCTTGTGCCTGGGATCCTCTGCGTCCTGTGGCTCCATGTTAATGGGACACATTTTAGGGTTCGGAGAAGATGAGCTGGGTGAGTGTTTTTTTATCAGACGGACCATTTTTAGCACCACAACCACTAAAAAAAAAAACACATGCCGACTAATTAGACTGGCTTCTAATTCGCAGGCTCGGTCGCAACAGGATATTAAATGTGTACTTTCTCGTCAATTATCGGACCATAAAATAAGAAGCGACACCCCCAGAATACCACCCATGCGCTCAGGCCCACCTACCAGGCGATGTTTTGCATGAGGGGCGCGATATGTTTTTATTTACGCGACCGAATGTTAAGATAAGTCCGAGTAAACTGAGATAATCTAAAATAAACTTAACAAGATGTTTGAGTCAAGTTTCTCTGCGGGATCTTGGACTTGTTTATTCTTTTCCAGCTGCTATTTAGATGGATGGATAGATGGATGGATAGATGGATAGATAACTAGATAGATAGATCGTAGTCATACCAGTGCTACAAAAAAAATGTTGCGATTGATTGTTTGGGTTTTTTTAACGGAGGATGTTCTGTTTTTTCCAGGTGAAGTCTACATTCTGGCGAGCAGTAAAAGTATGTCACAGCTACACAATGGAAAGCTCTACAAACTGGTGGACCCCAAAAGGTAAAAATAGTTACCTTTTTTTTTTAATTTAACCAGAAACATCCATTCATCACGATATATAGAACCAGTTAGACCTGTAAATCAGGGGCGTCAACGTCACTTAAGGGCCGAAATTCCCTTCCATCATTATCAGTTTGACTCTTTATTTAATTTAAAAGTCTTTATTTTAGGTTAAAAAAAGAACTAAAAAGTCATTAAGTGTGAAATCTAATAATATTCCTTCATTAATGAAGAACTCATTGCTGCATTTAAGATAGATATATATACATTTATATATATTTAAGATATTTGTTCATCCCATATCATATGTTGGTATGAGTAGTAGAAAACACGTTTTCGTGGTTTGAAAAATACTAAAAATGTTTTAAAACTAAAGTTGGTCTTACTTCTTCACTTTTTAAAATGATATTCGGAAGTATAAAAAATTAAATGTCTTGTTATTTATACCTTTACATGTCTACATTCTAATTTACTTGTATGTAAAACATGATTTACTTTGATTTTCATAGTAGAGCATATAAAAATAGTAACAAAAATAGAGAATAAATGTAAGATTTTCTAAAAATAAAACTGATCCAACTGCTTTTTTAATCGCCCGTCAGTCATCGTGTCACTTGAGAACGGGCTTTAGCCAAATAGAAGTCGTAAACATGGCACGTCAAAATGCCAGCATGTCCTACTGAAGTGGATGAAAAAAGTCTCATCAATCATTCGCTGTTGCCTCCTGGCTGAATCTGGAACATGTGACTGCACGTCTGACGATCACCTGTACGAAAAGCACCTGCTGTCAAATGCACCCAGAGCTGCCACATTTGTAGCTGTGCTCATGGAAAAATAGTCCCAAATATATCCCGAATCTTCTCCAACCTCTCCCACCCTGAAGACTGTTGAATTAGTTGATGTTAAACAACCTGGATTTGCCAGGGGTCTGTGCTTGCAACATCATAATTCCAACATGTGTGTGTGTGTGTGTGTCCTTGTGCCGTAATTCATACCATATGCACGAGTCTATGATAAATCACTCGGTTGATGATGAATCTATAAACAGTTTGTGGAAAGTCAAGTACATGTGAAATACGTTTGACACTTGAAGAGACGTTATGCACGCAGCACATCCCACATGACGGCGTTGGTATAAGCATTCTTGTCTCGTATATTTTCCCTGAAGAAACGACATTTCCACGCTAGTCTTACCAGCTTTTAAACCAAACTCGATGTGACCCTTTTTTCTGAGCTACATGACCTCTTATAAATACCTGAATTTCTTGTAGAGAGTGAAAAGAAAAATCACAAAAATTAGGGTTAAAAACCTTTTAAAAACTTTACCATTCAATGTTTCCAGTAGAAGATTTTTTTAAACGATAAACTTTAAGTTACAATAAGTAATTTAGGTGTTATTTTTGTTGTCATATTTGAAAACCCATCTCTCCTGACTAACTCACATGTTTCAAATATTTAAGTCTACCTTTCCAATATGCAGTAAGTCTCTCATCATGACCATGTTTTGAACGTATTACTTTGTAAAGTTCTCACCCGTCTGAAATCTCGGCGAACAAGAGGTTACGAGAGCGGAGTCCATTATTACGTAATAATGGTCGTCACTCCTCCTCCAGCCATCTGTATTTACGCCCCGCTTTGTTTATACAACGAGTCCGGCGGAGGTGGAGACTTATGGGTTTGATGATGCGCGGTGACAAACCTTGATTCTTGACCAATCACAGCAGAGTGGGCGTGGTTAAGGCTAGCAAGAGTTCAGACGAATTAAGAATATTCCATTTCATTTTCTAATGTAAACCTGGCTCATGATTAAGTTAACAGCTCGATGACTTAATCAGTTAAGATAAAGTAAAGTGAATTCTTAGTCATCGACTAAAGAACTTTGAGATTATTCCGAGGCGGCTCTCAGGCACAACGCCATGAATTACATCACATCATTTTAAGACTTCATATTTACGTTTGGTGGAATGTCCGTTCAGAGTTTTCTCACCGTTTTCCACCGTCGACCGGTCGCTTGTTTAGTCTGCACAGACCTGTGCCGTTTAAGACCGGACCCTTAATACGTTCTGGCTTTGTTATTAGGATCCAGTTTCAGGGGTACGGCGGGTGACAGCACATGTGTATATAGGGTAGCTAACGCGTCTGACCTCAACATGTTATCGAGTCCGGTGGTCCCTCACGTCTCTTCTTTCTTCAATTGGACACTAAATCTTTCCAAATATGTGGTGCGATGGAGCCTGTGGTGGTTTGTTTTGATCGAGCCAGTGTTTGGGAACAGAGAGGAGAATTGTGGAACTCTTAGCAGGAGCGGTAAAGGCTTACATGGCAACATCAGCGATAAAATCCCTCAGCGGTGTTTGTGTAAACATGTCCAGGCCGGATGACTTCATTGCTAGGTATTTGTTTGTCAGTTGAAGTACCCCCTCAATAATAAATAGGCCACCATGGATTGAAACATGACTAATGTGTGCGTTCGCAAGTAAAACAAATGAGAGCGAGCAAGAAGAGGCTTGTTTGTGGTTTAGTAGTGCGACAAAAATGCTGTGTGCAGCGCACATACTGTGGACCGTGAGCATGGAGCGGCCAATCAAAATCTAGTTTGCTGGACGATACAGATAATGATCCTCACCTCGGAGCAAGGAGGTTGCAGGTTGGATTCCAGCTTGAAAGTGCACTCCAGTTTCCTCAGACTTTCATAATCGTCGAGGTTTAATCGATAAATGGTTTTCTATGGGAGCAGCAGCAACCCGTCTTGGATGTTAAATGTATTTGAATAGTATAGAAAAAAGGCTACAAATGTTGATGCATCAGAAGATTATATTTTCAGTGATAGATCATAAAAAAAATCTGCACGTCAACTTTGTGTATAAATGTTGAATCGAGTCAAAGCGAGAGGATGTTTGATGCATCTATACAATGCTTTAGTCTGCTTTACTCCATAACTTGTTTCAATTGGGGTTTGTTTTCTTTAAAACTTCATCCAGATAAATAAAGTTTATTCTTATTCCATATTCTTAACCGAGGTCAGGGTTCAGATAATATCGATGGTTCCTTCCGTTAATGTACGTTAATATATAACGTACTTATTGCTAAGGGCAGCTTCGGATTTTCAATTCTCAATCTCACTCTTCGGGTCAAAGTCAACGACCAGAAGCAAGAACGTCGATGCACTGATACTTTGAGAACTTTTCACTTTGTTCGAGCCGTTTCTTCGAGCCCATGTTAAAAGCAAAATTCAAACTTCACTCATTTTCTACTCGCCCTTATGTCGACTAAGGTTTGGGATTATTTTCACAGTAATCTGCTCCTTTTGTTGAGTTGTAGGCAAAAATGCATGTTCATTTTAATGTAGCGACTGGAGCTCAGTTGTCATCGTCTTCATCTGCCTACACTGGGAGTTACCCCGATATTTAAAGGTATTTTTGCTACAAACAAGGGTAAAAAGGAACAGAATTTTTTCCAGAGTTGAGGTGTGACGAAAAGAGGGATGTTACAAACGAGTACCGCAGAGGTAGAGTTGTTTTTAAGCGTCTTTTTGGACGAAGACAACCAAGATCCACTCGCTTCATTAAAATTGACTTACATTTCTGCCTGTAACTCTAAAAAGGAACAGATTACTCTGAAAATAATCCCAACCCTTAATCCACAGGAGTGAGTAGAAATTAAAGGAAGTTTACATTTTGATCACTTGTATCTTTTCAACATCGCAGGCTTTTAAACAATTTCAATTCATATAGATTTCTCTTATTCTTAGACTTTCTCAAAAAAAAAAGTGCTTTTTAAAAACGCACTTATTCTTTCCACTTCCCCTGCAGACAAGTGGAAGGTGTGAAAGTGGAGCCCTGGTGGTCCCGGGGACAAACCCCCTTTATAAACAGCGTCGCAAATCACTGGATGTGCTCCGGGAAGGATGTTGTGGGTGCTTGTTTATGGATATATTTATCTGTATGTTTGCCTCTCGGTGCTTGCGAGGCGCAGATCTAAACTGTGTGGGTGGTGGATACATGCGAACATGCACATCTGTGAGTCTGTGTGAGCGTGTGGTACACTAGCCCCCAGCACGCTGCCGAGGAGAAAAAAAAAAAAAAAAAAGCCTTTTCTTTATTTTTCCGATCCCTCCTAAATCTTCCTGCAACGCCGCTGTGGTCCTCCCCTTCACAAAGCTGCTTGCCAGTCCCCGCTGAATAGCCCGGGCTCCTACAATACACAGTAAATTTGGTGCACAATTAAAACAAGGAACGACGTCACAAAAGAAGCTCCCAAACAATGGAGTCGGATGACAAAAGAGCACGAGAGACCACACTGGGGCGTTTGATTAAGCCATTGTTGGAATTTACAATGTACACTATTCCGCTGTCTTTTTCTCACATATACTGTGTGTCAATCAAACGGAGCCTCGGGGGGCCAACAAGCTAAGATCGGCCGTCCATCGGATCAGGATTTTAAATCATCCTAATGGGGAGACAATGGGGGTTTCTAATAGCGTTATGAGGAGTCGTCTCTCACTTTAATGGCGCTCCTTTGGATAATTCCGCAGATATAGCCACCTCTCCTGCGAGCGGTGTCATCCCTCTTCCCCTTCTCAAGCCTTTCCCCGCCCCTCCTAAAGTTGATGAATTCCCACAGTGGCTGTTGACCCAGCTGCCTTTGTGAAGTGGCGCTGCTAGCAGGTGCTGTTTTCACAGGCACCCTGGCAGTCGTGCAGGCTGTTTGGTAGCACCGCTGACCCCGGCCCGCTATTAGCGGCGCTAGCTTCAAACCCCCCGAATCCTCCAGGGACATTTACTCTTTTCTCTTCGCTTCGCTTCGTCACTGTTTTTTTTTTTAAACTATGCCTGCCACAACAAAAGCAGCCATTGCATGTATTCCGGAGGTGGGTGCCGTCAAGAGCATGGGAATCAACCCCCCCCCCCTCTCTGCCTACCCCCCCATGTTTGGGCCACCACCGCCCCCTTGATATTGGACCTTGGCAAAGTGCAGCTAGGGGGCCACATGACCACTAGTGATGGTCTGATGAAGCTTTGTTTTGAACCCCTGTTCTAATGAAACATCATTTTGTAACTGATGGCGCCACCTACTGACATCTGAACAACATGACACTGCTTCATGAAGCTTCGCTAGCACATCACTACCTACCACAGCACCAGTAGGACTGAGTCACCATCTGAAAATGTTCACGATCTTCCACACTGATGCCTGAACGATACTTCTTTCGATACCAATTTACCGAAATCCATTTACAAAAGGAAAAAAATAACATGACACGTAGTAAAAATCTGGAATTTAATTTTCAGCTTCAGTTAATTTCCACTGCAATGTTCTATTAAAAAGAAATAAATTAAAAAACAAGTTCCAGTGACAAGTGACAAATCAATTCTTCGTCCACTAGTACTGGTCATGAAGCTTCATGAAGCAGTGTCATATTTTCAGTGAGCACTAGATGGCGTTTCTGCACTATTTACCTTTTGTTTTGAACAACTGTTCTAATGAAACATCATTTTGTAACTGATGGCGCCACCTACTGACCTCTAAACAACATTACACTGCTTCATGAAGCTTCGCTAGCACATCACTACCTATCGCAGCACCAGTAGGACTGAGTCACCATTTAAAAATGTTCACGATCTTCCACACTGATGCCTGAACGATACTTCTTTCGATACCGATTTACCGAAATCCATTTACAAAAGGAAAAAAATAACATGACACATAGTAAAAATCTGGAATTTAATTTTCGGCTTCAGTTAATTTCCACTGCAATGTTCTATTAAAAATAAATAAATTAAAAAACAAGTTCCAGTGACAAGTGACAAATCAATTCTTCGTCCACTAGTACTGGTCTGATGAAGCTTCATGAACCAGTGTCATATTTTCAGTGAGCACTAGATGGCGTTTCTGCACTATTTTCTTTTGTTTTGAACCCCTGTTCTAATGAAACATATTTTCTAAACTGATGGCGCCACCTACTGACCTCTACACAACATGACACTGTTTCATGAAGCTTCATAAGCCCCTCACTATTGCCCACCCCTGACGACAGTATAAAACCAGTGTTGACGAAGCTTCACGAAGAAGTGTCTCCACGTTCCAAGATAAGAAGGTGGCGCCACTACCCTGAAAATATAATAGCCAAAGATTACACAGCGAAGAGCGCCATCTACTGGGCTCTGGAAAATGAGGCTTCATGAAGCTTCATTGGCTCAAAAGTGTTTCACCGACGACCACTTCTCTAACTTTAGTCACCCTTTCTCACTGCTTGGACCTCTGGTCGCTTCCACAGTGGAGAAGGCCACGGTCACAGCACATGCCGCACAATTTGTTTTACTACACAAACATTTGTCCTTTTTCTGACAGTCGCACAGAAGTGTGTAAGTCTCAACCCTGATTACACACTTCCCATATTACTTCCAGATTCTTAGAGCGTGATATGAAATCATTTTTGAGTGCTGTTGTGCGTGCGTGGATGTTTGTGTTACTACGGAATGGTCGCAATATGTCAGCGTTCAGACACTACACATGTGCTGTGGAGGGAGATGTGTGTGTGTGTGTGTGTGGATGTGTGTGTGTGTGTTTGCCTTCAGCCAATAATGTTTATATTAGCAGGAGTCTTGTTCCCCGAGCTGTGTATTGTTTCAAGAGGAGAGAGTTTCACGGAAAAACACCGGATTGATGAATCGAATGAACAATTTATAGAGATCTGTCAATGGAATCGAGTTGTTGGAAGCGGCAGTGTGAAGACAGCTCGATTTTCCACTGAGGCAACGAAAACGATTGTAAATATTGACCTCGGATCAAAGCAGGGGAAGTGCCAAACATGAAAAAAAAACACAAAAACATATTTTTGTTTTACCTTCTGTTCCTCAAGTAGAATGTTTTTCAGTGGGTTTGTAAAAATGTATCTTTGTGTTCTTAACTCGGACGATGGTTCTTATATTAGCCTCGAATCTAAATGTTTTCTTAGATCATCCATACATACATTTTCGATCGTTTTTTCTATTTTTGGGGTCGCAGGGCTAGGGCTGGAGCCTATCCCAGCTTCTTAGGGCCAGAGGTTGGGGACACCCTGGACAGGACCCTGAGTCTGTCACAGGAAACACAAATACATGCAACCCTTCACACACACACTCATAACTATGGACAATTCCCTCAAGTTCCAAATCAACCTCCTTATGTTTTTGAACTTTGGGAGGAAACCGGAGTGCCCGGAGTAAACCCACGCAACATGGGGAGAACATACACCTGTCTTTATTAAACAAGAGAAACAAACAAAAATGGTGTTGAATTGATAAAAAACACTTTTTCATTCGACCATCTTTTATTTAATCTATATCTGTTGATGCTTTTTCAAGTTTTTGAAACATCAATGATGGGGCGTCCAGTGGCGAAAAACCTTCAGCAATAAGGTTGAAGGTTTGAGTGCGTAACAAACCCTGTTCAGGGCGCCGCTAGCCCTAAGTAGCTGGGACACGCTGTATTCCTAACCTGGATAATAAAATAAATGGATATTTTTTTCTAATCATGAAATGACACAAAAGTTACCCCGGTTTGGTCGTAATGACCCAGAGAGCCGATCAAATTCTCAACGTCGAACTATTTCTCAACTCTCTCTCCTCAGACCGCTCGCCCCGAAGGAGTGCCAGCGGCCGGTGGAGCCGCCGGAGCTGCTGATGACGGCGTGTTCCCGACACTGCAAGAACGGACACTGCACCCCGACCGGCAGCTGCTGCTGCAGCCCCGGCTGGGAGGGCCCCTTCTGTCGAGTCGGTGAGTTTCCTTTCGATGAATCACCGTCAACCCCCCCCCCCCCTCCTCCTCCAACACATAAACGCGTGAACTAGAAATTTCAATTTTTGGCTATGAATCACAACCCTTTTCCCTGTCTGTCTTTTGAACCCAGCCAAGTGTACGCCGGGCTGCCACAACGGAGGCGTGTGCATGGAGCCCGACAAGTGCCTGTGCAAGAGCGGCTACTCCGGGGCCCGGTGCGAGAAGAGCGAGAAGGGAATGCCCAACGACCAGGACAAGGACGGCCTCCTGGACCACATCATCGGCGTCACCTCTTACCTTCTGGACCTGACCGGCTATATGGCATAGAAGCCTCCCCCCTCACCCCCCCGACCACCACCACCAACCCCCCGAAGAACAGAAATCTACCTACCACCACCAGCAAAACTTCAATGAGGTCTCCTTAACATTTACCTCCGACCTGCCCTGAGAACACACAACCACATCACCAAAAAACTGTTTTTTGCCTATAAGCTAGTGGCTCGGGAGCACCAGGCCTGGCATCCAAGCCGTGTTACTGAGAGCTTGACGGAGGTTTCACTCGCAGATCTCCGCCGTCGAAGCGGAAGCGACACGAGGACGAGGGCGGCTCCATTAAAAAAAAAAAAAGGGATGAATTTTCCGAGGTGACACGTCTTCACATGGACTTGACTTTCAATGAATTTGCACGGCGGGAGCCCAGGGACGCCTGCTGCGCTTCCTGTGCTTCGACACCAGCTTCCTGTCAGGCGTCAGAGCGTGTGGGCGCGTCGTGCCGAAAAAAAACGCTATGATTGTAAACACTTCGTCACACACTCATCTCACCGCTCGGTTCATGCTTCTGAAGGTTTTTCGGGGAAGGATTTTGTTCATGGAGTGCGAACTGAGATTTTCGAGAAGAATTTTTTATTCAGAAAGAAAAATCACAACTGCTTTAATACATTTACAGTGACGACAACTCGCTTTATACTTAAATAATCTGGATTAGTCTGTCAGAATAATAAGGTAATTGATCAGGTTTTCATTGGAATACAATCATCCTTCTTATGATATGATTAGTTTGTGTGAATCAATACAGAATCACTGACGGCGTTTTGGGAAAACTAAGGAAAAACCTCTTCAAAGTTGAATATCTTTAATCAAGTTCAACTCTCCTAGCAGACTATTGACCATCTTCTGTTAATCCAAGGTCAGGTTGAAGCAGCCGGAGCGAAGAGGTCTAGACTTTGTTCGACCCAGAACGCTTTAATGGGAGAAGATAGTCTTTCCAACATGCCCCGGGTCTGTCCTGAGGTCTCCTCCCGTAACTAGTGATGAGCTCATGACACAGTGTCCCGTTGTTCAGAGGTCAGTAGGTGGCGCCATCGGTTTAAAAATGATGTTTCGTTGGAACGGTTGTTCAAAACAAAAGGAAAATGGTGCCGCCATCTAGTGGACTCTGAAGATAACGACACTGCTTCATGAAGCTTCATCACTACCATTTGGAGGAGCAGAGGTTCTACTTTGAGTCTCTCCTGAACGACTGAGCGCAGTGAAAAGTTATTAGGGTCCCTTCCCTATGAGTAGGAACATGAATGGTCCGGTAAATTAAAGAGCTTTGTGTATTGGCTCAGCTCTTTCTTCAGTAAGAAAGACTGTCCTCCAACCTTGACGGGACGTTTCACTACCATGGTCTTCGATTCAGAGGAGCTGATTCTCATCCAATCATCAACGACAGTTTCCGATCGATTTCAAATAATCATTACAATGACTGACTTGAGGCTAAAACTGAGAAACGCTAAATGTTTTAAGCTGTACAAACACCAACAAAAGAGTTGTTTTTGTAGATTTTTTTTTTGTGTGTTTTATCCTAATATTTTATGAACAAACGACACGCAGACTTCACACCTCATGCACACACTTACTGAACTCGTGTTTAAAGGGAAGAGATAGTGCAGTGATGTACAGTGTGATAGAACGTATTTACTTAGCGTTTGCAAAAACAAGGAACAACTGCTATAGCATTTTTTTTTTTTTCGCTTATAGAGGAGTTTTATTTTTTTAACAATGTGGGAGAGTTGTTTTTCAAGAGGCAGTTCTACACGCAAGCTTGGTCCGACAAAATAAACACGGAGACTCATGAACTGTTTTTTGTACTCAAAAGGTTGTTCAGTTTTTATTTCCTGCTTCTCACAACACGATGTCACGGTTAATTGAAGGTCTGTGTGTATCTCTGGCTCTTTATCCACTTTGCTGAATTAAATCAACTCTCCAGATGGAACTTTTTTGCTGTAAAATGGACAAATATAATATTTTTTTAGCACTTAATGTGAACTTTGCATTGTAGCTGCTGAGACAGCATGGTGTGTGAATAGAATAACCATTTTCATTATTTAAGTAGTTACACAAATAAAATAATTATTTAAGTTCTTTATGTCATTGTACTGTATGTGACTTTTTTTTTTTTTGTATTCCGGTATTGTAAATAAAACCAAGGATAACTTTGTTTCTCTTCAGAAATATCAATATGTCTATTAAAATTTATAGCATGTCTGGGTTGTCTCGTATTTAATGTGGCGGCGTTATGTTTTTGAGAACGAGAGGAGCTCATGATGGACACCTGAGTCGACGTTCAAGTGCCGCCCTGCTGGCAGGTAACTGGTATTGCTGCTGTCGGCTTGACACCAATCGGATAAAATGACAGACGTTTTCTAGTGAAAAGTTCAACTAATGTGTCGATTTACGTGTGTATTAAATAGATGTTGGACTCTATTGTATTATCAGTATGTGTCTGTTTGTACAAAACTATCTTTTTATTGATATATTAACATTAGAAAATTATCTTAAGCCCCGCCCACTGAAAATACTTGTGTACCATAACCACGCCCACTCTACTGTGATTGGTCAAGCGTTGAGGTTCGTCGCCTTGCGTCATCAATCCCGGAAGTCTCTACCTCCAAGTGACTCGTTATATAAACAAAGCGGGGCGTGATTACAGTTGGTTGGAGGAGGAGTGAAGCCATTATTCAATCAAAAATACACTCTGCTTTTGTAACCTCTCATTCGCTGAGATTTCAAACGGGGAAGAACTTTATAAAGTAATAAGTTCAAAACATGGTCATGATGAGGGACTAACTGCATGTTGGGGAGAAAGACTTAAATATTTGATACATGGGAGTGAGGAGAGTTGGAGTTTCACACTAGTTTCCCTTTAAAAGAAAACAAAAATAGTTTATAAATCATGAAAACTGACTATTTTGTGATCTAGTGAAGGGAAACTAAATAACCCGCCAACACAAAGTTGCTAACCTGAGAGTAAATCAATCATTTAAAACTGTAGCCATTAGAACAGCTGTTAGCTTAGCTTGTTTGGCACTAATACACCATTCGTTCCATTTTGTTGTTGGTTTTAATTCAAGTGGACAAACCAGCCAAGAGAACGTACATGTCCCGGCTCAGTGTTGCTCGTGCTAACCTACGTCACTTCTGCCGTGTCTGGTCTTCAAACAAGATCACGTTGTTTGAGAAACGACTACAATGGTGAATCCATCATTCACGTTTCAAAAATAGAGGTTTTTTTTGTCATACCGAGATAACTGGATCCAGACTAGGTGGGCGGTGTCGGCGAAGCTCGATGAGGAGAAGATTCTTGAACGCAGGACAAAGGTCTGTCTGACCAAAAACAAAATGTTTGGGAAGGTCAAAAAGCAGCCATGTCTGAAGTGAAACCACACAATACTGGCTTATAATACTGAAATAATGAGTCCTCTCTTATCGTGTTGAACTGGTTGAAGATATGAAAGCTTGACCTTTTTGAACTTGAGTTAACTCTTGATGTGATGTCACCGGTCACATCTGGCCCCCCCTCCCAAGTGTGGCCCCTCTTCAGAAAATGTTTAGACTCCACTGCTAACAAACCTCATGAAGCCTGGTGCTCAGACAAAGACTAGAGGGCGCTGGCGAGTAAGTATGGCTGTCGAACTTCATGCTTGAAACAGTGAAAAACACGGTTTGAAGTATTGATTTGTCACTTGTTAGCAAGTGTTCTTTAACACTGGAACTTTTTTAAAATTTATTTATTTTTAATAGAACATGGAGTGGAAATTAACCAAAGCTGAAAATTAAATTCAAGATTTTTATTACGTTATTTTGTCCTTTTGTAAATGGATCTTGTTGGTAACGAAAAAAGTATCGTTCAGGCATCAGTATGGAAGATCGTGAACATTTTTAAATGGCGACTCAGTCCTTCTGGTGCTGTGGTGGGTAGTGATGTGCTAGCGAAGCTTCATGAAACAGTGTCATGTTCTTTAGAAGTCAGTAGGTGGCGCCATCAGTTTTAAAATGATGTTTCATTAGAATAGTCGAATAAAACAAAAGGGAAATAGTGCAGAGACCGCCATCTAGTGGACTCTTAAAATAACAACACTGCTTCATGAAGCTTCATCAGACGAGTGGTAGGGACCACACCGTGTTTCTGGCGACCGATTTCATGTTGTTCAGAGGTCAATAGGTGGCGCCATCAGTTTAAATATTATGTTTCATTAGAATAATCGAATAAAACAAAAGGGAAATAGTGCAGAGACCGCCATCTAGTGGACTCTTAAAATAACGACACTGCTTCATGAAGCTTCATCACAAGAGTGGTAGGGACCACACCGTGTTTCTGGCGACCGATTTCATGTTGTTCAGAGGTCAATAGGTGGCGCCATCAGTTTAAAAATTATGTTTCATTAGAATAGTCGAATAAAACAAAAGGGAAATAGTGCAGAGACCACCATCTAGTGGACTCTTAAAATAACAACACTGCTTCATGAAGCTTCATCACAAGAGTGGTAGGGACCACACCGTGTTTCTGGCGACCGATTTCATGTTGTTCAGAGGTCAATAGGTGGCGCCATCAGTTTAAAAATGATGTTTCATTAGAATAGTCGAATAAAACAAAAGGGAAATAGTGCAGAGACCACCATCTAGTGGACTCTTAAAATAACAACACTGCTTCATGAAGCTTCATCACAAGAGTGGTAGGGACCACACCGTGTTTCTGGCGACCGATTTCATGTTGTTCAGAGGTCAATAGGTGGCGCCATCAGTTTAAAAATTATGTTTCATTAGAAAAGTCGAATAAAACAAAAGGGAAATAGTGCAGAGACCGCCATCTAGTGGACTCTTAAAATAACGACACTGCTTCATGAAGCTTCATCACAAGAGTGGTTGGGACCACACCGTGTTTCTGGCGACCGATTTCATGTTGTTCAGAGGTCAATAGGTGGCGCCATCAGTTTAAAAATTATGTTTCATTAGAATAGTCGAATAAAACAAAAGGGAAATAGTGCAGAGACCACCATCTAGTGGACTCTTAAAATAACGACACTGCTTCATGAAGCTTCATCACAAGAGTGGTAGGGACCACACCATGTTTCTGGCGACCGATTTCATGTTGTTCAGAGGTCAATAGGTGGCGCCATCAGTTTAAAAATGATGTTTCATTAGAATAGTCGAATAAAACAAAAGGGAAATAGTGCAGAGACCGCCATCTAGTGGACTCTTAAAATAACGACACTGCTTCATGAAGCTTCATCACAAGAGTGGTAGGGACCACACCGTGTCTCTGGCGACTGATTTCGTCTTCCGTCAGGCGGTAGGTATCCGTGGAGCCGTCGCTCTTAATGGAAGTGGACGTTGGCTCGTGTGTTTCTTCGCACAGGGAGGGTCACGGACGCCACCGTTGATACTAGGATTCATTTCCTTCTCAAAATACCAGCAAGTTGTGTAATGATAGTGAGGGGAGACCACCCACCTCACACGGCGCTCCCCCGCTCGCACACTTAGGGTGTGATATTCAAAGAATCAAGAAGTCGTCGTCCAGACGTTCGAATTCAAACACCATCTGTGGATTAAATCATTACTTTTCATTCAAAATCGTTTTTCTCTTCTTTTTTTTTTTTTTTGTTTCCACCCCCACAGGCTCCTTGTCTGGATTTTTCTTTGTGTAACTCAGTCCTTTGAATAAACATGAGGAGCCGGTGTAGCAAATATTTGTAGGATGGAGATGGCTGGAAGTGCATGTCGTCATATTGTATACATGAGCGCGAGGGTCGGCACAAGCAATACTTATAGGGTAAGAAGAGGAGAGAATTGATTGAGCTGCGTCAATATTTATCCTCGTGGTGGAAGATTCATGTTTTAGGATGAATAAATGTCAAAGAAAAATTAAGAACATTTTTAGAAATTTTAACTTTGACATGCAAGGAATTTATATTATTTTTTACTAAATGTTTATAACAAATTATTCATAATTTAGTTGAAGGAAATCTAAATAAATTAATCATCATATTTGTCCAAACAAATTTAACTTTAGCTATACTTTAAGTTAAAATTAATAAAAATGTATAGATTTTCTTTACTTACTTACTTCAATCATAACATTTTGATTCTGAAAAAAAATTATTTTCAATTATTTTAAAAAAGTTAATTCAATAAAAAAACCTTTTTTAATTAAATGTAAAAAAAAATAGAAAAACATTTTCAAACTGTAATTTTAGTAGTTAACTAATTATCAATCCTAAAAAGCTGCTTTAATCAATTGTTTCTTTGTTTAATGTTTCTATTTTTATCGAAGATGTTTTTCCTTTAATCTTTTATTAATATTAATATTTACATTTTAGTTTTTCTGTAATATAAAAAATGTGCAAATTTTTTCATAAATAAATAAATATACCTCATAGAAACTAAAGAAAGAAACGCTGCTCTCTAGATTTTCAACAGGATTTTCTTTTAAAAACAAGATAATTCAATAAACTGTTTTTTCAACGTTTACGTGATTTTTCACATAAAAGGCCAACTTTAATATATGCTCCTAACCTAAAATAAAAAGACGTCTGTTAATTTCGACGAGTTCGTAACAATGTCAAAAATAAATTGGCTTTTAAATCAGATTTTATTTTGTATCATAATTATTCTTGGTTAATAGTTGAATTAAGTTGATAAATAAAATTATTTAATTTTTAATTTAACAACCAACATCCAAAAATTCACGCCGTTTGTTCATTTTCGTGTCGCCATTAAACTTCCACTTATCGTCACCAGCGCTCGCTAGGTTCTCAGCAGCTATAGGAAGAATGAAATCCCACAATGACTGTGAACGAGAGGATACAGTCGACTCCAGCACAGGGCCGGGTCTAGACAGGCATGTATGAGGGGGCAGCCACAAATCTTGAGGGGGCATTGTGCTGTTACTTACTTACTTACATGTAAGTTTGAGGGGGCACAACATTTATTTGAGGGGGCCAGGCCCCCTCTTGCCCGTGCCTAGACCCGGCCCTGCTCCAGCAATACATAAATAAAGCTGACGTTTAGACACATTTTGGTTTCAAAACAACCGAAAGCATGTCGTCTTTAAATTGAGCAAAACACCAAAGTCAAGTACTCGGTATTTTCACAGTATTGCAATATAGTGCAATATAGTGGATCGTTTCGTATCGCAAGATTCTTGCCTATGCTCACCCCTAGTCCAACTGTTGATGCTTTTAAAAAGTGAAGTCAACCTGAAAGTGCTGCTAAACACGCAGCTTAAAGACTGAACTGTGCTGTGTCTCAAATCGCATACTTGCGTACTCAAAGTTAGTATTTTTAGTGCGTAAGTGTGTCTCAATTCTTAGTACGCCAATTTAGTGCGCCATGCACACTAAATTGGCGTACTAAAACACCCACAAAACTGAGTATGGTTCGATGGACACTATCTACCCTAAACGGCCGCCATCTTAGTGACGTTGTAAACAGAAGTTACGTCATATATATATACATATATATTCATATACTTATATACAGGTGTATTTTCCTCAGCAGTAGAAGGATGAGACGTCTTCTGTGCTGATACCAGCGTAAATATCTCACGAATATTTCGATTCTCATATTTTTTTATTATTACTTTTATCCAAACTTGCAAAACGTGCTGCCAGCAGGTGGCAATAGTGTTCAAACAGCTGTTTGCAACCATCGTTAAATAGAAGTAGAAGAAGAAGCTGTCGCGTCATTTCCTGTTAGTGCGTAGCTGCAGTTTTTGATTTGAGACATACTATCTGTGGAGAATTTGCGTACTAGTTAGTATGTACACTATCCTGATGCATACTAACTTCTAGTATACTAAGAGAAGTATGCGATTTGAGACACAGTTACTAGCAAAGCAAACAGAAGATTGTCGGTAACCTTAACTACCCTTGACGTGATTATATCCATGAAGGTATCAATGTTGTCCGAGCGGCATCAGTACCGTGTTGTTTACTCTTTTCCTTGAACCTCAAAAGCTAATATCATTAAATCTCAACAGTTTTCTCTCTGCTTCCTCCTGCTGGAGGTTTTCCAGGCGCATCATCATCGCGCCGACATGCTGGAGCAGATCCGTGATGAGATGGAAAGATTTCATCTCCACTTTGGCTCGGGAATGTCTCAGTTGCCTCACTCGCTGTGACGGAGGAATGCGAAGTGATGAAACTGCTGCTGAGGAAATCTCAAGGTTGTTTTTTTTTTTTTTCCTCCTGGTTCTGGATCTCCTTATCGAAAAAGCTGTTGACGCTCGCTCGCCTCCGCCAGCACCGCCCCATGTTTTTCAAACCGTTTTCCCCCGACCGACTTCCACTGTTTCCACTGTTGTCTAATCGCTCGTTGTCACTCACCAGCGAAAAACCATAGAAACCGCTGTCGAGTGTGTGTTTGATGTCAACATATCATGTCTTCTTTCTGATGAATTGTGCGCTGTAACATCTGTGTTTGCCTTATTCTGGCATTGTTGTGTTCATTTTTTCGAGACGAATGTCAGCGCCTCCAAAAATTCCAGCGCGTTGATTTATGTGAGAATTTTGGCTCGCGCACGTGTAAACATTTGTCAGCATTAACAGCCCGTTTATCAGTGTGTGTGTGTGTGTGTGTGGCGTGTCTGTCTTCTCTGATTGCGAAGTGATGTGATCTCATGTGTTTACCGTCGGACACTCCGAGGCGGAACGACTCTCAGTTCTGATCACATCCCGTTGAGGGCGATGGCGTGCTGTGGCAACGTTAGCCGCGGACAAAACAAACAGCGCTCCGCGACCACCCCGGAGATGGGTTTGCTTTTATACGTGTGCACGTTTCGACCGCGCTCACGCCGACCCCTCCGACGACCTTCCCCCTCTGAGCGTCCAGCTGGTTTTTCGCCGGGACCGCTGACTCGGATCCACAAAGATGATGCAATTTAGATTCCCGCTGGGACTCAATCTGTCGGCTGGAAGAGGAAGGGAGGACGACTACGACGGAGCGATGGTGAGGTTTTCACAATTACTGAGCTTCAACTGATTGGATAGAAGTCTGAGATTCAGGGTCAAGGACGCCCCAAAAATAGAGACTGGCATAACTTGTATAATGTAGAACGTGACACGCTTAAAATGTTTCTGATCAAGTGGAGGTTTTTAGCCCTCTTGTGATCTCATGGTCAAGGTGACCCGGAGGCCCCAGAAATCAAATGTGTGTGAGGTATCCCTTGTGTTGTCTCTGGGTCTTAGGTGAACAAACTGCATACCTATTTCTGGAAGCCAGGGAGGTCGCTCACCTTGACCCTGAGACAACACAAGGGATACCTCAAACACATATGTTTCCAGGGTCACTCTGACCCTGAGATAACACAAGGGATACCCCAAACACATTTGTTTCCCGGGTCACCCTGAACCTGAGATAAAACAAGGGATACCTCAAACACATTTTTGTCCCGGGTTACCTTAACCCTGAGATAACACAAGGGATACCTCAAACACATTTGTTTCCCTGGTCACCTTGACCCAGAGACAACACAAGGGATACCTCAAACACATTTGTTTCCTGGGTTCCCTTGACCCAGAGACAACACAAGGGATACCTCAAAAACATTTGTTTCCCTGGTTACCTTGACCCAGAGAAAACGCAAGGGATACCTCAAACACATTTGTTTCCCGGTTTACGTTGACCCAGAGACAACACAAGGGATACCTCAAACACATTTGTTTCCCGGGTTACCTTGACCCAGAGACAACGCAAGGGATACCTCAAACACATTTGTTTCCCGGTTCACTCTGACCCTGAGATAACACAAGGGATACCCCAAACACATTTGTTTCCCAGGTCACCCTGAACCTGAGATAAAGCAAGGGGTACCTCAAACACATTTTGTTCCTGGGTTCCCTTGACCCAGAAACAACACAAGGGATACATCAAAAACATTTGTTTACCTGGTTACCTTGACCCAGAGAAAACGCAAGGGATACCTCAAACACATTTGTTTCCCGGTTTACGTTGACCCAGAGACAACACAAGGGATACCTCAGACACATTTGTTTCCCGGGTTACCTTGACCCAGAGACAACGCAAGGGATACCTCAAACACATTTGTTTCCCGGTTCACTCTGACCCTGAGATAACACAAGGGATACCCCAAACACATTTGTTTCCCGGGTCACCCTGAACCTGAGATAAAGCAAGGGGTACCTCAAACACATTTTTTTCCCGGGTTACCTTGACCCTGAGACAACACAAGGGATACCTCAAACACATTTGTTTCCTGGGTTCCCTTGACCCAGAGACAACACAAGGGATACCTCAAAAACATTTGTTTCCCGGGTTACCTTGACCCAGAGACAACGCAAGGGATACCTCAAACACATTTGTTTCCCGGGTTACCTTGACCCAGAGACAACACAAGGGATACCTCAAACACATTTGTTTCCCGGTTCACTCTGACCCTGAGATAACACAAGGGATACCCCAAACACATTTGTTTCCCGGGTCACCTTGACCCGGAGATAACACAAGGGCTAATCATTTCTCAAGCTAATCGCTAACTTCAACTGCTGCTGGAATACAAGAGACACGTTAAAGCTTCGTTCAGACCAATACATTTATCTATAAAATCAATGTAGTGCAGCGAACTGTTGCGATACTATATGGCAGTGAAGGGTGTGACATGTTTCCAGCAACATCGAACTTAAAGCATTAACAACATATCTGTTGTATCAAAGGTTTAAAAATCTAAAGGTTGGGGAGGCGTGTTGAAGAAGAATTGGAAAATAAATCTAACCCATTCCATTCAATCGCGCTAGTCATGGTCGGATTGTCGTAGTTTTGTGTTTTTGTGTAGTTTTTCCTCTGGAACCTTGTCCCTGGATGGTTCTTCGTCGACCGACAAGGTTTTTTAAGTTCATCCCGTTTTTGGAACCTTTGCGGATTTATTTTGAAAGAACTATATTGCAGAACACTGATGAAGCTTCATGAAGAAGTGTCATTATTGTCAGAGTCCACTAGATGGCAGTATTTTCCGTTCCAATGAAACATAACATCATTTTTAAACTGATGGCGCCCCCTACTGACCCCTGAACAACATGAAACTGCTTCATGAAGCTTCATTATCACTAACTTGCGCCCCTAAAAGAACTGGTGTGTGGTGCAGTTGGATGAAGGATTTTTTTTCAATTATTCTTGATCTTGGTCCTGCTTTGGACTTGAGGGTTTGTGGTCTCGGGATGTTTCCGTCTCAGCTGGTATTGGACCAGTATAGTGGTCTTAAATACAACGTTGGATGACAAAAATATAGGCAAGACTCTAAAATGTCTTTGGTATGTACCTACAAGTTAGATGAGCCACGAGTCTGAAAACTCACAAGCTACTTGAGGGACCAACGGAAGTTTAGCCCAGAACCGCCGTGGTGCCGCTAGCACCAGCAAATGTATTTCCAAATCACATTTAGCACCAGCTGACGGACCTCCAGTCGTAATGCTGGTCAATTGTTTGCTAGAAATCAAACAATGGCTGAGTGAAAACACTTTGCAGCTAAATGTGGACAAAACTGAAACTGATTGCTCCTGATGATAAGGTTCCAGGGTTGAGTCAGTACTTGGTTGACTTATGTCAGTCTGTCAAACTGAGCCTGAGAAACCTGGGTGTTGTATTTTACAAAGAGATGTCTCTAGTTCAAAACTGCAGAAAACTGACCAGAAACCGTTTCCTTCAACTGAGAAAAATCTCTAAACTTGGAAAATGTTGTCACGACATGATCTGGAGCTTGTAATCCATGCGTTTGTTTCTTCTCGTCTGGACTATTGTAACAGTTTGTTTTCATGTCTTAACAAGAAGGATTTGTCTCGCCTGCAGTTGATACAAAACTCTGCAGCGAGAATTCTGACCTGCTCTAGTACAAGAACTCACATTTCTACGATCCTTAAAGCTCTTCACTGGCTTCCAGTTTCTTTCAGGATCAACTTTAAAATTCTGGTTCTTACTTTCAGATCTATTCATGGTCAGACTCCTCCTTACATCTGATCCAGCCTTACACCCCAGCTCGGGCTCTGAGGTCTGTGGATCAGAATCTACTGATGGTTCCACGCACACGGTTCTGGACCAGAGGAAAGAAATCCTTCTTTCTTCACCAAAACGGAACTCATGACGGAGGACGCTCCATCTGACGAGGGTTTTCTTTTGAATAGACCAGATGTTTAGGCTACTCCTGGATCCCCTACAGCAGGTATGGTTCTGATCTCACGGGCGTCTGCGATCTCCGTGTGTGTGGGTGGCGAGGTGGAGGTCTGGTGCATGTATACAAGTTTGAATGTGTCACACATCTCTTTGTTAGAGTCTGTACATATTTGTCCATAAATGTGCACGTCCAAAGTTAGCACGTTGCGCTTTGTCAGCGTCATCTCTGGTTGGTCCTCGGCCGGTTCTAGGTAAACAGCTGGTGTCGCCAGGAATGGACCACCTACGTATTCCTTTCCATGTGGTGGGATCTCCTGAACACAAAATATCCCGAAACCCTTCAGACAGAGTTATGCCGAGTTTACGGTAGCGCTCGTGTGGCACTATTGTTTTATTAGTGTTTGTATACACCGGCTGCGTCTTGGCAGGTTCGCTCTGTTGGCCTCCAGCTTTAATCTGCAGGCTCATCCGAAGCTTACCCCAGTCAACAGAGGGACGTCGGCCCGCCTCACTGCAAACACAAGGCTTACACTGGGGGGCATGTGTGTGAGGCCGAGGTGGGAGTTAGTCACACATGTGCACATCTTCTAGCCTTAAGAGGCGAGTTTCAAATCCAGCAGAGATCTGGAAACAACCGTCCGAGCTCGGTGGACGCGGTTAACTACTGCAGCGGCGGCGGCGGTGGCGGCGACCCACTCTACAATTATTTCACATTAGCCAGACGACTGGTGCTCGGTTTGGGTTGGTTTGGTCCAATTTTCCTCCAAGAAAAGAAATCGCCTCAGATGACATACTAAAGTTAAAGTACCTCAGTAGACTGATTTCAAGAGATGGAAGGTGTTTGTTTGAGCTCATATATGGTGTGCGTCCTGGAATATTGGCAACCTGACATCGCCCCCCCACTGACTACAGTAAGTGAGTCGAAAGTACCAAAAAGTAACACAGCCTATGACTCTGAAGTTTTTTGCGTTCATTCTTTAAAGGGCACCAAATGTGAAAACTCTCCTGACTTATTAATGTTGTAAATGTCTTCAATCTTCAAAATGCAATAGTTCATTCATCGTGACGTTGCTCCGTTTTGAAGTTATTACTTAATAAAGTTCTCTCCCGTCTTAAATCTCGCCAAATGAGATTACGGTTTAAATTAAACATTCTGACGTCACACTGGTGAAAATGTCCTCCCCTAGAAGCCCTAAATCAGTTAAGAACCTACATGTTAATTGTGAAACAAAATAAATATTTATGTAAACATGGTGAGAGTTACTTCTGCCTTTAGGAGTTTTTGTAATGTGCGCATTAAGCAGCAAACCTTTTTTTATTATTCGTTTTTAATGTACAAAACAGGAGTTTTGACAGCTTCTTCTTCTACTACTATTTAACGATGAGTACAACCAGCTGTTTGAACGCTATCGCCACCTGCTGGCAGCACGTTTTGCAAGTTTGGAAAAAGAAATAAAGAAAAAGTATGAGAATCGAAATATTCGCGAGATATTTAAGCTGGTATCAGCAGCAAAGACGTGTCATCCTCTTACTGCTGGGTGAAAATACACCTGAATGTATATGAATATACATGTATATATATGACGTAACTTCTGTTTACAATGTCACTAAGATGGAGCTGTTTAGGGTAGATAGTGTCCATCGAACCATACTCAGTTTTGTGGGCGTTTTAGTACGCCAATTTAGTGTGCATGGCGCACTAAATTTCGCATACTAAGAATTGAGATGCACTTACGCACTAAAAATACTACCTAAGCAAGTATGCGATTTGAGACACAGCATTGTTCTCCTGCCAAAACGGCACATTTTCAGTGAGCGGGGCTTAAGCGGATTTTCTAATGTAAATATCTTTATTAAATGAGAGTTTTGTACAAAAAGAAACATACTGATAATACATTAGAGGTCCTAGAACAATTAAAGACACACTTAAATCAGCACATTAGGTGCCCTTTAAGCACTGTTTTTGAAAAATGGATTAAGAACCGACACTGTTTCAGAAGTACCATTCCGGCACCAGTATTTGATACCAACTTTATAATACCCATCCCTACAGATAATCTGTAGTCACACGCCGACTACTGCTCCGCCGTGCACCCTTTCTACCTTCTTATCTCCCCATTAAATGTTGACCTATCGCATGACTGACTTTGTCACGACAAGTGGTCATCGTGGTCGAATGAAACGTTCTTTAACCTCGGATTTCCAAATTTAACCATGACTATACTCAGGACGCAGCACCTTCGGAAACCAGCACCTTCTACATTAACCCCTCAAGGAACATTAAAACATGGAACAATAATAGAACTTTAATTTGGAATATAAATGACCCTCTTGGACTGAAAGACATGAGAGTAGTTTAACCTTCAAACTATCAAGGGTTTGTTATGTCGATTTTTCCCCCACAATTCCCTAATAAGACAAATAATTTCTCTCAGAACCACTTGGTTGTTGTCGTTTTTTTTTGGAGGTGCTGCCTAATCCTTTTTTTTTTTTTTTGGTGGGGGTACGCAAGCTTCTGTTCGGCGTGAAGCCTATAATCTCTTTGAAGCTCTGTGTCGAATGGATGCGTCACCTCCTTGCACACCATGTACTTCCTTTTCCTAACAAGTGTTGTCAGGTGTAGTGTTGGGTATGAAAGGGTTTTTGGAGGGAGAAGAAGAAAATGTTCAACATATGAGATGTATATATATATATATATATAGTTTGAGGACAACAGACTTATTTGAAAGCGTTAGATCAGTTGCGTTCATCTTGGGGACCATTTGTGGCCCTTCATCAAAAAAGATTTTGTCGTTTGGAACGCACTTTGACTGTTAGTTCTATGTGCGAGCTGCACTGAACCGCCGCGGGATCACCTCGGCACGTCACACTCATCAGTCTCAGCTTGATCTGCCACATGTTTCCTCTGGAACAACCGTCCACCTCTGACATCTCGCCGGTTTCCTCGCAAGGTGTCTCTCCTAATGACCTGCGACCTTCGGCTTGTCGACCTTATTCACACCTGAAAGCTACTTTCCGAGGCTCCCTCTGAACTCTGACCCCCTTCGCAAATGGTCGTCTGTTGAAAACATTAACCAGCGACCCGCCTCCCCTTCTCTTTTTGACTTCTTCGGTGTTGTTTTAATTTCCACCGACACGTGTATGCTGTTGTGGTTCTGTGTTCTTATAGGTGTTCTTACAGGCTTAATGTTTGGACCTATGTGTTTACTTTATTTTCATGCCTGGCATCAAAACTATGAATGATACATGTGGAACAACTTGCTGAACAAACAGCTTAGAAATATCTGAAAACTTGTCTTGCAGTTTCTTCAAAGTTTCTTCATCAGTGTGAGCTTTTTAGTGGGTTTTTTCAGAGGTTTTCACCTGACTTTCATCTCTCAGGTGTGACTGGGTTACTTTGTGGGATGTCTTGAATGGAGTCGGGTCCATCAGTTGTGTTGTGGAGAAGTCAGGCTAAAGCAAAGCCGACCGTTAGAATTCATATAATGAAAAGAACAAATCAGCTAAATTAAGAGAAACAACAAGTGTTCATCATTACTTGGTCAGTCAGACCAGCCAAGACGGTGACAACCCGAGACTAAAACAGACCATAAACATTCAAGAAAAGGGACCAAGACGGGTTAGTCCTGGACCAAGGACTCTCGAGACCAAGATGACAAATAAACGCACACAATACTGGCAACGAAGCCATTTTTATTACGGCAAGTTCACTATTTTAACTGTCAGTAAGTAAGTAATTGTATTTATAGAGCATTTTTCCAGACCAGGGTCACAAACGATGAAACAATTAAAACAATACTCAATAAAATATATACCGTATTTTCAGGACTATAAGTCGCTCCGGAGTACAAGTCGCACCAGCCATAAAATGCATAATAAAGAAGGAAAAAACATATATAAGTTGCACTGGAGTATAATATAAATTTATTTGATAAAATCCAACACCAAGAACAGACATGTCATCTTGGAAGGCAATTTAAAATAAAAATAGAATAGAGGCAACAACAGGCTGAATAATTGTACGGTATGCTTACGTTACATGACACGACTGAGAACGTGCCTTGTATGTTAACATAACATATCAAGAGTTATTCAGATAACTATAGCATAAATAACATGCTAAGAAGTTTACCAAACCATCCGTGTAACTCCAAAGAACTCAAATCCAATGAAATCTTCATCCTCGGTGTCACTTTTAAACAACTCCGCTAACTCCGTAGGTAGAAGATGCGGCGCTTCCTCTTCTACGTCTAAATTATCAACACAGGCCTAGAGCGCCCTCTTGTGGTTTAGTGTGAAAATAACATGTGAAATGATATACCGGTAATAATGTGTTAATAATTTCACACATATGTTGCTCCAGAGTATAAATCGCAACCCCGGCCAAACTATGAAAAAAACTGCGACTTAAAGCCTGGAAAATACGGTACTTAAAGGGTTAAGATAACATCGAGAAACAACAGGAGTTCCAGAAAATCAAGGAATAGCCTGAAAGAATAAAAATGTCTTAAGATGTTTCTTGAAGGAATCAGTAGACTCCACCTAAACTGTGTATTGTTCTGTTGTTCAAGTGCTTTGTGGCCCCTGGTCTGTGAAAAATACAAATATTACTTACTTACTTACTATCATAGCAGGATTTATTTTCTGAATGTGTGTTTGTTGTGTTAATATTGTGTCTTAATGTACTCAGTGGACTGGTGCCCAGTCCAGGATACCTCTTAAGCATCACCCCCAAAGTAGCTCAGGCTGACCCCAACAGGGAACTACCTAAAAAAAAAGAAGAGAATTTTTCAAAAACTTACAAACCAACAAACCTACAGAGGAATAAAACATCCAAGCGAGTTAAGTCAAGTCAAGAGAAACATCGCAGACTCCAGTAGAAATATTATAATGAAGACAATTTAGTTTTTTCGAGACAGGAAATGTTTGTGCTTGTCCAGGAAACCCTGACCAATTAAAGGGTCGAAAAAAATGATCATAGAAATACGTGTTTCTTTTCATCCGTTCCGGTGGTCCGACCCGGTGCGTCGGTCAATAATAATATCCGAGGCTCCCCCCTATTGCGATTGACCACCAACACAGAAATCTTATTTTCACACCGGGACGTCCGACCGCGACCCACTTATGATGGATGTGTTATATTATCGGAGCAGGTGGGGGGGCGGGCGACATCTGATCCCTTTTGTGATTCATCCCCTGCACGTTTAAGAATAAAAAGACCACCAATGCGTTTCACCTCTCATGTGGTCAGGCCAGGAGGAGGAGGAGGAGGATCTGGAGATTTGATGCAGACACATTTGAAATCCTGATCCTCCGATCATCTGCTGCACTTGCCACACACCGAGCCGGTTCCTCGTGCGGTGTCGTCCTTGATAGCTACTTTCATTTTTTCTTCTTCTCCCTCCTGCAAACCCCACTTTAGCCGGATTAAGTTTAATTTCAGCGTACACGACAGAGACAGCGGGAGGTTTCGCCGCTAATTCGAGACACAGGGGCTTTTTTTTTTTTTTTGGCAACTTCTTTTCACCGCAATCACAGAAGTTTTACACACACAAAAAAAAACAAGCCGTGGCTAAGGCTGAACTTTAATGCGCACTAGTTATCAGACGCCCTCCGCACCCCCCCCCCCCACCCGACCGCCGCACATATAATCACACACTCGACAACTACTAACGTGAGAGTACAAAAAGCTGCGGGTGCACTTGAGGAGCCCGGGGGGCCCCCGAAACCCACAGTAATGGTGTCATTAGCCAAAGGGTTTTGAAGCCAACCTGCCAACCTTTTTTTACCTTTTATTATTGGCACCAATGAGGTGTCAATTGCGAGCGGGATCTAGATGTCGGGGAGCGGTTCGGTCCTCTTTGATTCCGGCATCTGCGCCGAGTTAATACACGGTTTTTAATTCTCTTACAGCGCTCTCCTCCCGGGGCAGATGTGATAAGGCGACATGTACGAGTGTGTTTCTGCTTAGTGAGCGGACCACCAGGGGCTCTGACAAGTCCCCCCACCACCCCGCCCCCCCCCTACAAATGATTGCGTTGTGATCAGTGCTGGTAATAGTTAAAGCTTCAAAGGACGAGCCCTCGGAGGCTGCCAGCTCTCTTCTGGCTCTCAGATCGCAGCGAAGCACTTGTCTTTCTGCCACTTTTCACATGTTAAAATGGATAAAGTGTCGTCACTTTTCGCAGAAAGATAAACTCAACTTCCGAGAAGAGGGTCGACCACAGAGCGCAGAAGTCCAACTGGTTAACCCTTGTGTTGTCTCGTGACCCGAAGGCCCGAAACTAAATGGGTTTGTAGTATCCCTTGTGCTTTCTCTGGGTCAAGGTGAACCGAGGCCCGGAAACAAATGTTTTTGTGGCATCCCTTGTGTTGTCTCTGGGTCAAGGTTACCTGAAGGCCCAGAAAAAAATGTGTGTGTTAGCATCCCTTGTGTTATCTTTGGGTCAAGGTGACCTGAAGGCCCAGAGAAAAATGTGTTTGTTTTCTCTGGATCAAGGCAACCCTGAAGGCCCGAAAACAAATGTGTTTGTAGTACCCCTTGTGTTGTCTCTGGATCAAGGTTACCTGAAGGCCCGAAAACAAATGTGTTTGTAGTACCCCTTTTGTTGTCTCTGGATCAAGGTGACCTGAAGGCCCGAAAACAAATGTGTTTGTAGTATCACTTTCGTTGTCAAGGGGTCAAGGTGACCCAAAGCCTGAAAACAAATGTGTTTGTAATATCCCTTGTTTTATCTCTGGGTCAAGGTGACCCAAAGCCTGAAAACAAATGTGTTTGTAATATCCCTTGTTTTATCTCTGGGTCAAGGTGACCCAAAGCCTGAAAACAAATGTGTTTGTAATATCCCTTGTTTTATCTCTGGGTCAAGGTGACCCAAAGCCTGAAAACAAATTTGTTTGTAATATCCCTTGTTTTATCTCTAGGTCAAGGTGACCCAAAGCCTGAAAACAAATGTGTTTGTAGTATCCCCTGTGTTGTCTCTTGGTCAAGGTGACCCAAAGCCGGAAAACAAATGTATTTGTAGTATCCCCTGTGTTGTCTCTTGGTCAAGGTGACCAAGAGTTCACCAACCATTGTTGGTCTAGATTCCCTCTCAGCGCACCTGTTATATTCTTCCCTCGATGACCCTCACCTTTCCTTCGTCTCCTTGTGGTTCGCATTTCGAGCCTTGGCTGCCTCAGGACCTCGAGCCTTACGTTAGCCAAGTGTTCTATTTGGGATTCAACCTGTCTTTCCCTTTTATACCATCCTCCAGCACATCCCTTTGTCAGGTCCTACTCTTTCAGTCCTAGCCTTGTTATCTCGTGGCCCTTTATGCTCTTTGTTGTCCACCTTTGCGCCCTGACTAGTCCTTTTTCTTGAGCTCTTCTTGGTACCTATTGTATATTTTATATTCTATAATGTGTCTATACTGAATTTTGCCTGTAAACTTGTCCTGGCTTATGATCCAAACCTACCTCAAGAAATGCAGAAAGCGACCATTAAAGCTTACCAAAAACCCATTGAAGGTTTATCAACATATTCCCACAAATCTGTTATGTTTTCACTTTTATTTTTGGTTTTATTTTGTTCTCTCACTTCCTGTTTTCTTCCCCCCCACTCCACTTATGGCACACAGCTGGACCTCATGAGTGATCAAGACCCCTACTTCAGCCACCTGAGTTCAGACCTGTGTGACATATAAAAAAAAAAAAAAAAAAAAATAACAACTATGCACCGGTTTGTAGTTAGCTTCTTCATACCCGCCTTTGGATTATTCTTGTTGGAAATTTTGCATTTTTTATAAACCCTTTGCCCCTGTACCCGAGTACTTTAGTTTGTTGTTGTTCAGCAAGTGTTTTGACCTCCTTGTTTTATTTTCTGTTTCTAGGTTACCTGTTGTTTTCTTTGTCTCCTGTTTTATTCCCCCGTTCGGTAGACGTTTTTGGAGATTTTTTTCGACTCTGGTTTTCTTTGTAAAGTATTGTTTTCGTCTTATTTATTAAATGTGTCGTCTGCTGGTTACTCTCACCTGCACTCGGGTTCCGCCTAGTTTATATCGTGATGACATCTTTCAAGAGTTGCATTCAGTGCAGAAACTCCTGAACAACCGCAAGATTAAACAAGGTTTGTAAAAATAAAATAAAAGCCTTCCTGTTGTATATAGCGTGTAAATTTGGGGCAGAAATAAAAGTTCAGTGAGACAGGACCTCATGTTTGGACTACAGGGTGAGCGAGAAAGAAGGTTTGAAAGTGATTTTCTTCAGATAGAAAGCTAGTTTAAAGATTCTGGTTTACCTTTTATTTGTTTGCATGATTCTTGATTAAAACCATGCATAACATTTAATACCTAACAAACTAGTTAACAGCACCTGGACATTGAATTGGCAGAAAAAGGTAGATGAGTTTATTTTTTTAAATATCTGCACCATTACTTTAACTGGACGAGATGTTTTTGAAGGTTTTGCCACAGAATTCAGTTTGACAATTTGGTGACGAAATCTTCGTTTCCACCGCTTTCAAGTCACGCGACCGGCCTCCTTGTTTAGTTTCCCACCGTCTCCAGTCTTTTGCACACAGGTGAGCTGTCACACCTCCCACTCCGCACCCTCCAATTACACCGTGCGACCCCTGGCTCCACGGTTCACACACTCTCAGGTGGCTTCAGACAATGGGCGCACATTTGCTCGACGGCTTTTAAACCCGCGGTCCTCTTGAAGTATCTGATGGATGGTGACGGCTAAAAAGGACAAAAAAATGATCAAACTAAAAATCCTCATGACGGTGCGTTTAATCATTCTCTCCATGGCCGATCGCGGAGGAAGGTAAGGATTTATTTTCCACACTCCAGCTCCGACGTATTGAATGTCAAGACACCGTTGGTGGCCTCCAGCAGGATCATCTGACATGAGCCTGTGATTAGTTAGTAGCTTCATATTTCATGGTGGGTATAAAAAGATTTAACAACAGTTACAAGTTTAACACTCCGTCTCCTCTTCTTCGTCTGAGCTTTATTGTTCAGGGCAGAATGTTTTAATGAGTCGCTGTGATGTTTGTCTCCCCTTCAATGGTTTCCAGGAATACACATCTCTGTTTTTTAGATGGGAACACTTGGAGTAAAACCATCGGTGTACTTTTTTTTTTTTTTTGCCCAAGACTATTCATTAAAGATGCCGTTTTAATGTCTTATAGAAGTAAAATATTTATGATCTTCTATGCGAGTATGATGTAATTATGGGATAGCAGTAAATTATAAAATATGATCACATTAGAAAAAATAATCTAAAAATTAAAATATAACGTGTCATTTTTATCAAAGATTTAAAATAAACTAATGTGAAACTAAACTCTCCTGACTCACTCACATGTTTCAAATTTTGAATTCTTCATCTCCAAGATGCAGTAAGTCTCTCATCATGACCATGTTTTGAACTTATTACTTTATAAAGTTCTCCTCTGTCTGAAATCTGGGCGAACGAGAGGTTACAAGAGCAGAGTCCATTATGACGTAACAACGGCTTCACTCCTCCTCCAGCCAGCTGTAATCAGGCACCGCTTTGTTTATACAACGAGTCCCTTGGAGGTGGAGACTTCCGAGATTGATGACACACAGTGACAACATCTTGATCTTTGACCAATCACAGCATGGTGGGCGTGGTTATAATAAACTAGATTTCACCTCCAGATTAATGTCAGATAAGTGTTTTCAGTGGGCGGAGCTTAAGATCATTTTCTAATGTAAATATTTAAATGAAAAAAGTTTTGTACAAATACACACACAATTGATACAATAGAGTCGAACATCTATTTTTTAACACTTAAAACAACACTTTCATTTACCTTTAGGAATACTTTTGTATTCATAATGAGGAATGGTATTATGTAATTATTTTTTTTTAGTACAGTAGTTGCCAAAAATGATCAAATCCAACACAAATAATAATTTATTTTAAATTCATCCATCGACATTAACTTTTCAATGAATCCACTTTTATTGATCAATTCGTTCTCTCTATATCTATTAATTATCTATTAATATTTTATTTTTTTACTCTACCCGACCTGACCCCAGTGTGTGCTTTTGCCATGTGTTTCTTGGAGGGTCACTCGGTGCTCCCTGACCTGAAGGATGTTGGTTTATCCATCTGTTTGTTTAAGATTACACTTCTTGAAAGTATAGATACTGATTAACTTTCCTTACGATGTATACTGTTTTTAAACCATGTGATAAAGGCGACTTCTTTGAAATATGTATCAGAATAAATTCATTACAACAAAAATGAAGACTTACATTTATAAATACCTGTGAATGATTTTGTGTTTTTCTTTTAATAAACACACAGTCATGGGTTACTTACATGATTTTCTCGTCTTCAGGCCGGTGGAGCTGGCTCTGGAAGGATCCCGGCCGGGGCTGTGTCGCTTTGGTCGGACGACCTCCTGCTGTCAGGGTTGGAGGAATTTAAATGGAATTTGTCAGCGTGAGTGACTCCTGAGTCCGTGTGTCGGCAGGGATGAGGTCAGAGGTCATGAGGGAAGAAAGATCTAGAGTGATGAACGTGAGGCCGACCAAGACTTCTATTACACAAATCAAGTTAATTTTCCACTTGTGTTGCAAGTTTAGTTGTGTCTGTGTGTGTGTATATATATATATATATATATATATATATATATATATATATATATATATATTCATTCATTTTCTACTGCTTTATCTCGGGGTCACGGGGAGACTGGAGCCTATCCCGGTATCATAGGGCGAGAGGCAGGGGACACCCTGGACAGGACGCCAGTCTGTCACAGGGCACACAAAAACACACAACCATACAAATAGTCATACCTACGGACAATTTCTCAAAGTTTTCAATCAACCTCTATGTTTTTGGACTGTGGGAGGAAACCAGAGTGTCCGGAGGAAACCTAGGCATCACAGGGAGAACATTGAAACTCTACACAGAAGGGTTGTCTCGGCCTGGAGTCAAACCGGCAACCTTCTTGATGTGAGGCGACCGCGCTAACCATATATATATATATAACAGTATAAAAGTATACGAAACATGTCACAGCTAAAGGCCGTTCACTCAGTCTGGTTCTGCTTGAGGTTTCTGCCTGTTAAAAGAAAGTTGCTCATCCGTACTGTCGCTAAACGTGTGCTCACTGTGACTCGGGGTGTTATGATTTGACACATTCTAAATACAACAGAGTATAATGGATCTGATCGGCATGTATTCCACAGCTATTTGCGAGGTCCCTTGTGTGCACGGAGGCTGCGTTCATCCGGACAAATGCTCGTGCTCCAGAGGATTCACGGGACCGCTCTGTGATCAAGGTATTACCGCGCTCGAAACATTCAGATATTTTTTTATCGTCTCGCTTGATATCGCGAGACTCTGTTGGGTCCAGATGTGAACGAGTGCGGCTTCGTGGAGCGACCGTGTTCTCAGCGTTGCATGAACACGCCCGGAAGCTATCGCTGCTACTGTGACCCGGGTTACACCCTGAGCTCCGACGGAGTCGCCTGCACCGGTGAGTAACTGCCATCGTCAACACGCTGCTTGTTTTTGATCGTATCTTTGCATCAGTTAAGTACTAAGGTGCATTTTTCATTCCTATTCTGTGCAAATGGCTTCGGTTAAAGATATTTGGAATGTGTCCGGTACGCGGTATGTTTTCCAGGAGAGACCTCCTGTTCGTCTGCTCGCTGCCAGTTCGGTTGTCGGCTACAAATGGGAGAGGTTCGTTGTGTTTGCCCGATCGGCCTCCGCCTGGCAGCTGACAACAAAACCTGTGAAGGTGAGTGTTCATAAAACGCTTTCATGGAGTTTTTTCGAGGCCACAGTATCAGACTCCTACGTACCAAGTCGTATTACCAATATATGGACCTTCCATCCCTTCGTTCTCACACATCAGCCTTGACTTCAAGTATTTATCGAACTCACACAGGCATTTATTTTGACCTTGTTTATCCTACATGCGGAAAAACTATTTCTACTCCATATGGGATTCCACGACTCTTCAGAGGCTCCAGATAAGGACAATAAACCCGAATGTTTGATTTCAATCATCTGGTTTATGGTGTCACTTATCGATAAAAGTGAAGCCATTACAAAAAGTTGCAGTTCTTAAAGTGTCCACTTGAGGCTGGCTGCAGTATGACTGGAAGTCATACAGACTTTATTAATAAATACAAATCCTGTCGAAAAAAAACACTAGAGAAAACTACTTTTACTTTTGCCATACATGGTGATTTTTTTTTCCTGGCATTTCTCTTTTACTACATTCATATCTAAGAGTATTCCTGAATTAATATAAAAGAAAGAAGTGGAAATAAACGATTCATTCAAGATGGCCGCACCTAAGAATTCCCTCCAAAAGCTTGGTTCAGTTACAGACTGAAGTTTTATCGCCTTTAACCAGTGATGGTCTGATGGAGCTTCATGAAGCAGTATCATGTTGTTTAGAGGTCAGTAGGTGGCGCCATCAGTTTAAATATGATGTTATGTTTCATTAGAACAGCTGTTCAAAACAAAGGAAAATGGTGCAGAGATCGCCATCTAGTGGACTCTGTTTAATGAAGCTCCATTAAACCATCACTACCTTTAACCCCAGATGAGGAGTCGCCCTACATCATTTATCTCTTTTTTAGTTTAAAAAATAAATAACTGGAAATTCACCGCAGTCTAATTGTTTTATTATTATAGCTTCATTTCAAACCTATTATTATCGTCAGATTATCAACAGCTATAATCAAATAAGCAGTTGAAGGAAGTCGACTTAACGAACATTTTTAATTCGTCCCACTGTTCAGGAGAACTCTTACGTACATTTAATTTTAGGGAAGTCAAACCTCTGTATCCCTTTTTTTTTCCCTCCACCTTTTGGACTTAAATGTTTCTTGCTTTATGTAATGGGAACGTGTTGCTTAACTGTTCCTTGTCCCCTGCTGTGATACCAACGAGTCTCACTTATTTACAAGACACATTAGTCAGCTTTCTTCTCTTAGCTCATTTCTTCCACGTTAACACCAGCCATGACTCCAACATGATGCTCTGCCTCAGCCAAATTTATACTTTCACTTGGAAGAACACAACTTTCAAAGGCGTTTTATTTGGTTAGTCTTACTGGACTTTTGTGAAATTTTAGACCAAGTTCAGGAGCTGACGTTAAAGTGATGGTTCACCCACAATTCAAATTTCACTTAGTTTCTACTTGCCCTCATGTCGACTTTGAAATTACAAGCAAAATGTAACGATAACTCGTCTTCATCTTCGTTCAAAAAGACACTTAAAAACATCAACTGACACTTACAATGTGCCCAAGTTGGAGCTGGATCTGAGAAATCTGAAAAACTGGGAGTTTAAGTGTTTCTTTTATATATATATATATATATATATATATACACACATATGTCACAGTAGAGACTGGAATCCAGGAGAGTCCGGAACTCTACCAGTAGAGATTGGAATTCTTCTAGTGAATCGGGATATGAATATTTGGGTTCCAATCTCTACTGGTACTATTCCAGATTCTACTAATATTTGGAATTCTACCAGGACAATCTCCAATTATAATAGGAGAAATTCGGATTGCATCAAAATGTTCTGGAAAATATACTGAATCATTTCATACCTAAAATTTCATATTAGTTTTAGATATCTGATAACCCCTCTGTTAATACATATTGTAACATGTTTTTCTTGCACTTAGATGTCAAACATATGCTATATACTACTCACTATTTTTACAATTGTATCCCTAATTATTAAAAATTTTAGGTGAACTATCACTTAGCTAAGGCTAATTATATAATATAATTATCATAACAATGTTTTGTCCAGTCTCTACTGTGACATATATATATATATATTGCCTATAACTCCCAAAAAGATCGGATTACTCTAATCGAAAATAATCCTAACCCTTGGTCAACATGAGGGTGAGAAGACATTTCAAAGTGTCGGTACAAAGCAAGACTTGGTCAAAGTAGTTATTAGCGACCATGTCATTTTGGAGGTAAGTGTTGTTTTGAGCACAAAGCAGGAAAAAAAACATAAAAGAAGCTAGTTCTTCTGATGTGTTTTTTATCATTTATCTGGACGGACGAGGACCAGGGTGTGCAAAATTACCTGCTAGCGCTTTTTGTCGTGTTGCAGATGTGGACGAGTGTCAGCAAGTCGCTGAGGTTTGTTCGTCGAGGAAGACTTGCAAGAACACCTTTGGCAGCTTCGTCTGTGTGTGCCGGGGTGGCTTCGTGTTGGGGACCTTCCAGGGATCAGCGCGGTGTCGAGGTACGAAATAATTTCAAACAGATCGAAGATGCTTCAACCAATAGATTTCAAACAAATGTGTAGAGGAACTGGACGAGCCAGCTGTCGAAAGTGATGGGCTGATCATTTTTGAGCTGATGGCGCCACCTACTGACTTCTGAACAACATGACACTGTTTCATGAAGCTTCATCAGCGCATCTCTAGTAAATTGTAGTGATGCGCTGATGAAGCTTCATGAAACAGTGTCATGTTGTTAAGAGGTCAGTAGGTGGCGCCATCAGTTTAAAAATGATGTTTTATTAGAACAGTTGTTCAAAACGAAAGGAAAATAGTGCAGAGACCGCCATCTAGTGGACTCTGAACATAATGACACTGCTTCATGAAGCTTCATCAGACCATCAGTAGTAAACAGAACTCATAATGAAGTAAGAATGGGAAGAAATATTTGCGAAAAAATTGCACCGGTAGAAAAATCTGTGACTCCACTTTAATGTTTAAAAATCTTTAAATTGGAAGATTAGGATTCAAAGCATCAGAATTGGGTGGAAACAATTTTACATTTAAAATAATAATAATATCTATTTGTATAGCGCCTTTCTAGACCAAGGTCACAAAGCGCTGTGTACAGTGTATTCATTATACAATGTAAACGTCTTAAATTTGTCTTAAAAATGCCGAGACCTTGTTAGCGTAGGATATAACTGTATTTTCCTCCTAATGTTTTTAAAAAAAAGGTATTTTTACACGTACTTTGGAATTTGTTAACTGCCGACATTAAGCCACTTTGTGGGTTATATGTTGGACTTTTTCAGCTGCTGCGAAATCTGGTCTTTATTGACGCTGTAAATGACAACGCAGCCCAGGCCCACATGTTCGGCTCGTCTTTCTTAATAGACACACACACACACACACGAACACACACAGAGGGATCATGTGAGGATGTGTTTGGCAGTGCACGATATATAGGCTGTAGCTCAAATGACTCACCCACTCGGTGGTGGGCTCACCCACACCATGTTCTCCATTTTCATCCTTGTGATGTGCAGAATATCTTTTAAGCAGGTTTCAGATTAACCATGCACCCTCTTGCTCTTATGTAATGCCGCTCTGGAACCTGTAAATATACGTCCTACGAAGGAAAGACGGTCCAAGAGTATCGTTTTTTTTACTTGATTGAAAACAATGCTGAGAATCGTCGAGAGAAACGATCGACTCTCCCCTTCTTCGCAGATCAAGACGAGTGTCTGACGGGGTCTCACCGATGCAGCCGCTACGCTAGGTGCGTCAACACCGACGGCTCCTACACCTGCCGGTGTTCGGAGGGCTACGCCGGGACCGGGTACGCCTGCCGGCCCACGGCGGCCTCCCGAATCCAGTCCGCGATGTACTTCAACTACAAACTCTCAAAAAGGACCAAACTCATTCCACCTGCTAACAAAGACTCTGAACACCACTGACGGGCTTCAAACGAGACAAAGATTTTAGATAATTTTATATTCGTCATCGTAGAAAACTTTCTAAAGGTCGTTGAGAACCGGAAACAATATCAACCATCAGGAAGTAGCCTGATGTACTAGTTCACCCTGATGACGGAACTACACACCCTACTTTTACGACACATTAAACAAGCTTTATGGGTTTGTATAAATAACTTTATTACTACCGTATTTTCCGGACTATAAGTCGCAGTTTTTTCCATAGTTTGGCCGGGGGTGCGACTTATTCTCTGGAGCGACTTATGTGTGAAATTATTAACACATTATTACCGGTTTATCATTTCACATGTTATTTTCACACTAAACCGCATCGTCTACCTCCGGAGTTAGCGGAGTTGTTGAAAAGTGACACCGAGGATGAAGATTTTATTGAATTTGAGTTATTTGGAGTTACACGGATGGTTTGGTAAACTTCTTAGCATGTTATTTATGCTATAGTTCTCTGAATAACTCTTAATATGTTATGTTAACATACCAGGCACGTTCTCAGTCGTGTCATGTAACGTAAGCATATACCGTACAATTATTCAGCCTGTTGTTGCCTCTATTCTATTTTTATTTTAAATTGCCTTTCAAGATGACATGTCCGTTCTTGGTGTTGGATTTTATCAAATAAATTTCCCCCAAAAATGCGACTTATACTCCATTGTGACTTATATATGTTTTTTCCTTCTTTATTATGCATTTTACGGCTGCTGCGACTTGTACTCGGAGTGACTTATAGTACGGAAAATACGGTAATTATTATTATTATAAGATTTTACTCTTCAAAATATTAGTGTTACAGTGATTCATTCATCGTCTACCGCTTTATCCCGGGGTCGCGGGGAGACTGGAGCCTATCCCAGTATCATAGGGCGAGAGGCAGGGGACACCCTGGACAGGACGCCAGTCTGTCACAGGGCACACAAAGACACACAACCATTCACACACACACTGTCATACCTATGGACAATTTTCCCAACGTTTTCAATCAACCTCTGTATGTTTTTGGACTGTGGGAGGAAACCAGAGTGCCCGGAGTAAAGCCACGCAACACGGGGAGAAAATACAAACTAATTAATACAAAATACGTTTGGTCACTTCCTGGTCTGACAACACGTGTGACTTTCATCCGCAACAGGAATAAACATGTGACGACGCCGATTGGCTCAAACGTGTTTGAAGTCAAATAATTAAAAAGTAACTGTACGATGCAATACAAGTCTGAGTAACAGTGGTTTATTTTATTTTAAGTTTTAAAAAAGTAGTGTACAATGTCAAGACAATCAGCGGCAAACTATGTCGTTCAAACTCATACCATTTAGGG
This sequence comes from Callionymus lyra, assembly GCF_982586985.1. Classification (NCBI taxonomy): domain Eukaryota; kingdom Metazoa; phylum Chordata; class Actinopteri; order Syngnathiformes; family Callionymidae; genus Callionymus; species Callionymus lyra. Next base: position 40,942,972 of record NC_141818.1, read on the forward strand.
TAAAAAAAAAGAATCCCTTTAAGATAATGTTTCGTGTCAAAGACCAATTTCTTTCAAATCGATCCATTGAGATATTTTTCAACATTTTTTAAATAGTCGTACGCATTTTCTCACGTAGAAAGTGCCTGAAAATGGTTCTCGCACCCAGTGTACTAGTTCATTGAACGATGGTTCATGAACTAGTACAGATTTTGGACGAACGCTTCCGTGAACGCGTTTATTCTGGTGTCTGTGAACGTCACACTCTCAGGCCGAAACCCGCTAAAACACACTAAACCGGTCTTAATGTATCGCGGTAAAACACCCAACCTGGCACCACCAGTGGCGAACAAACACTTACATCATCAATCCAAAGAGCAGCATTTAGTCTACAAAGTATCGAGGATTATTTCTATATTTTTACAAACAAGTTTCATGACAAGGTTGGCGAGGATGGAAAATAAACTTTAAATTTGCACGTCAGGACCGCGAACGCATCACTGTTACTGTGACTGAATACTGAAATACTGCCCCGATGTAAACCTGGTTCTTTAGGGTTCAAAATGAGATGATCCGGATCATGAACTCTTCATTTGATTTTTACGTGCCCACTTTAATGTCATAGCCATTTATTCATCATGTATTCATCATATTCTATACTGTATTTCACAACATCTTATAAAATTCCTGTCTCTTCTTACAATACTGACCATTTTCTTCAATAGTTTCTAATATGACCATGAAATCTGATGAATATATTTAATGTTAAAAATATAAACGCTGACTTTGGTTATATGTGGGCTTTGGCAATCCTTTTTAATACAATTGGTGAAGTGGACTTTTAACTACTTCACGTAGAAGTTCACTTTCTAACCTGCTTACACCGTCTATGCTACGTTTTGTTCAAGGGGATGATGACGACAAACTAGATTATATTTCCCTTCCATCAAATTGATTTTCTTGTAAATAAAATGCTGACCTCTGCTGGATCCGAATCAAACTTCCCAGAAAAATGTTGCTGACAAAATTGAATTAAATACAAGTGACTTGAAAGGGCGTGACGTGAAACCTTCCCAAAAATTCGCAGTAATGTTTTCATACCTTCCGAGTTTGTCCTCCTGTGATGCCACAGGCGAAGTTTTCAGACCTGGGACATCACACACCGGCCAGACTACCACACAGCAAGAGAGCTCAGACAGGTCAAACCAACCAAATACCAGGAATCCTAGTCTGTCAGCAGCCGTCTGGAAACCTCTTCCTGCGTTCAGAGGGAGCAGGGATGGAAATTAAAGTTTGTTTTTGATGTTTTTTCTCAGGTCAATTTCACCGTTTCCTTCCGAAACGATTAAGATCGTGACCCCGGAGAGTGAGAGAGGTGGAATTGCAATACTTTAGGATAATAACTGTAATGGTAGTGGGACGGTGGTAGGGGGCACTGTCAGGGTCTCGCCGCGGAGGGCCCGGAGAATTGCCAGTGAGAACAAGCAGCTGCTGCCGGCTGAAGGGTCCTGCCACTGACCCTATTCATCCCAGCAGCAGGTGTCACTTCAAGTCCTGCACACACACACATTCTCATCGCCACATCGCCTTGTGCACATTGTTACACACACACACACACACACACACACACATTATCTATGTGTTAGGGGGGACCTGGAACTACTTACAGAGAACAAAGAGGGGAAATCAGTAAAAAATGCAGCCTCTTCGAATAAATCTCACCACAATGCTGAGAAAAATCCCCGACCTCACCCGGAGAAATGCAAGAAAAACCTGGTTTCTCTCTTTCAAAGCAGTCAAAAGTGTCTTACAAAAGCAGAAATAGAAGACATTTTAGATAAAAGGAACCAGGCCCCCTCTCTGAAAAGGACCTCACACCACGTTTTGTGTAATTCCCAGCAGAATCTGGTTTATTTACCAAAAAATAATAAGATTTAATGCCAAGCACTTAGGCTACGAATAAAGGACAACAAGTGGTGGGCACACTGAAGGGGGCTTAGAGACAAAAGAGGGGATGACGCTGGAGTGGAAATTCTCCCTCTTCTTGTGCTTGTTATTTTCTGGTTGTCTGTTTACATGACACACCAGATTCTACATGGAGAAGGGGAAGAGTGGTGCTCGAGCGGGGCGCAGAGAGGCCTCCGCGAGATCCCGGGAAAACAATAAACACGACAGGGCGACACAAGCGCTCGCACTGAAGGCATTTTTTTTTTTTTTTTTTTACGAATCAAAGCCCTGCCATCGTGTTAAAAAAGCAAAATCAACATTCGTCCTGAGAAAGTGAGCAACGACGCTGACAAGTGCAGGGAAGCCAACGACAACACAATAGCGGGGATGCGGGGAACAAGCGTGCCACCCACGTTGCTGAAAGGCTGCACTTTTAAACACCACTACTGGACTGTAAAACCACTAAAACCCCTGTCCTGCCCACACCGATCTTTTCTCTTTAGCTTGAAATAAGCCATTCCTTTCTCCCAGTGCTCCAATGAAGGAGGCTGCTAACTCCGGACCTACATGACATTCAGGCACCAATTACCTCTGCCAAGGAGGTCATTTAAATCCGTTGGTCTATTTTAGCAAATATAGTTGGATGGAGGGGTGGGTGGATGGATTAAAACTTTCTTCTCCGTGCAGGCTTTTCCCTGATTTTCTGGGACTCCTGTGTTGTTCTCGTGTTGTCTTGATCTTTTTAGTGTATATTTTTTGAGTATTTTATTTTGACTGTTTAAGCGTTTTGTGACCCTGGTCAAGAAAAGCGCTATGTAAATGTAAATTATTTACTTTCTTACTTACTTATGGATCGGTTGGTGGGTGGGTGGATGGATGGATGGATGGATGGATGGATGGATGGATGGATGGATGGATGGATGGATGGATGGATGGATGGATGGATGGATGGATGGATGGATGGATGGATGGATGGATGGATGGATGGATGGATGGATGGATGGATGGATGGATGGATGGATGGATGGATGGGTGGATGGATGGATGGATGGATGGATGGATGGATGGATGGATGGATGGATGGGTGGATGGATGGATGGATGGATGGATGGATGGATGGATGGGTGGATGGATGGGTGGATGGATGGATGAACATAATTAAATAAAAACATACGTACAAAACATAAAAAGACATATAAATAATTGAAAAATTGTCAACAAAAAGTAAAAAAAAGTGCATGTCAAGCATGTTGTAACATCTAATAGCATATGGAACAAAAGGATGTCCTCACGTTCTGCAGTGCAGGGAGAGGAGCCTGTCAGAAGAAGTACTGACATACATGGTAGTTACCATACTAAAAAAACAACATAGATTTGAGTGCATTTCATTTCGATTTTTGGGTTATTAAACCTGAAAATGTTTTGTTTTTTTGTAAAAATTCAATATGGATTTACAAAATGTATTTAGAGTCATTACAGTAGAGCAATTTGTCCAAAACTCACCCAGCAAGTGAAACAAGCATAATTTAGCCCTCAAAATAAAACTAGCATTACCCAACCAAAGTTTTTTTTTAATTCTAAATTGAAGGGAAATCACTTTATTGTCTTTTTTTGTCAAATTTTCCGTTTAACCTTTAAGCATGGTTTGAAGGTACCAGTATGGTTCTGGTTTACATTACCACCCGGTGGTCAGAATGGCAAAATTATCATCCACTCATAGGTTATTCAGATGGTTGCATTTTGTGCAAATTATTTATATTATATATTATTATATATTTAATATCTACCAAAACTGGACTTATAAGAAGAAGAAAATGTACAACATTGTCTTTTGATTGTTCAAGCGCTTTGTGACTCTGGTCCAGAAAAAAGGCGCTTTAGAAATAAACCATTACTTACTTACTTAAGTAAAACTTCAGTCATGTTTCTAATCCACGTGTTAATACCGTACCTCATGCCCCCCCCTTTTTTTTTTCTCTCCAAAGTTACAGTATGTTCAAAAAAAAAAAAAAAACCCACCTGAGAAGATGAAAGACTTGACCCACCGGAACTTGCTGTGTCTAAATCATTCTCAATATGAGAGGCGAGAGGCCTTGTTCTGGGGATTATCCCTGATGAAACAGGAAAGATTCTAGATAAGCTTTGCAGGAATGCCCACTCGGGGAAGGTGAGGGGAAGCAGCTTTTGACCAAAGGTTTACGCTGCCGGCCAGTGAGCTTCAACCGGGGCTCAGTTCTCTCAAAATCCAGGAAGTGCGTTGTAAGTAAAGATTGTTTACGAGGCCACCTAGTGGGCTAGGAAAATAAGGTTCTTCATGATCATCACTAACAGAACATTCAAGGCTGTTTTTTTCCTCAAAGATAACACTATAACTCGTGGTTCCCAGCAACCAAAAACTTCTTGGCACAAGGAACGTTTCCATGTTGCAAGTGTGTTTTAATAAACGTGTCCACGAAAAGGAAACAACAGGTGGAAAGACTCGTTCCTTCGGATCCCCGTCTGGCTCGCCACCCTTCAAGCCCGCTCTAGGTGTCTGGGGCAGCGGAGGAAGCGGTGGGCGGCACCGGACCAGACTTTTACATGCTGGCGTCGGCCACCGTCCATTCGAAGGAATGTATGAGACCTTTCGCTGGCAAACTCGCCCGCTTGGCAGGTTCTCTGACAGCGGAATCACTCAGTGAGCGACGACGGCGGCCAATTCTCTGTCAGAGGGCCGCTGAGCCCTCAAAGGTGGCCGGACACAGAGAGGGGACTGTGTGTCCTGGTGTGTAATACCTTCCTGGCCACTGTCGTGAGGGCCGAAGATCCCCACCCTGGAATACTTTTTGAGAAGTCATTAACGCCTGTGCGTCAATGCCCCGGGTCAGGAAGGCACTTTTTGTAAGTGTGACCACCTTGAACACCCTCACCCGGTCCAAGATGAAGAATGAAGATCCAAGTGGAGGATCAAGACCAAGACTCATGATGCTGGAGAACATTTCAAAAAGTCGCCCTGTTAGGTGACCAAATTTCGACACCCGTGCCCTCCCACGTCCTGCAGAACCTCAGGGTCAAAACGTATGATTGTCTCCGGGCTCCACACTCACACATGTTGAAGACAAGCTTTTATTAACTTCCTCTCAGACAGGAAACAGCACTTTTAAATCTGGGCCTCTAGCTCTTTCTTCCCCCTGAAGGATCTGTTCTCTTCTGCCTGATCCTCTACCTCTTCACCAGCAGCTGCATCTTCTTAAACAATTTCCCGAAGGAGACCTCCTGAGGGATCAATAAAGTTTTACCTTACCTTACCTTACCTTACCTTCTATCAAGCCACCAGTGTTGCTGATGCAGCAAAGACAACGTGAAGGTCAACACTCGTGGAGATGATAATGGAGAGTCTCACTTGAACTAGTGTTTTGTCAATGGAACTTCGTGAAGGCCGGTCAGTAGATGGCCCCGTTGGCTTACATTTTTTGGGGGGGGCTGGGGTCATTAAAATGGCTTCCTAAAGCCAAAGATTATACTTCGAAGAGTGCCATCTAGTGGGCTCTGAAAATGAGGACAATGCCTGTCACCACTACCATTATATTTAGTGGCTTCACCGACGTTTCCCCAACAGCTTAGCATCTTCTTCACTTGAACTTCCATCAGTTGGGACGGATTTGCCCTTACCCAGGATGGGTCACATCAGACTGACTCATCCATCCCTCCATGTTGTGTCATAAGAAACCGGCGGGTAAGACTGACCCGGGACACCACCTCTGGAACTTCCCATCTGCTCTTCACCTCATCAACGCAACTGTTCAATGGTCCTCAGGTGCACGAGATCACGGGGCTACGGTTGCTTTTTCTACCCCAGAACTAGATCATCTATCACTGGACACCCCCCAAAACTTCCCTCCCACTTCCTGCTCCATTTCCAAACACACACACACTGCAGGTCAAACAGAACCTCAAGATCCACTTAAGTGAAACATGAGGAAGAGCCAACATGACCAGAACCTCTCTGCAGGCCAACCGCTGTGGTGCGGCCGCTGGCACTCGCCTCCATCACTCATATGGAACCTTCAGCGGAGTTATTATTTTACTTTAGGCTTTACTCTGTGTACTTTGGCTCAGATGGGATCAACACTGGCCTCCGCTAGTTCCCGTCGAACTGTTTTTTGGTTCTAGATCCATTCCTTTATTTCATAAACGTTTAGATAATATCTCAGCACTTGGCGTGTTCGGGGTTCCCCCCCCCCCCCCACACATCAATAACTCAGGTCAGGTAGAGCCAAAATATCAGAAGCTTTTTACCTCAAGAAAACTATCTTTAGTGAAATAGTGACACTTCGTGGACACTAAAAGTAGTGCATAATTCATCGGTGAAGAAGCTTTATATTGTGTTTTTATTTTTATTTTATCTGTGTTGTTCTCAGTATAATCTTGACCTTTAAAGTATATATTTTATTGAGTATTCTTTTGATTGTTTAAGTGCTTTGTGACCCTGGTCTGGAAAAGCGATATATAAATACAAATTACTTACTTACTTACTTCGAAGTAAGTTATATACTATAATAATAATATAACACTTATATTGTATCAATTAAATACGCTTGATAAATGTCAAAATACAAAAATCAAAACCAAACAAACGTAATAAAATACAGCCTAATAATAAGAACATTATATGAATTCCAATAATTAATATATATTTACGATATCTAACTATTTGATTATTAAAATTTTCTTATAAATCTTGGTTAAAAAAAAAAAGAAGGACATTCACATTTAGAATAGGGGTTAAATATTTGGTAGTCAACCTAACAATTTAAACAAGTTTAAATAGAAATGTCGAGCGTGACGTTTCTTACATTCAACCACTAGAGGGCCCCCAAGATACATGCTCGTGTCTTCACGAAAAAAACTTTGGATTTTCTGTCGTTTTTTCCTCATTTTAGTTATATATTAAAATGCTTTGCTTTTTCTTGATAGATATATTCAATAAAAGTCAATTTAACAAGAAAATACGTTTTTTTTTGTTTATTTATTTATTTACTTCCATATCTTTTTTGTTTCCAAAATTCATTCTGTTTTTAAAAAAAAAATAATTGTATTTCTAATACATTACAGGAATCATGTGTAAATTCTAATACAACACAAGTTACTGAAACCAACGAGTAAGACATGATAGCAGAGAGCAAATGGGCAACAAAGAGGGACATTTGTTTCATGTTAAACTCTTTTAAAGCCACGAGAGCTTCAGATGTTTGGATACAAGCGAAGCTGCTCTGATGTCTTGAGATGAAGGCCTGCTGTAAATGGTCCATCAGTCGTCCCTGCAGGGCAGAGTCTCTGAGATGAGGATGGAGCCGTGTGTGTGTGTGTGTGTGTGTGTATGGGGGGTCGGGGGGTTGAGATAGACGGGTGGAGCTCTTCACACACACTCAGCCGAGATGAGTTGAAGGCTCGCCGGGTGTTGAGTATTATCTTATGAAGATCCATGTAGACGTGAAGTCTTACTGTGATCAGAGCCGTCCTGTGGGGACAGGGATCAATGAATGAAGACATCATCATACAGTCAAGATGTGGACTCTTTTTGGGTCTATGGAAGTCCATCCCTTCATCCAGGATTGAAGAGGCTGAAGAATTTGATACTATTGAAGGCGGAACTCAATCCCAGACCCTCTTTTTAAAAGAAGGGGAACAACCAAGCCGGTCTGACAGTCCAGGTGTAGGAGGTCCTCAAAGTATACTTTCCACTTTCAAACAATGTCCCCGGTCAAGGTCGACAGTCTAACTCCCTAACCCTGACCCTGACCCTGACCCTGACCCTGACCCTAACCCTAACCCTAACCATGACCCTGACTCTGACTCTGACTCTGACCCTGACCCTGACCCTGACCCTAACCCTAAACCTGACCCTGACCCTGACCCTGACCCTAACCCTAACCCTAACCCTAACCCTAACCCTAACCCTAACCCTAACCCTAACCCTAACCCTAACCCTAACCCTAACCCTAACCCTAACCCTAACCCTAACCCTAACACTGAACCTATCCCTATCCCTAACCCTAACCTTAACTATAACCCTAACCCTAACGCTAATGCTAATGCTAATGCTAATGCTAATGCTAATGCTAATGCTAATGCTAATGCTAACCCTAACCCTAACCCTAACCCTAACCCTAACCCTGACCCTAACCCTAACCCTAACCCTAACTCTAGCCCTGACCCTGACCCTGACCCTAACCCTAACCCTAACCCTAACCCTAACCCTGACCCTGACCCTAACCCTAACCCTAACCATAACCCTGACCCTGACCCTAACCCTAACCCTAACCCTAACCCTAACCCTAACCCTAATCCTAACCCTAAACCTAAACCTAAACCTAACCCTGACCTTAACCCTAATCTCAATCGGACTCCTCCCTCCTGAGACCTCAACTGATGGTCCAGAATCTCTTTAAGGCCTTCGGACAGTCCACCGCTTGTTAGTATCTTCAGGAGTCCCACGAGCCTGATAGTCCTCCTTCTTTAGGTTCACGACACCCATGACTTATAATATTGACTTAAAATGTATAGTAAATTTGATTTTTATTTTTTTATTCTGCCTTTTACATAATTTTTTTTAAATCATATTCAGAAAAACGTGGAATATGTGAGCATCCAGTTCTGTCTTTTACATCAGAGGAAAATGTTATTAAGATCTCCTGCACACATATTCAAACACCTTAAAGTGACCTCGCCACTATCTTATCAGCTCCCTTTGCTGATGCTCCACGGGAGAATATCTCCAGCGCCCCTGAACACAAACCTCTTTGATCCATCCCTTTTGTTTCTGACCTATTTGCCGACGGTAATGAGCCCTAATCATATCCCCCCTTTGAGTCATGGCTCTCCAGAGTGATGTCCTGCATTAGATCAGATCTGCATCCTGCTGACCAGATCTGCAGGCAGATGTTGTCCACACAGCAATGAGGTCACAGCTCAGGAGGGCCTGGGGGGTGGGTGGATTGTTAGGGGGGGGGGGGGGGCGGTTGTAAACGATAGCGATCATGACATCATCTCTTCCTGGTTTAGATGTGCAGGCGGGGAGAAGAGAGGGGGTCCTTGAACAAAGATCATGAGTGACGGCTGGCAGGTAAAATGATTAGCAGGTCGACCACAAGGACAACACTACGGCGGAGACAATTAAAACTCACATAAGATAATAGGCCTCGTAAAAAATACATCATTTTTATGTGTAAAAAAATCAAATACTAATGTAGTTCTCTCTGGAGATGTAATCTTGTTTACCTTAACCACACCCACTCTGCTGTGATTGGTCAAACATCGAGGTTATCGTTATCAATACCCGTTGACGTGTATGAAAAAACGAGGCATGATTACAGCTGACTGGAGGAGGAGTCAAGACATTATTATGTCGTGATAGAATCGGCTCTCGTAACCTCTCCTTCGCCCAGATTTAGGTTAGGTAGAACTTTCTTGATCCCCTCAGGAGGTTTCCTTCGGGAATTTTTTTTTTTTTTTTCAAATTATCCACAGCAAATAACGCAATTTTTCATAAAAAATAATCAAAATAAAATAAGAACAAGAACAAAGAGATATAAAGAGAAAGAACAAGATGATACAATCTAAGTCTAAAGATAATGTGAAATAAAAATAATAAAAATAATAATAATAAAAAGATAATCTAATGTAATGTGACAGGTAGTGATGGGACTGACAAGACCGATGCTTCAGCGCATGGGTTGAGCTCATACATAGTGATGGTCTGATGATTTCAGACTGGTGTAATAAGTAATACGTTCAAAACATGGTCATAATGAGGGACTTACTGCATCTCGGAAAGGAACGCTTTGAAATTGGAAACATGTGATAGACTTGAAATTGGGTTTTGACATTGGTTGGACTTTAAAGTGAAACAAATTCAAAATGTACTCATTTTCTACTGACACTCAAGTCGACTTAGGGTTGGCATCATTTTCAGAGTAATCTGTGTCTCTTTCTAGTTCAATGTTCAGTTCACTTTTTTTCAAAAGTCTCCAATGAATTAGTTCATAGTTTTTGTTTTCGATCTACAATCTCTTATTTTTCAAAATGATTGCCAAAGCCAATATATAACCACATTCATCTGTTTCAATATTTATCAGATTTATTTTCATAGGAGATATTTTTTTTACATGTATTTTCAGTATTGTAAAAAACAACACAGGAATTGTATGTGTATACAATATAGAATATAATGAATGAAATAGATTAAAACAGAATAAGATGAATTAAATACAATACAATAACTTACTCTTACATTAAAGTGGGCGTATTCAGATAAAATGACTAAAGAGTTCATGAAGATGAACGGATAGAGTGTGACAACTTCTTCTACTACTTTTTAATGCTGATGGCAACCGGAAGTTGGAACACTATCACCGACACTTGACAGCACTTTTAGCCAATTAAAACAAGTTATTAAGTTGTGTTTCATTGTGTAATTATTGTTATTGTGTTGTTTTGTGGTAAAATGTGTGTTTCCTCGAGACATTTACGCCGGTATCTGCTCCAAAGACGCGTCGTCAGTGACGTAGATTTCATTTAGCGTTCTCTACGTCACTAAGATGGCGGACGTTGAGGGTGGAAAGTGTCCATCGATCCACACTCAATCTCCTCGCAGCTGAGTGCCCCACATTTGCAGACTATTTGGGACGCACTTGTGCACTCAAAATACTAAGCGTAAGTGCAAAAGTGCGTGATTTGGGACGCGGCTCTAGTCTTTCAAAACCAAGGAAAAACGTCCTATTGTGTCATAATCCATGAAGTCTCTGTCGTGCTGTGTCTCAAATCGCATACTTGCGTGCTCAAAGTTAGTTTTTTTAGTGCGTAAGTGTGTCTCAATTCTTAGTATGCGAAATTGAGTGCGCCATGCACACTAAATTGGCACTAAAACGCCCACAAAACTGAGTATGGTTTGATGGACACTATCTACCCTAAACAGCTCCATCTTAATGACATTTTAAACGGAATATACATATATATACATATACTTACAGGTGTATTTTCCGCAGTAGAAGGATGAGAAGTCTTTGGTGCTGATACCAGCTTATATATCGTGAATATTTCAATTCTCATATTTTTTCTTTATTTCTTTTTCCAAACTTGCAAAACATGCTGCCAGCAGGTGGCGATAGCGTTCAAACAGCTGGTTGCAACCATCGTTAAATAGTAGTAGAAGAAGAAGCTGTCGCGTCATTTCCTGTTAGTGCGTAGCGGCAGTGTTTGATTTGAGACATACTATCTGTGGAGAATTTGCGTACTAGTTAGTATGTACACTATCCTGATGCATACTAACTTCTAGTACACTAAGAGAAGTATGCGATCTGAGACACAGCATCGGTCTTCAAAGCTGTACACCTGTAGAGAACAGCTGACGGTCTACAGGTGCAGCGGCATGTGTTCGGCAGTTGCTCGCGGGTCAAACGTGTCACCACCTTTCTCAAGCTCTGATGGACGGCCCTGCTAGCCGGAGCGAGCTAACAAATGACGGCGGCAGCTGCCGCGAGGGAGACTTCCACCCTGAAGTTCGCACCCTCGAGAAAAAAAACCAAGCACACACCGCGTCTCATAATGAGCTCGGGGAGTGTGTGTGGGGTTTCTTGATGTCAGGAGGACACAGGGGGGGTCCTCGGGGGAGTCTCGGTTTACACAGTGGGTTTAGATTAGAAATTGTCTTGGAGAGCAGCCGTCGTCAGCCTTCTAAAATAACTGATATCAATTATTCAAGAGAAATCAGGATAAGCGCTAGAGTGGCTAATTCGCCTGATGAGCAGTCGCTACAGTATTGTAGCATCAGCGTACAAATATTTAAAATGTACTTTATAGAAGGGAAATAATTGGTCGTTTCACTACTTTTAGGCAGACAAGTCAAAGCAAAGCTTTTCGTCTATGTTTATGTTTATGTTTATGTTTTTATTGTGTGGTATAAGTAAAACAATACGATTGGTGATGTCCGATACAAAAGTAATTTGTATTCTTGATCTCGAGCTTCGTCTTATGGCTCAGCTCTTTTCCCAGAAGGAGGATACAGTGACCAGATTGACCTCACTTGTGAACAAGGCCACAAGATACTTCAAGTCCTTTAAACCTGGACTGGACGCTAGTCTTCTCTAAATGTATATTTCATTGACAAGAAGATAGATAACGTTACGTCACACATACGTTTGTTATTTTCTGTGACACAACAGGAAGCCACAGCTTTTGCTAGTTATTATATTGTGTTCAGAGTCCACTAGATGGCGGTCTCTGCAATATTTTCCTTTGTTTTGAACAACTGTTCTAATGAAACGTCACATCATTTTTAAACTGATGGCGCCACCTACTGACCTCTGAACAACATGACACTGTTTCATGAAGCTTCATCAGACCATCACTATCGTATGCCTAAAAAAAGTGGGAAATAAGGTAGAAAATAATAATAACTTAACACGTATATACCATATATATACTGTATATATTTTCTTTTTTTTCAAAAACACAAGGACCCCCCATAGTGTTGTCTAACTACTGTTGGCAACACCTGTGGACCTTTGAAAATAAATTAAAGACACATTCCTATATCTAAAACAAAATAATGTGAACCCTATCCTTTAACATTTTATTTTTACAGAGCACCAGACATGACACGGTTAAAAAAAAATGCCACAAAATAATGATTCATTAAAATATTTAAATGTATTAATGGTAGTTTAGCCTGATCACGTCATCAGCCAGTGTAGCTCAAGTTTACTGGGTACGGGACGTCACTTTTAGGTGATTGTTTTTAAAAATCTTTTTGTGATATTAAGAACTTAATATTAAGGTATTACTCTCAATAAGATACATTGTTTTGAGGAATAACTAAAAAATAGGCTAACTATTGTTTGTTTTTTTCGATTTGTTTAGCACATTATTTATATTCTCACATTATTGACACCATAGAGTTTATTCTGGAGAATGTACTGACTTAATATTACTACCATGTGTTAGACTAGAAGAGAGGTATTACATTGTATTTTTATTGTGAAAAAATCTGAATATTTATACAAAACCAACAACAGAGAAGACTTGACCCTCATATTGGGAAACAAATTATCGGCGCACCGGACATGACATGGAAAAAAAAAGAATATATATATAAAAATATACAATAAATATAGATACAAGAAATGACCACGCAAAATAATAAGCATTGATATTACATTGTAACGTGAATTTTATTTTCACGTTACACGTGACTTTGATTGTGGTTTCTAGTGAAGGTTGTTTTTAGGTGAGCAAACCCAGCGCACCTTCACTTGGAACCACAACTAGTCCCTGTTTCAAAGTTGGTCCTGTTTAAATATTCAGGTTTTTATCAAAATACAATGCAGTATCATTATTATTTCATGACCACAAATATATATAGAAATTTTACAATGTTGTTTCCGGGGGTCTGTAAATTTGTTTCCCAATTTGAGGAAATGCATCACATCTTTTAAACAGATTAAATGTGTTCAGTGATGTTAAACTAAGGTTCCATAGAGCGCCATCGATGGACAGGGTTTGCAACTACACTCTTTTCTGATTGACAAATTGACCACGAAATAATATTGATATTACATTGTAATGTGAATATTTAAATAGAACCAACTTTGAAACAGGGACTTTGGTTATAAATATTCAGGTTTTTAACTAAATACAATGCAATATCATGACTTATTATTTTGTGGCCACAAATATATATATATATATATATATATATATATATATATATATATATATAAATTGCCATGTCGTGTCCGGGGGTCTGTAAATCCCCACTTTGAGGAAATACATCACATCTTTTAAACAGATTAAATGTGTTTAGTGATGTTAAACTAAGGTTCCATAGAGCGCCATCGATGGACAGGGTTTGCAACTACACTCTTTTCTGATTGAGGAACATGGTCTCTGATTTTGAGGAGCTGATCCTCATCACACTCTACACAGGTTTGCCCTCCATTGCGACGGTATCTGTCGGTGCCTTCGTGTGATTGGTACGTCCTCTGTCACTGTGCAATAAAGGTAGAGGAGGTGAAGCCAGAAGCCCCCCGGAGACAGCGTTCAAATATTGTCACCCTCCACATTATTTCTAGAGGGTCTCACAAAAAAGCCGCGCCAAATAAACCTCCCGTTTGAAATGCGAGACGTTTCCAATGCGCCGCTGCCGTGCCTCGCATCGCTGCAAAAATGCGACGGGCCTGCCAAGAACTCGACGATGGCGAAATGAATCGGCCGAGCGCAAGGAGTGTCGTCTAAACATGTGTGTCAGTCATCGGGAAGCATTCGAAACTCGTGCTAATTCACCACCGTCTACTCGAGGTAATGTAATCGATCCCGTCCCCGGTGATACCCTTGTCCGCCGTCTGGCTGGATACAGGCAGCGCTCCAAAATGTCTAAACGGCCACCGGTGCTAGTGAACTCTGACCTAATACAACCCACACTGTGGACACTGCTGGTAACAAGCCTGATTCTCCACCACTTTGGAAGGGAAAACTGGGATAACAAATAAAGATTGACAGGTGAGCTAAGCACCAAAGCACTAAAATGGGGTTGAAAACTACTTTTCATACGTCATCTATTCCAGTATTCTTTTTGAAAGACCTTTTAAATGACACTTATTGACCCCTTTCCACTACACAGTTCCATTGGCTCTTGACTCTGATCGCACTGGGCGGGGCCGTCATAGCTCCTAGAAACTCTGAGGCAATATCACTACTTACCGGACAACAAAAAAGGAACAGACCTTATCCTAAGAACAACTTTTCGGACAGTCCAACCAAACTCCTTGCGTTGTTTTTAAAGAAAAAGGAGGGTTTGTTTCTTGTGTCAGCGGTTGTGCTGCTGACTATTGACCAATCAGTGACCAGCATTCGGTCAGTGTCAGCGTTTTACTAGAAATGTCTATGGGCAAGAATCTGGACGATACTATATGTATCACGGTACAGGGACAACGGTATTGTGATAATGTAGTAACAAGTATATATGTGTAGTATTGTCGAGTACTTGACTCTGGTGTTGCAGTATTTATAGACCACATGACTCTGGACGAATTCGTAACTGCTATTTTGTTTTGAAAACCAAAACATGTTCAGACGTCGGCTTTAAAAGCTGCTGGAGTCGCCTGTATCCTCTCGTCCTCAGTCATCACCAGGATCTTGCATTGTTTCTTAAGCTGCGGAGGACGTAATGACTGCTGCCATCTGACAGACGGAAATTGAATGGAAACACACACAAAAATCCATACAGTGTGGTCGAATATCAACAGTATTGATATTTAGTATTGATATAACGCCTCTACTTTTTGTACCGCCTCGGCTCGCTTGGAAGTGCTAGAGGTATTGAAAATAAATGTGATCTGCTGCGATGTACTTTGCTGGTGCTAGTAGGAATTGGCCAAAAGTGTTGAGAAATGAGACTATCTCTGAGTTTGACTCACGTTCCTCCAGGCTGAAGAAGGGATTAAAGATGATTCACTTCAATTCCGTGGAGACTTTAATAAGTGAAAGATGTTGATGCTGATTCACACGTTTGAATCATCGCCTTCATGCACATGACGTCACCTTAACAGACCATGATGAAGCTGAATTGAGGACTTCAGATTTAAAACAACGGCGGAACACAAAAAACAGGGACAAAGCAGAGACAAGTTAGTAAAGAAAAGTCAAGTAATGTTTATTTGTAAAGATCCTTCTAGACCGGATTCACAAAGAACTTTAACAATCAAAAACAAAAACACAGTTAAAATACATACTTTAAAAGATAAAGACACATAAGACAAACACAGGAGTCCCAGAAAATCAGGGTAAAGCACAAATAAAAATGTCTTAAGATGTTTCTTGAAGGAGTCAGTAGATCATCAAACACAGAGGAAGATCGTTCCAAAGCTTAGGAGCAACAGTCTGGAAGGATTTCTCTCCTCTGGTCCGGAAGCGTGTTCAGGAACCATCAGTAGATTCTGATCCACAGACCTCAGAGCCCGAGCCGGGGTGTAAGGCTGGATCAGGTCACTGATGTAAGGAGGAGTCTGACCATGAATAGATCTGAAAGAAAGAACCAGAATTTTAAAATTGATCCTGAAAGAAACTGGAAGCCAGTGAAGACTTTTAAGGATCGGAGAAATGTGAGTTCTTCTACTAGAGCAGGTCAGAATTCTTGCTGCAGAGTTTTGTATTAACTGCAGACGAGACAGATCCTTCTTGTTTAGACACCAAAATAAACTGTTATAATAGCCTAACGCTATGGAACGCATGGATTATAAAACTTCAGATCATGTTGTGACATAATTTACCTAAATTTAGAGATTTTTCTCAGTTAGGGAAACAGTTTCCGGTCAGTTTTCTTCACTTTCTTCACTAGAGACATACAAGTGAGTTTGAAATGATTGTTTTTGGCTCCACTAGTGCCAGAACAGTGTAGCTGTAATAAGGAGAAATCTCTATCTCCATCAAAATTAAATCAATCAATCAATAAAGTCAAAATCTAAGTGTTGCTGCCTGAACCCTTGTGTTATCTCAGGGTCAAGGTGACCCGTTGACCCGAAAACAAATGTGTTTGAAGTATCCCTTGTGTCGTCTCTGGGTCTAGACGAGAAAACACAGAGGTTAAGAGGAACTCAAACATAATTATAATTTTTAAAATCATAAACTAGAAGCACCAAAGCAGCACATACCTACGCCAAGACGCCAATTTAAGAGGACTTTCTAAAATCACAACCTACAATGGAAACATTTAATCAGCTCCCATGATGCAACCATTCACTTTTGCTCTCCAACTCATGGACTGTCTTCGGGAGCACCAGAGGACCAGAGAGCCAGACGTGTTCCAGGTGCTTGCCAATGCAGTTAGACTTCACCATGAACGAGACTAAACAAAAGTGAGTGTTGGATTCTCACAGCTGCACAACCTGATGTCCGAAGCTCTGTCTTATCATTGCGTTTTTAGACCAAATCTTTTCAATCCCTCTCTCGGTCTGTCCTGATGAATCCATTTTGTACTTTTATTTTATCAAGTAGCGAGGAGGTCGTCTTGTATTTTAACAGGTCATTAGGGAAGTAGCAGCTAATTATGCTACATCGCTAATTAATGATAATTTATCAACTTAAAACAGATTCTTGAATTCTTGATAGTTGGACAAATAAGAATGAAAATTTGGTTTTATTTTATGTTATCTTTAATTATCCTCTTGTTTTTAAAATCTCATTTGTGAGTTAGTTATGAGTTTATTTTAAATATCATTAAGTAGAATTTGATGTTTCTTGGTGTTTGTCTTCACTGCACAAATGACACGACATACAAATGGACAATAAATTACTAACATGACAAATAAAAAGTCTTGTTGGCTCCAGTTATATAGTTGAATATATATTTGAATATAACACTTTTTTCCAGGATTTTTCTACGTGAAAAATAGTGAAGTTACAAAGTAAGAGTTAAGTAGTTTTGCAGATAAAATTACAATTGTAAAAACATGCATCTATGAAAAGTCTTCTATTCCCTACGATCACCACAAACACTATTTGTGACCCTGGTCTAGAAAGGCGCTATATAAATAGAGATTATTATTATTATTATTATTATTATTATTTAAGCTAAAATAAAGACAGATTTTATTCATAGCTCTTGAGTGCATGTTTATTTCATTCATTACAATTTTCATGCTTTTTTAATTTTTTTTTTATACATTTCCTTGAATACTTTTTTTCGCGAACCTTTATTAAAACCAGCCAATAAATGTGACCATTTTTTGACCATTACAATTATCAAACCTTTCAGGAACAAAGGCCTAATATTTAGCATTTGGCACAAATGCTTAAGTAGCCTAAGTAACTATTTGAGAAATTTAAATATGACTGATCGTTCTATGAAGAAAAAACACGCCTATTTTTTAATTTATTATTTGTATTTATTCTCCGGATTGGGTTGCGATAGAGCAGACCTGGGCGACTGTATTGTAATGTCAAAGTATTATCATGTATAAATGGTTCTAATGCATTAACAAATGTATTTTGTATTTATTATTCATTTAAATTTCAACATAACACTTATTTACTTTTTGTGTGTAATTTTTCGAGTATATATTAATCCCTCAAAACATTTTTTAAAAGTAAGTTGAAGAAATATTTTGAAAAAACTCATATATACAAGAATAAAATTGCAGCTTATTTAGCTTAATAAAAGTCACAACCTAATGACGAATGTCCCTTTTTTTTAGGGATTTTTTCATCTTTCTTTTTCCTTGACGGCCCCTAACAACATTCACAGAATTTAATGTGGCCCTTGAAGAATTATAATAGCCCACCCCTGCGATAGAACCTTTGATTTAAATAGCTCCTGGTGTTTTTTAAAATCGTCATGTCATGAAAAACAGCTACTATAAATAAAGTTGTGTATAAATGGATTTTGATATTTCTGTGATTGAAAGTAGACATTTTGTCTCCAAAGGGAGGTGGATTATTTTATTTAAAAGCTGGAACCCAAAATGAAGTTATGTTAGAATCTACATATAAATAGAGTTTATTGTGGGACATGAGGAAAGTCTGCAGTAAAGTGCAGTTGTCAGCAGTTGTTCCACTTTAATAACACCATGCGCGACAGGAGGAGCATAAATCTGCTCTTTTAAGCCTCCTGGACTCTTATTTTTGAAAAGATTCCACACGCGTGTTTGCTCTTCATCCTCCTCTTCATCCTCCTCTTCATCCTCGCCCCCCCTCCCTCCTCCCCTCCGGGTCTGTTTCACGTGCCGCGCTCGCTCCCGTCTCACTCAGACATTCTGTCGCCGTCCCCGTGACGTCACGAGCACCCGGAACGTCCTCTTCTGGGGCTGTTTCCCTCCGCCGAGCTGCAACACGATATAGTTCCTTTTCTTCCTCAGAACCAACTCAAAGGCGCCAATTCTGATACGTGAAATTGAAAACTACACTCCTAACATATTTATGTAATACTGCAGCTAAATATATACATATTTACAGATCGAATTCTATTACTTAGTTAATGTGTCATGTTTACTACTTAACTCTAAAATTGAATTTTATTTTTTATTTCTCTATACTTTCAGAATATTTAAATCCATACCCTGTTGAAAATAATTCGTTTAAATACTTAAAAACATTTGGGGTTGTACATACTGAAATAATTATTCCGATATTACGTTTATATTACAACTCAAATAATAATTTGATTAAAAACAATTCTTTTCGATTTAACAATTTCACTTCCTTTTACTACAAAACATTTTTGTTATTTATTTATCGATCATAATCAAGAGTTTTATTTTATTATTAACACCACATACACAGAGCTTTTGTTTTTTAATCATCATCATTTTTTTAAATTAAATATAAGGTTGATTTTCCCTCTTAAAAATAATTTCATAAATTCATTATAATAATGACAGTTTTATTTTAATTTGGATTAAACTAAAATAATCATTCCAGTTTTACATTTATGTTACATCTAGGAATATAATTTTATTGAAATTCGATTTAACCAAACAAATTTCGCCTTTTTTTTACATGCATATAATGTTCAATGTTTTATAATGAAGATATACATTTTTTAAACATACACAACACACTCAAAATGGTTCGGTCACAACATTTGTTTTTTGCTTTTAATCAATAGGTTGTTATGTTTTTAATCATTATGCCAACACATGTTCCCTATTAATAAATAATTAATTTCAATACATTCAGTATAATACTTACAATTTTACTTCATTTTCGATAATACTTATGCTGGCATTACATTTACATATCATCAAGAAATTTAATTCAAAACAATTTATTTCCATTTAACCAAACAATTTTCACCTCCTGTTTTAGTTATCCATCATAATCAAGTATATATTTATTTAAATGTTCACCTCATTCAAGTTGTTGTAGACCATTTGAAAAGCTTAAAAATACCAGCATGTATGAACTTGTCTGGTGTGATTCACATCCTCAAAGACACTTTTCTTCCCGTGATAACGCTCTTGTTATCGTGCCGCCATCAGAGCTCGGAAGTTTAAAAGTTCACACAATTTGATGCTGATCCCTTGAACCTGCAGCGTTTACTTTAGTCAGTTGTAGAGCTTTGACACCGGATTACAAATAGTAGCTAAGCAGGGATAAGTGGTTTCTATCAATCACATTTGTTTACTTTTGTATTAATGTATTAATCATTTTATTTACAAGCGAGCAACTTTTATAATTGTCTTTCTCTCCCCATAATTTAATAAAGTTATTCAAATCTCTTTCTTTTACTCTCATAATATCCACAGTCTTCACATCACAATTGTGACTGAAAAAAAAAGTAAAAATACTTTGACTCTTGAGCTCTGTTATATTCAGTTTAACTAATTATTTATCTACAATATTATGGACTCATATGGACAAATTAAAAAGTCACTCATCTTTTTCCAGAACTGTTTCTTTTATCTATTAATGTCATTGCAAAGACGGTTTTGCAACTTTTATTAAACATGTTTTTACACCTTCATTTGTCTTTAGTAACCTGCTATTTTATTATTTAAGTAAGTAAGTAATTTATATTTATGGAGCGCTTTTCTAGACCAGGGTCACAAAGCGCTTAAACAATCAAAAATACATTCTAAAGCTGAACATTCCTCCAAACCTGAAATGTATACATTGAATTTACACCTTTTACAATTAATTTTAGACGGTGAAACTGAGATGTTTTGATTTAAAACGCTTTTTTTAAACTTGTGTGAGAAGTCTTGACCAAATACTACATTTATTCTCTAACAATAAGTGCATTTCTATCCATACAAACCTCTTAATATGATGCAAACTTGAAACTGTTTCGAAAAAAACAAGAACATCCAACTGTTTTTGCTTTCTTTTTTACAGAACAATTCATCTTCTTTGTGACGAGTTTCTGAACTCATCAGAGTGTCTTCATGTCCAGGACCTCATTGTTCCTCAATTACATAATCCATGTCCACGTTCAATGGAGATGTGAGTAAAAAGTAGGTCTTGTTATTGTCAGTGGCAGCGGCTCGGCGGCGTGATACTGGCGCTCCGGCGGAGGGTGAAGCGGCCCCGCGACTCACTGACGCCAGGTCGAGCAGAGCCTCCGCGCAGACAGACGGAGCTCACGAGAGGGATCGAAGAACGACCGGAGACACCGCAACACACGGTAAAAATCACTTTTTTTAAATAATATAATGAAATTAAAGTACCTTAAAAACAAAGTTAACTTGCCGTAAAAAGTTTCTGAAATAGACCGATGGCGAAAAGTAGATCGTAACGGTTGGAAAGTAAAAGGGAAAAAAAAAAAGTTTCCCCTTTTATTCAAACATTAAAATGAAAAAACAACTTTTGTGAATATTAACTTTCGATGATGCGTGCAAGAAAAATAAAAAAAAACGTTTAATGCTGTCATCAAGCGATATTGTTTACATGTTTGCAAGTTGTTGCGGTTTTTACGTGCAAATTACAAAATAAAATCTCGTAACTTCCTGTTACCGATAGTTAAAAGTTAAAAATAAAAGCTATTTTGTTAAACTATAAAATTGGTTTACACAGTCTTTAATTTTATATTCCAGGTCAACTAATTGAAAGATAAAATCAATTATTATTGATGTAGTTATGCTTGATAATTGATCTAAATATGTATTTTTTTTTCCCATTTATTTTTGTAAATGTATTTCATTGTTTTTGTTAGCACATCTCAAAAAATAATAATTGATTTTCTGGTGATCAATAAGATATTAAGAAAGATTGTGGGTTTCATAAAGAGGGTGTTGTTCAGTGATGGATGGAGAGCGGGACAAGTTATCGACCACCATGGATCAGATTCACCCCACAGGACAAGAATCCTCATCCTTGTCACGTGAATCACTTCAATTAGAGATGGACCGTAAACTAGGGATAGAACATGTTTGCACAGGAACCGTATCGCAGCATCGCCCATGAATCATCTCGAAAGACAGAGAGCGACTTAACCACTAGGTGTATATATAGGTTAGCGACATTCCTGGCGCTCGGGCGACTCAGTCACAACAGTAGTGCCGAGTATTAAAACCCTTGCGTGTGTCGGGCTCAGACGACATACCCGGCCATGTGTCGCGGGTCGAGGTGTCCATCCTCACGCGGCACTAACACAACACTCGAGTGCCGAGCATAGCTGAGGTGCCTGCCCTGAAAACCATGCATGTGTTTGCCGGTGATGTCCGCAGGGGGTATTATTCGCAGGTTTGGTTGTGCCGTCTGGGCTGATGGTTGACCTTGATGGGGGTCGACGTGGCGTCTAAGGTCAATGTCAAGTCAGGGCTCGAAAAAGTGCATCATAAGCCTGCACGAGTATTCTTAGGCTTGATATCAGGATATTTAAAGACCAGACTGTGTGAGGAAACACATCCAGGGACATTAAATTGCAATAGGTTGATGGAAGTTGAAGAAGTAGGGATGTACGCTGCAGAAAAAATAATAATATTTTAAGTATGTTTATTAGCGGGCAGGATCGCCACAGCAAGAAGGTTTCGGGTTCGCAGGCAATTGCGTTAACGTTTGTATGTTCTCCCTGATTTACGTGGGTTTACTCCAGTTTCCTCCCACAGTCCAAAAACCTACAGCGTCATTGGTAACTTGGGGTGAAATTGTCCGTATGTATGTGTGTGTGTGCGAATGGTTGTCTGTCTTTGTAAGTAAGTAATTTTTATTTGTATAGCGCTTTTCCAGACCAGGGTCACAAAGCGCTTAAACAATCAAAACAATATTCAATAAAGTATATACTTTAAAGGGCAAGATAAAACTGAGAACACAACAGGAGTTCCAGGAAATCAAGGGAAAGCCTGCCCTGCGACAGACTGGCGTCCTGTCCAGGGTGTCCCCGCTTCTCTCGCCCAGAAAAAACTGGGATAGACTCCAGCCCCCGCGGACGGGTTACCTTTTTTTCTGATGCATTCTCCTACCGAAAAAAAGTGTAGGTGATGGTTCAATTGTAGTTAAGTTGTTTTTTTTTCATTTTTGTGCACAGTAGTTTGAAGCCAAAAAATAAGTAAAATATTTTCGATACACTGATACAATAACTTGGATACTGGTTCCTATAGGTTTGTTTTGGCAAGAATCTAGTCAACAATAAGATATTTTGTGCTACTGTGCTGATATATTTGTAGTATTGTCCAGTACTGGACTCTGGTGTTGCAGAATTTACCGACCACATGACTCTTGAATACTGATTTTATTTGTTTTGAAACCAAAATATGTCTGCTGGAGTCGACTGCATCCTCTCGTCCTCAGTCATCGCCGACATCTTTTGGGGATTTCATTGTTCCTTCAGCTTAGTGGATGATGCAATGGTTTGAAGTCAATATCATACTAAAACTTAATGTTGTTGTTGTTTTTTTAAAGTTAAATATAAAAGGGTTTTCATATAAATCAGTATTTCTCAAAGTGCTTAGTGAATAATGCAGAAGAAAAAATTACATTCTGAATTCTCGCAATTGGATTTTCTTTCCTAAATTTTCAGCCCTTCCTAAATTACACAAATTAGTCACAACCCTTGCTTTATTATGGTTTTGGATAAACATGGCAGTCACTTTACGCTATATTAAACAAGTACTTAAACATGGTTGTAAAGTTATTGCCATAAATGCTGCACTCCAATAATATATTGAAGTTTTTTTTACAAATATTACATTTTAATTTATCATCATTCATTTTTGAACACCAGCATCTCTGTCACTTTTAAATCCCATCCTGTCACTGAGCTTTGCATCTGCATTCATTCCCTCCCTCCTTCTCCCTTCCCTCTTTTAAGCCATCACTCTCCTCTTCCTGCTCTCCACTGTTTATAGCCAATGACTGCATTGAGCGGAGGCTAATGGAGGCCTCGTCCAGGACCCTGATGATAAATAATGTAGCTTTTTTTTTTTTTTTTTCACAACGCTGCGTCTCCGGGGACGGTCCAGAGAGCACCATTACTGCCTTCTCATCCTCAACAGCCGGGGCCTAAATTGATTAACAGACACCGGAGCGGTGCAAAATGATCCATGATGGTAGCGTAGTGGCTAACAGCACACATCAGGTGGGTCAACCCTTCCGCCCAGTTGGTGTAGCTATGATTCCACTCAGGGCCTCCACTTAGGCTTTTTTTTTTATTTTTCCTGTAGCGGGGCTGAGTGATGATTATCACAATCCCCCATAACAGGACAAGGAGGAGAGGGTTGTAGACTAACAGTAGAAGAGCTGGTAATGAATGGTGTGTGTGCTGCTGAGTTCATAGGGAAGTCCACCGGCGGCATAATTTGACTCACCGAGACAGATATGTCTCAAGATAAGCAACGTTAAAAGGATCGTTACATTTCGACCACATTTTAGATGCCGTCTGTTTTTTCTCTCCAGTCTCCAGAGCCTCTGCGAGGTTCTCAGAGGACACATGATTAGATGATTCGATCACCGTGCATTAAAGAATAAAGACACTAGCTTGTGTGATAGCAGACTGCAGTGGACGCAGAGTCCTTGCAACTCCCTTCTCGCCTCCATGTTAAAGTCTTTTTTAATGGCGGCGGGTGAAACATATTCTAGGTGGGACTCTTTTCCCGAATTTTTCTCTGCCTGTACCATTGAAAGAACCAGTCAAAATAGTCTAAACTTACACAATATTACATGTGGAAATCAACACTTGGAGCAGTGGATGATGAATAATAATGTTTGTTATTCTCCTTGTTTAGATACAAATAAAAAATGTACTATTACATACGTCATACAGAATAAATATATAAAAATGATGGTACAATAAGTAAGTAAGTAAGTAATTTTTATTTGTATAGCTCTTTTCCAGACCAGGGTCACAAAGCGCTTAAACAATCAAAACAATATTCAATAAAGTATATATTTTAAAGATCAAGATAAAACTGATAACACTACAGGAGTTCCAGAAAATCAAGGAAAAGCCTGAACAAATAAAAACTTTGGATACTGGTTCCTAGAGGCGTGTTTTGGCAAGAATCTGGTGATACAGTACGTATCACGATACAGAACCAACGATACGATATATTGTGCTAGTGTTGAAACAAGGATATATTTGTAGTATTGTCGAGTACTTGACTCTGGTGTTGCATAATTTACAGACCACGTGACTCTTGGAGATGTCGTAACTGATTTTATTTGTTTTGAAACCAAAATATGTCTGCTGGAGTCGACT
This sequence comes from Callionymus lyra, assembly GCF_982586985.1. Classification (NCBI taxonomy): domain Eukaryota; kingdom Metazoa; phylum Chordata; class Actinopteri; order Syngnathiformes; family Callionymidae; genus Callionymus; species Callionymus lyra. The sequence goes on from NC_141818.1 coordinate 40,968,065, forward strand.
GTATCCTCTCGTCCTCAGTCATCGCCGACATCTTAAAGTAAAGGTAAACAACCTGTCCTCTAGACCAGGACACCAGAGACACTTTCTGCACACTTATCACAAACAGACACAAAGAGACTTCAAATAGAAAAAAAGAATAATAAAAAAGAATACTTGTAAAATCGAGGTGGAGAAAACCAGCACGGTACAACCTAGTAATACTGTGGGAGGATCATATTCAGAGACGACACTTCTCTGTTATTTTTGCGATGGTGTATGACGGCTGATCATTATAGAAACGTGTTGTCACTGACGGCTCTTCAAAAAGCAACCAACAGATGGACCGGATATGACGAACAATTGACATTAACCAAGATTATAATCAGAACGTGAACTCAAATATAGTTCATCAGTGTGAAGACTTCTGCAAACATACACAATCATCACTGTTGATGATTATTTTCAAACTAAAAAATTAAATATAAAGAGATAAACAAATTAAAAAACACAACTAAATCTGTGAGAGGGCGGCGCCACTGGTTTTGTATTATATTGAACTACCAGTAACTCCAATTTGAATCCATCCATGGCAATGAGGAGTTTTATTTGGGTTGAACCAAACGGGTATAATGGTACAGATTATTAAAAAAATTAAATCAGAATGCATTATAATGTTACAATATCGAGTATTAGAGCATGAGATACATTATTTGCACATCAATGCCAGTGCGGTGTTAGTGTCAGGTAGTAGCTTAATCATAAGCATACATTCATAATGACGGACGAGTTAAAACTCAGTCAGAAACTACTTTGGTAATTAACTTTACTATCACCTAACTAACGTTAGCTTCAGATAGCAACCTGTATGGGAAAAAACATATGAAACTGAGGGAATCATTGACTGTACCTGTTGATTCTCCACATAAAAAAATCAAGGTTTACAGATGTTAAAATGTCACCCGTACTTTGTATTGGAACTTAAAGGATTCAGACAACTTGTTCAGGTGCTTGAACTACACTATGTGTTGATGCAATGGAAACATCTGACTCAAACAATTTTTCCCTGCGATGTATGAACGTGGGAAACAAGACGTTTAAATAAAAAAGGGAGTAAGTAGAGAGATTGTCGAGATGCATGTAACACATGGACGTCTAAAAAAAATCGTGGTTCTACTTCATGCATGCTCTGCCCTCTACAGGCTGTTGCTATGGATTTCCTCAGGAAGAGGCCTGTACAGGGTAGAGCCATTTTCATTATTCAATAGCAGATTGCCGATCAAATTGAAATGAATCCATTCAGACCCTTGTAAATCAAAAATTTAAGTAAGTTTTAAGAAGTTTTATTGCAATACAGGAATCTTTTTGCGGCAACCAGGTTCTGAAACAGCTGATTTTCAACTAAGTCCAACAGGTCAAGATAAAATCATATAATATATAAGAAACTATTTCCTGTATATTATTGTTATCTGTAGGGTTGTCACGATACCAACATTTCAGTAGCAGAAACCAATACCAGTATATTATTTCCTATACTTCGATACTTTTCGACATTTTTGGATACTTTACAATACCATGGTTGAAAAAAACAAGCCTTACTTAGAGGTAAAGAACATTATTAGCTAAAGAAAACTAACAATGATTCATTGTACATATAGATGCAAAAATAAATACCCAACAGCTATAGAACATTCAACATTCACATTGTTGAGCAGCCTTCAAGTATAATAACAAATATTCTTCAAACATTTGTCTTATAAATGTGCAAATGAATGCGAAAACTTTCAACTATTCTACATTCTAACAGTAATGAAGAGCAGTCTTCAAGTCTGAAACAAACACCTAAGTGAAGCTGTAGGGAAGTGTTTCTCCATCTCAAATAACAACGTTAGTTTAACGTAACATAAGTTATATCGAACTGAAATTTACTCACCTTGAACTCTTAAACAAGTCTTGAATACGATTTTCAGATTTTTGTTGGTTTGAAGTGTTTCTACCTTCATTTTCCAAAACCTCATAGTGTTAATATTTACTCCGAATACATCCTCCTCAATCCAAGTTATTTCCAAATGTGACTCAGACTGGCAGGTTTATCATATCATCAATATCATTGAGATTGTTATCTGCAACGCCATCATTTTTCTTGATACTTTAAGATATGTTTAAAAACATGTTTTATGTTGAGTCTTCCTAAGAGGATCAGTTAATATGAGCCTATTTCCATCGGCTGGCATCTTATCCAAAAACCTCCGTAAATAACATTTTATTTCAAACTCTTAAATGTCATAAGTTTGAGAACCCGTGGTCTATGCTTCTAAAAATACAAGTTACAAATACTAATTTTATATTTGTGGATATCTCAACACACCTGCAACCATTGAATATTTGCAGATCAGCCTCTGTACAGTAACAAATATTAGTGAGACAAAATACTAAAGTGCTCTGTACCACACGTGTACTTAAGATATAGATGAGTCCAGTGAAGATCTTGTTGGCTGTTTTAATGTGAACTAAATTCTTGACACACTGCGAGATAGTGATACTATCTCGTCATTGTTAATACGAATCATTTTAAAATAATAAGGGGGGTGTTAATGTGTGGAAACTCCCACCATGCACCTGTGAGGGGTGTTGAAGGTCTGGACAGAAGGTCTTGATGATGGTTCCTGCCACCAAGAATGGATTTAATTTATTTTTGTTGCTCTTCCAACTGATGACATCATATTGGGCTTCTGAAAAAAACAGGAACAACAACTCGGCTGACTCACCACCTGATGATGTAAAAAAAAAGAATTGTCAGGGTGTATGATGAAGACAATTTGGACTCGATACTTGATACTAAGGACGAGTACAGAGGTTCTCACATTAGGAAGATTGCGAATTCAGTGTTGAAACCCTGGAAGACATTCAATAATACAAGTATGCTTATAGGGACAAACTTACATTTTTACAATGTGTAAAGTTGAAACATGGATCATAAATAACAACATGATGTTGATATTTTCATTTAGTGAAAAAAACATGAACATGAAGTACAATATAAAATCTAAAATCAAGCTGCCAATACTCTGTTTATTTAGATATGAGACAATGTAAACACCTTGCTTAAGATGTAGCAGGGTGACTTAAAGTATTATCTCAAATATACATGTATTTTTGTGTCTCAATCTAAACTAGTGTCTTCATAACACAGTCATAAATAGAATACTCAAGCGCTAAAATAATCGAATGCTGCAGACATGATTTCACAGCAGTTACGATGCCAAAATATTGCATCTCCGATGTCATTCTGAATCCGATCTACTTGTTCTCGGAGGCATGTGAACAAAAAGAAGGATTGTAAGTTGTAAGTTGTTCTCTGAACTACGTGACCTTCCTTGACTCGACGGAGCCAATGACGATGTTCGTCTGTTAGTGTCTCTGACTGATCGGTATCACCAGCTCTAAGTAAAGGTGTGAGTTGGAATGTGGCGATGACTGTCGTTGGCAGCGGTGGGTGCAGACACACACAGAATACAGCACCTGTTCTCAGCAAATTTGTCCTACCCGTGAGTCACTCACCCCCGTTGGTCACACAGATAGAAGCTGCTATTCTGTAATCTGAATCTGAACCACATGGTTGGTCTCTGCCGGGAAGAAATCCTATATGCTGCGGACAGTACAGTCCAAATGATGCATCCTTCCATCACCTCAAAGCGAAAGAGTTAAAACACTCCTTCCTTGATCGTGACTCACGTCGATGTCCCTTCAGTCAGCAACTTTATCCGTTGAAGTACTGGGAACACAAGGTCAAATATTCCGGAGGGACTGAAGTCAAACGAAACAATCCTTTTGTTGTCAGAGCTCGGTAAAACATTTCCCGTAGAATGTTTCCATGCTTTAGCAATCCCTCTTGTCTAAAGAGTTTTTCATTTGATTGAGTTGTATATTGTGATCTGTGTTGTGCATATATTTTTCATGATCAAAGTATGGGTGTGTGTTGGCAATAATCTGTCGATTCTAAATATATTGCGATACAAGGGCAACGCTATGATAAATAGCGATATATTGTGGTATTGTAGGAAGAAGGAGTGTAAGTGTGTGTGTGTGTACAAATGTGGGAGTTCTTGACTTGAATGGCGTTGCAGAATTTACAGACCAAATGACTCTTGATGACGTTGTAGCTGCTTTTATTGTTACTATATTGTTGACTGTATCCTCTCGTCCTCAGTCATTGTCAGGATATCGTGGGATTTTAATGTTTATTTAGTTGCAGAGGACGTAACGACCAAAGCCATGTAGCAACCAGTAGTTTAATTTCAACCCCAATATTTAACACAATGTGAATTTTTGCATGTTAATTGTTAATTAAATATGTATATACACACACACATATATATATATATATATTGTATTTATTAGTGGTGGTCTGATGAAGCTTCATGAAGCAGTGTCATTATCTTCAGAGTCCACTAGATGGCTGCACTATTTTCCTTTGTTTTGACGACTGTTCTAATGAAACATCACATTATTTTTAAACTGACGGCTCAACCTACAGACCCCTAAACCACATGACACTGTGTCATGAAGCATCATCAGACCATATATAAATTATTAAATTATTTTACAATTATTAAGTCAAAACAGTATTTTGGAAAAGAATATTGCGAAATATGGCCATATTGATATTTTCTAACACCCCCATGAAGCATTAACTGATTATTTTGTGCTTTTATTTTTTACAAAACTGTCTCAATAACAGTTTATTCAGGAGTTTTTATTGTGCCAAGAGTCCTGAATGTTTTGCGCAGGTGCATCTGGTCTGTGTTTAGGCTACAGTATCAACAGTTGTAGGAGTTCAACGCTCTGGTTCTTGGCTTGGAATGATCTAGATAGCCTTAACCTTGGAGGAGCAACAGTAAAAGTCGACGTGTCATATCCTGCCAGCGTCAAGTGTTGAGCAGCCTTGTCACATATTTGTCATTATCTTCATCTGCATAGTGTGAAGTTTTTCTTTTCCGCGACACACATTTCTCGAGGAGATGTTTCTTTAGCGTTCGAACGCCAGAGAGCTGTGGACTGCATCTCTGTGTAGGACTTTGATAAGTGACAGTAACACAACGAGGTATATAGACAGGATGTTATGTGCGGAATGTCTGTTTGAGGAATGTGTCGGCTGCAGGGTGTCGACTGTGACTCCCGTTAACCAGAAGTCTTGACAGACTTGGACAGGATGAGTAAGACTGACCGGAGTTGGTGTTAGTGGCTGGCATTTTTGATGCTTACTCATGCTCTGTGAGGCTAATCGACGTTCTCTTCTCCGTCCACAGACTGAGGATCCTGAAGACACCTTAGATAGTTGTTTTCCTTCCTAAAACCTGGACGTTCCTCCACCTATAAAGTCCTTAAGGCCCGACGTCGCAGGGAGGAGGACCGCCTCGCCATCATGAACGTCACCTCGCTCTTCTCCTTCACCAGCCCGGCGGTCAAGAGGCTGCTCGGCTGGAAACAGGGGGACGAGGAGGAGAAGTGGGCGGAGAAGGCGGTGGACGCTCTGGTCAAGAAGCTGAAGAAGAAGAAGGGGGCGATGGAGGAGCTGGAGCGAGCCCTCAGCTGCCCGGGTCAGCCCAGTAACTGCGTGACGATCCCTCGATCCCTGGACGGACGACTGCAGGTGTCCCACCGGAAAGGTCTGCCGCATGTCATCTACTGCCGGGTCTGGCGCTGGCCGGACCTGCAGTCCCATCACGAGCTCAAGGCGCTGGAGTGTTGCGAATACCCTTTTGGATCCAAACAGAAGGACGTGTGTATTAACCCTTACCACTACAAACGAGTGGACAGTCCAGGTGAGCTCAATGGCAAGATTTTTGTCTTTTTTCCTTTATGTTATTCGCTATAACACAACTTAACATATTTCCGACACTATAAAATTTATACTATAAAGTACAGAAACACTTTTCTTTTCAAATGAGGGTATATTTGTAGTATTATCGAGTACTTCACTCTGGTGTTGCAAAATTTACAGACCACATGACTCGACAAAGTCGTAACTGTTTTATTTTTAGTTTATTTTTAAACCAAAAATATGTCCAAGCGTTGCTGTAGTGGACTGTATCCTCTCGTCCTCAGTTACCTATCTGACAGGATTTCGTTACAGAGGTTATAATGACTTCTGCCATCTAGGTGTTTGAAGTTGAATTGCAACACAAAAATTAACAAACGGCGTGAATATTTGTAAGTAAATGAATACATATGAAACACACTTTATTGAACTGTATATTGATATTTTCAAATTTAAAAATACGATTCGAAGCCTGTGCTGTTAAATATCTATATATTACTAGGGAAGAAATATTGTTGGGGGTTTGAGGATAATTTCATAGGACATTTTTAAATGTTCTACAGTCATTAACAAAAGTCTCGAATGGGTTTAAAACATTTTCTCGGGCCAATAAGAAAGAAACACCAGTTAAAAATTCCTTTCTCCTTAAAGTGTTAAAGTCAAAGCCACACGTGTGTCTGTGTGCGTTTGAGGCTGTGTGTGCGTTTGAGGCTGTGTGTGTGTTTGTGTGCGTAGAGCTTAAGGAGGAAATCGTATCCTGGGCAGAAGGTTCGCTTTGTTTTGGGCTCGCTGGCTTTTCTGCCTTTTTCTTTACACTCGCGGCAAACTCTCACACACTGCCACACACACACACACACACACCCTAAACTACAAACACACTTCTCCTCAGGATGACGTAGACAGGAAACGCACACAGCCAGTACAATGGCAGGAGGGAATTGTGGACGGCTGCCCTGCACACTTTTTGTTCTCTGTGGAAAATGGAAGACAGGATTTGGTTGTACTCTAGAACACCTGTCTGTTGACCTCCTCTAGTCACACACACTAAATCACACACACATCCTGCCAAAGTAGATCATTAGGAACTCAGGCTAAGTCCATGTTACTAATTTTAGGATATGTCGTATGCAAGAGAGTGACTAACAAAAACTTTTAAAATGTTTGAAGATAATTTCCGCGGTCTGTGTTACGATGCTCATTTTTTTAATGGTCGCTCTCGTCCCCAGTGCTGCCCCCTGTGTTGGTGCCGCGCAACAGCGAGTACAACGCCAAGCATTCGATGCTATCTCGCTTCCGCAATCCCCTGCAGCAGAACGAGCCGCACATGCCCCAGAACGCGACCTTCCCCGAATCCTTCACGCAGGCCAACACGATACCTTTCCCCACCTCGCCGGCGAACAGTTACCCCAACTCGCCCGGGAGCGGCAGCAACATCACCTTCCCCCACTCGCCGTCCAGCTCGGACCCTGGCAGCCCGTTCCAGATGCCAGGTAGGAGTTCGATGCGATCATTCTTTTCGACTAGATAATAGGACACGTAACCTTTTGGTGTCTGAATCCTTCATGTCGACGTTAATTTCACAGACTGACCATTAGACTCTATGTGACAGAAACAAGTGTCTTCATGTGTTTGACAAGAACACGCTTTGGTTTTGGATCTAAATGAATATACTATATTGCACTATTTTTAACTTATTAATATTCATATTTATACTTTTTATATATACATTCACTCTGCTGTGATTTGAGCGGTTGCCAAGCAACGAAATTTCGTCGCCCAATTTCCAAGTTTTCTCTGCAAAGACAATAAAAGAAAGTCTAAATTCATCCCTGTGTCGTGACGCGAGCGTACAAAAATTCTCAAGTCATGGAAGTTAACAATCGACCAAATCTGAGCTTCTTGGCAGAGGTATGCGTGTTTTTTCGGTGCTTTCTGTTGACCTCGACATGTTGACTTGCAGAGACGCCGCCTCCTGCCTACATGCCTCCAGAAGAGCAGATGACCCAAGACTGTCCTCAACCGATGGACACGAACCTCCTGGCTCCGCCCCTGCCTCTGGAGACCAACAACCGCATAGGTAAGCACCGCACACCTCGACCCCGTCGAGGGGCGACAGGTGTTTCGTTGCATAGACGCACCTTGACTGTGGGAAGTATCCCGCCACGTCTCTTGGTTATAAAAGCCGCTCTAATACCACTTTTAACGACTCCTGTAAAGTTCAGACCTCATGTCTTTCTCTGCGGGAGGTAATGACTTGATCTGTGTTAATGACAAGATTCACTAATTACCTTCAACCTCAAGCTCAGGAATGCGGCGAGGTAATTGCCGCTTTAAAGCCTCGTCGGTTTTTTTGGCATCTATCGTGACGGGCGGGAAGCTCCGGTGCAGCTCCCTCTAGTGGCCTGTGGAGAAACGTTCCGCCCGCACACGCTGACAGCTGAGGAAAAGGCAGTGTCTCTGGAAGTGGGAGTTTCATTTGTTTTAAAGGTTTTTCCACAAGCTGCATCCTGCTACTATTGTCGTCTGGTTCTGGGAGGAGGAACAACACCTGCCAGAGGAAGTTTGGCTTAGATAAGCATCATCTATTATTCTGTAGGAGTCCGGCGGGCACTGGCTCGTCCAAGATACCAGCTTGAGATATCCAGAGACCAACTATTGATCCTTTAAAGAGGAACACGCAGACAACAGACAGTGTCCATTGATTTGTTTCCTATGTGCGGTACTTTTTGGGTCCTCCATAATAACTCTTGTGCGGCCTGTGGGTCAAGGTGACCCGGAAATATCCCCCAGAGACACAAGGGATAAGGTTAATTTATTCATTTCTTTAGCTTTATTTAGACCTATGAACTACAATGTTTGCATACAATATACATGATTTATTCTCCTATATATTTAGCTTCAGTAATCTTTGTTTATAAATAAAAAATATATAAATAATTTTTATTGTAATCTCCAGAGGCCTGTTTTTAAAGAAAATATAATCCAGGTCAAAATCTGGAAAATCTGGAAATCCACTTATTCAGATAGTCTGTTTAATTTATATGGAGTTTTCTTTTTTAAACAATCTTTGATTGGATCATCTTGTCCAATGTCACTTTGAGTTTTTGTTTGTTTTTGGATGAAACACAAAAATGATTTTGCAACGTTAAAAAGAAAAAGGCTAAATATCCAATAGTTCACAAAGCCCTAGACATATTTAACGTATCATTTTTGTCAGTTATTCAACTCACTGGGTTTGTTTGATGGGTTCAAGGTAATATTTTGTATATTTTAACACTAAACTGAAGGAATACAAGTATTTATATATATATATATATATATATATATATATATATATATATACAAGTATCTTCAAAATAATAAAAAAGGATTATTTGACCAAAGTTTTGCTACATTTCCTTCCTTAAACGTGATCCTAAAACAGGGACCAGGAGAATCATAGGGTTTTTAAACAACACAAACTGACAGTTTGTTTAAAAGTGGGATTGTTGATTTCATAATCCTTCTTTCCCTTTTGATCAACTGTTTTTCAAGATTTCGTCCAATCTGATAACCAGTCCAATCAGATCATCTTTGAACAACTGGCCCCTGGAAATGTTGGATACAGGAAAAGGAACATATTCATTTTGACTCCATTGCTTTGTTGTATAGATAAAATAAATCTTGGCTTATGATTACATTTTTTAGTTTTGACACTATTCAGGGTCATAAACTTCATTTATTTCCTTCACTTTCAAACTGTTGTCCACCAGATTTGACTCAATTGTGTTCGCCTGAACGACAATGGTGCGTTTCCTGTGCAGATGTGCAGTCGGTGGCTTACGAGGAACCCAAGCACTGGTGCTCGATTGTTTACTACGAGCTCAACAACCGCGTGGGGGAAGCGTTCCAGGCGTCCTCCACCAGCGTGCTCGTCGACGGCTTCACGGATCCCTCCAACAACCGCAACCGATTCTGCCTCGGCCTCCTGTCCAACGTCAACCGCAATTCCACCATCGAGAACACTCGGAGGCACATCGGCAAAGGTGAACATAACTCAGGAACTTCTGTCGCCTACAGATTGGACTACATTCATTTGGTTGGAGGGTCAGTTTTAATATTCTGAACTCTTCTCCGTCACGACCCCCCCCCCAGGCGTCCATTTGTACTACGTGGGCGGCGAGGTGTACGCCGAGTGCCTCAGCGACAGCAGCATCTTCGTCCAGAGTCGCAACTGCAACTACCACCACGGCTTCCACCCGACGACCGTGTGCAAGATCCCCAGCGGCTGCAGCCTGAAGATCTTCAACAACCAGGAGTTCGCGGAGCTGCTGGCCCAGTCGGTCAACCACGGCTTCGAGGCCGTGTACGAGCTCACGAAGATGTGCACCATCCGCATGAGCTTCGTCAAGGTCAGTACTAAAACCCTATGTTTTTGGAGAAAAACAACGTTTTATTAATTTTCTTTTTATAAAATTGTTACGATCTTTTAATGCTGCAGGGTTGGGGAGCAGAGTACCATCGCCAGGATGTGACGAGCACCCCCTGCTGGATCGAAATCCACCTGCACGGTCCTCTCCAGTGGTTGGACAAAGTGCTGACGCAGATGGGGTCCCCCCACAACCCAATATCCTCCGTGTCCTAGGCCCAGTGGCAGCTGTCCCCCTTGCTCAGCGTTTTTAGTTTTAGTAGCAAATAAACACAGCAGCAGGTCCTGGATCTGTTGGTGATTCCGCCGATCCCTTTCGGGTCCGGCCTCCCGATTGGCCGAAGCACGAAGAGATCCGAGGGCCCGCGCAGTAGAGCGGGGTTGTTTTTTTGAAGTGTTCTACTATAAGGACGTCGGGAATTGGGCAGACTTACAAACTGGGAGAGGAGTTAGCAAAAGGTGATACAACTGGAAGATACTTGAGTTTTGTGACCAACCGTAATAATTCGTCCATCACAGCTATCGTGACAAGTATTCTCCTCAGTCTCGCTCAGATGATCCGTCAGACATGTGACATGTTTTGATTTTAAATTGGTCCCCTCCACAACCTAGATCTAGTCACAAAGAGTTCCCTAAAGATTGTAGATGTTTTACACCCCAACAGATGAACAAGACTGTGGTCATAGAAGAAGCAGCTCGATGAATTAAAACATTTCATAAAAGTACGAGGCACAAAAAAGGGCATTTTATTTTTATTTTTTCTCAGAAGCTGCTGATCTTGTGCTTCCATTAACATGTGGATTCAAGTCGGTGCTCCTGAAGTAATCATGCCGTCGGTTGGTGTCGGGCAGTAGAAGCCGCTGTGATTTCATCCGTCCAAAAAAGTGTTACCTAAAGTGAGAAACAGTTATTCTCTCTTCTTACAATAACAGAGCAAGATTTGTAATTAAGTGTTTGAAAAGTACAATTTGGAAAAGTTTTTTTTCCATTACTGAAGTGTGTGTTTGTTGTTTTGTTTTTTTTAAGTACAAGTAGATTTTTTTGACATGAACCTTCGATCGATGTTACTGTCTATCAAACTCAATACATTCTATTTGTATTTTTAAACTCTGTTCTGTTTGTCTGCACTTGCTTCTTGAATTAGTTGTCCTTTTTACTCCTTCACGTTCTTCAGCTTCTGCTCGTTTAAACTCCCAGAGAAGCAGTTTTATTCCATGAATATCAAGTCTCTACTGGAAGATTCAAATAAAATTGTTTCATTTCATGCATGTGGTTGTGTGGTGACTTCTGAAAGACAGGTTCTGATATAGATGATGGACACGAGAAGGTCTCGACACCACCTGCTGAGAATTCCTTCCAACGTCATGAACAACATGGACGACAAGAAGTAAGACTAGGATATAAACGTGCAACCTGACTGCAAGTAGAACCAAATACTTCTTAATTTTGCCTATTTTGAGAGTGTGTTGGTATCTGAACATAAGGGGGTAACAGTGTTGTTCTTGTGGAGGTGTTTAAGTGCAGAAGCATATATAAAAAGAAGCAAATAAGGGATCATATATCCACTCTGGCTGAGGGAAGTATGGGAATCCCAGGGTTTTAAAAAACGCAACCTTAACACTCCTGATGCAGATTATGTTGTCATCAATTTCTTATTTCAATTTTAAACACGCCTCACATCTGTGCCTCTGCTGCCATCTTCCGGTACTAGATAACGACTACACTTAAACTCATTTCCGTTTTATTTATTTATTTATTTTTTTAATAACAATTCTGAATTCAAATGTTTTTTTTTTAAACGCAGCCACAACTATGAAAGTTAGAAATATGTATTTATTATTGTATTATTCGCATTGTAAAATCTGAAGCTTTTAGAAAATACGGAAGTCGTCATGGAGTGAACCGGATGTGGATGCATGAAGTTGCAGTTCATGTAACTAGTGAAGGTTGGAGCTGCTACTTGTATTCCTCTCTGTAAAGGTAAGTGTTACTTTTAGTATTTTCAAATATGTTTTTTTTAAATCATTTACTTGCCAGCGGGGCAGTGTACGATTTGAAGAAGATGTTTCGTCAGCTTTAGCCTTAACTCGACAGTCCACAGTTCTACTGGTGATAGTTCTCAAATGCAAGTGACTTGTTTTATTAAATATGTTACATATTCTAAGTACTCTTACCTGTTTTAATGGTCCATCACGTGTACTTTTTGTATCTCACCACTTCCAAAATGTACGTTTAGCTGCACAGTAGAGCTCTCAGTTTACACAACAAACGATTCCCACACAATAACATTACTATCTTGTATTATAAGTATTTATATTGAGAAGTCATAATGTAAACAACTTCAAGGCATAATAAAGGTACATTTTCACGTATTTTGCTGTGATGAAATGCGAAATAAAACTCTGTCAAATAATTATAAATTCACATTATATTTTTCTTATATTTCCTTCCATTATCAATTTTTTTTCCATTTTCCTATAATTAAATAATAATAATAATAATAATTAAATATACCTTCAACTGTTACTATGGTTCAGTTGAATTTTATGTAAACAAACCTCATAATCGTCTCTGTATTGTATTGAAAATAAAAAAAATATCCACTGTTCCAAATTATTACTAACAACGAGGTACGAAAGATATTTAAAGGTTTAAGAAAGTGAACATTTGCTGAATTTGCAGCTTGAGGTCATATTTATCAATTTTTCCAAACATGTTACCAGGAAAAGGAACATGTTAACATGTTCTTTACGATCACCTTCACAATTCTAGAATCCATCTCATCCACTGTGAGATCATTACATTAATTTGCAATAAGTACTAAACTAAACTAAATTTATCCAGCACTGTTAAGATGCTCTGTTGACTTTTGCCACACAAATAATAAACACAATGAATATATTTGAATTTTTTTAAATGACATAAGTGACAAATTGAATTGGAGATAATCTTCCCAGGACAAGTTACTTTTATTAAGAGTCATGTAATAGTTGACATTACAATGCTTTCCAAATTATTATGCAAATTATATTTTTTATTAACTGTTTGAGTAGACTTTAAATTTGACTAAACAACCCCCCATTTATATCCGCTTTTTTTTGTCAAAACAGCAGCTCTGGGAGGTTTTTCTGACATCAGTAATTTAAACAGAATCTTTTCCAAAACAAAAATTATAAAGGTGATCTGAAAGAATGCTTGAAAAAGATTTTCCTATTGCTGCAAATTCAACTCTTTTTATTTCTGTTAAGTCCTGTTTTGAGACTCAGTTGTCCATTATAATCTGGATCAGTGCTTATTTAATTTCTGAATTTTTGAAAGAAAATACCAATACAATTATAATGTTCATTTAATGATACTGGAATTCCAATCTGACAGTTAGAGACTTGAAAATAGTTAAATATCATTTGCATTGGTGATGTAAGAAAATTGGGGGGGAAATATAATTCTCAAAATAATTTGGACTCTGGTGTAGATCAAAAGTGATTTGTCTTCATTCAGAAAACATTCAGCATTTAAAATTTAACTAGTAACTCTCAGGGTCAAGAGCCGAAAACAAATGTATTTGTTATATCCTTTGTGTTGCTTCTGGATTAAGGTGAACGACCTCCACCACTGCATATGTATGTCTATAAGCCAGCCAGGGAGGTCGTTCACCTTGACCCTGAGATAACACAAGGGATAAGATGAGTACATTTGATTTTGGCCCTTGGGTCACCTTGACCCAGAGACAACACAAGGGTTCACCTAACTATCGGTACCTTTCGTTCTAATCCACCTCCTCTGTCTTCCTTTTCGATCAGATGCCACATTTATGCCATAGGATGCAGAGGTTGAGCTTCACGTGTCTACGTCACAGAGCAGCTCCTACTCTGGCTGCAGGAACGTGTCGCTTACCTACGGGAATCCACCACAGGACCGTCAGTCACCACATCACGGACTTGAGCGCACCAGAGCAGCGGCTTCTCAACAGGATGTTTGAAGGATTGATAGGAGGTCAAAGGGCTTCGTTGGCTGAGTCCATCACCTTGGTGGAGACCCAGCATTCCAGGAAAAAGGAGCTCGCCCAGGTTCTGCTGCAGAGGGTGTTGGCCCACAAGAGGGCGCAAGAGAGCCAGAATGGAGGAAAGCCAGTTGCCTTTAGAGTAGGTGTGTATTCTGTACTTATGTATTACTGCCTGTAATTTTTTTTCTCCTGTGAGTTTTTTTTAAAATATTTAAAAAAGACAATATTTTGCTGCAGGGTTTAAATATTTAACTCATGTTTTAATGCCCAGAAACAAACAAAAATAAATATGAATGATGTTAAATATGAATCAGAAAATAAAATGTTCTTTTCTTTCTAATTGGGAATACACAAGAAGCTATGTTTTAAAAAATGATACAAATGGGGGTAAAATATTTACAGAAAATACATTTAATCAATCGAACAAGTCATGATTTTTTTTTTTTATCAAGAAAACTGACTTTACATTTTTTGATTTATTGATCATATGACAATTTTGCCTGGTTAATTGAAGAAAATATGGGATCAATACATGCTAAATAAAATCACAAAATTATGTAATTAAATAAAATGTTTAAGGCTCTACATTAGACAAATAATATAATATATTATTATATATAAACATATAATCTCACTGCTCTAAAATATATTTTTATTATAAAATGTATTACAACATAACATACATACATATGTTACGTACATATGTAAAGCTGATAAAATAGTAAAAACGGGAAAACTGTAGGAAATTGAAGTTAAATTAATATTTTCAATAAGATATAAAAATAAAGATGTACTTTCTGGTCTCAGCTGAACAAGTTTCCAAAGGCTGCTTGTTTTCCTGCAGTTTTGTATTGTCGATTTATTTTATTTTCTTTGTATGCGCGGGTCGAACAAGGTGTTGAACGGTGTTCTGTCCTCTCCTCAGGTCTGTCTGGTCCTCCAGGAGCAGGGAAGTCGTCCTTCATCGAGGTCGTGGGCAAGATGCTGACGGGACGAGGCCATAAAGTGTCCGTCCTGGCTGTGGACCCGTCGTCCTGCACCACGGGAGGTAACATCTGCGCCGCTGATTGTCAGCATCCGACAGACACCAGTGACATTTATCGAGACAATCAAGCCGTAAAACACATCTGCTGGAAGTCGGGCGGCGATCCGCCGATAAATTGACGTTATGGCTTTCGCCGTGATCAACAGCTGCCTTGTTGCCATTTACATTTCTGTCGCTAACGCGAACATTCCTGTCGCCACAGGCTCCCTAATGGGCGATAAGACGCGAATGACTGAACTGTCTCGGGACATGAACGCCTTCATCAGACCGTCTCCGACCTCTGGGACACTCGGCGGAGTCACCCGGACGACCAACGAAGCCATTGTTCTCTGCGAGGGAGCCGGATACGACATCGTCCTTGTGGAGACAGTCGGTAGGACAGACACTCCATCTTTTGTGGGTCTTTAAGGGTTGAAAATCCGTGATCCTAACCTGAGTGAAATCAATATTGTTATAATGATAAACATCTTTTACGCAGACATACTTGTTGTAATTGTCGGTAAAATAACGTCCTTTAATTTGCAAATGGAAAGACTAAGACGTTTCTATTTGTTCAGGCTTTTCCTTGATTTTCTGGAACTCCTGTTGTGTTATTAGTGTTATCTTGCCCTTTAAAGTATATACTTTATTGAATATTGTTTTGATTGCTTAAGCGCTTTGTGACCCTGGTCTGGAAAAGCGCTATATAAATAAAAACTACTTACTTACTAACTTACAATATAATATATATTTTTTCATATTGAAAGAGGATTTGAAAAGGTATGATGTTGGTTTAAATGAAAAAATATATATATGTTCAGGTGTCGGCCAGTCTGAGTTCGCTGTGGCTGACATGGTGGATATGTTCGTGTTGTTGATTCCACCAGCAGGGGGCGACGAACTTCAGGTTAGTTTTTAAAATGATAAAAAGGCAAAAGCAAAGAAAAAATTGTAAGCAGTAAAAATGAATGGTTTAACCATTATTTTTCAATCAATCTTAAAGTATAGACATTACTTTTGGGAATCAGTCTTAACTTTTTTAATATTTATTGTTGTTCATTATATGTTTTTCAATTAAAAAAATTTAATTACCTTTTTTTTAAATATAACCTTGTTTTTTTCCCATGATCCAACACGATTCTTGAGTCGTGGATGTTTGTTTTATTTGATCCGAAGCTCGGTTCCTCTCCCTCACGACGGCTTGTCTCCTCAGGGTATCAAGCGCGGCATCATCGAGAGAGCCGACCTGGTGGTCGTCACGAAGTCTGACGGAGACCTGCTGGTTCCGGCCAGAAGGATCCAGACCGAGTACACCAGTGCGCTGAAGCTGCTGAGGAGAACCACGAAGTCCTGGAACCCGAAGGTTTGTACAGTATGTGTGAGCAGAAGCAACAACACGTAATTATTTCTCCTTATTATTATTATTTTTTGGTTCATATTAACTTGTTTAACTAAGTACCACGTCCTCTCTGCTGTGATTGGTCAAACATCAAGGTTAGTCACCACGCGTCATCAATTCAGGAAGTCTCGTTGTATGAACAAAGTGACACATTTGCATGCAGGGAATGGACAACAGAGGTATCAGTTTCACGATTAGTAAAACTGTGATGGGGGATTTAAATATAAGTCATTTATAAATCTCACAGCAAGAAGGTTGCTGGTTCAATTCCAGGCCGAGACAACCTTTTTTATGGAGTTTGTATGTTCTCCCCGTGTTGCTTGGGTTTACTCCGGGCACTCCGGTTTCCTCCCACAGTCCAAAAAACGCACAGAAGTTGATAGAGAACTTTGGGAAGTTTGCCGTAGGTATGAGTTTGTGAAGGGTTGTCTGTCTTTGTGTGCCGTGCGACCGACTGGAGTCCTGTCCAGGGTGTCCCCTACCTCTCGCCCTATGATACTGGGATAGGCTCCAGTCTCCCCGCGACCCCTGACCCCAGGTTAAGCTGTTGACAATGAATGAGTAATAAATAATCTTACATAACATTGAGGTTTTCATAATAAAACTCTTAATACATCTTGTATATCATTGACTTGATGGCCCCTCAACAATCCCAGTGAATGATGAGGCCCTTTTAAAAAAATATTTTTTGACCCCTCACCCTTCAGGTGGTCCGTGCCTCCTCCCACAGTGGTGAGGGCATCCCTGAAGTTTGGGCAAAGATGGAGTCTTACCGGGACGCCATGTTAGCCAGTGGCGAGCTGCAGGGTCGGCGGACGGCTCAACAGAAGGTCTGGATGTGGAGCTTGATCCGGGACAACGTTCTGAGCCACTTCCAGAACCACCCGAGCGTCCGAGGATCTCTGCCTCACCTGGAGGAGAAGGTGACGAGGGGATCCATCTCTCCTGGACTGGCCTCCGACATGCTGCTGAAATCCTTCTTGACTTCCTCCTCGTAGCTCTCGAGGTGAAGGAGTCGAACCAAAGTCCTCAAATATACAAATGAAGCCATGAAGATGATAATTGTTTCCTGGATGATCTTCGAGTCAAGACTTTAATTTCCAGGAACAACTGGACAAGCTGCTATTATTATAACATCTTGAAAATGTATTGATGTTTTCTAATGCTTTTATGGGATCTATAAATAAGATATTAATCATGAATTGACTGTCTCGTCGACCAGAGACTCATGTTGTTGGGAAATGTGTATTTATTTTCTGAATTTACTAGTAAATAAAATATTTGAGTATTGTTTCATCATGAACACCGGGTCTGAACATCTGCATGATAAACTGATATATATAAAAAAAAGAGTGCTTCGATTGGCTGCTCTGCATGTCAATCAAATGGTTATTGCGCCGATTGGCTGACGATTTGATTGACATGGAGAGCAGCCAATCTGAGCCGCTGCGCATGAACCAATAATTCTACTGACCCCACATTCAGACAAAGCGCTCAGTATTTTCTGATCAACAGTTTTATTCTGGTTAAACTTCATGTTAAGATGTTTTATAGAAGCCACGTGTCGCCTCTGTAAATACAGTGTTATTGATAATAACCGTGTATGTAACATTTTCACCGGAGCTCGTCTGAACTCACATACAATAGTTTGATTCATGTCAGAAATGTTTTGAAGTTAACAAATATAAACTGTTATTCCAGTTTTATTTCATGTTTTCATTTGTTTTTTTCATGATCACGGAGAGAGGAATCTCGTGGTTCATTTAAATATGATTGACATATTCAAATGATGATGTGAAAAAGGGGATGGACCATGATTTGGATGAAGAAAGTTATTGGATTCGTGTCACACACACATTCAAACATCTGAATATTTTTGTGTATCATTTTCTGTGTTTGAGTGTTTTTAGTAGGAAATCAATGCAATTCTTGGTACATGAGGTGAACTTGTCTGCAGTGGCTGACACTGATCTTAAGTTCACGTCTAATGGACATTTTTGGTAGTTACTCAGGAAAAGTGTGCAAATATGAGTAAATATGCTACTTTCTTGACTGCAATATCCAACTCTACTTATTTATGCAAGTCCATTATCAGTCCATTCAGTGCAAGTCATCTGAGTAATGTACTTACTTATGTTAAGCAAATGTAATAAAGGTAGATCTTTTGGACTTGATCATTTTAAAAGTAGCTCACGAACGGAAAAAGTGTGGTCACCCCTGGTCTGAACTATTCTGCCAAATAAAATACAAAATACTGTTTCTATTGAATAAATGGTTGAGATAGGAACTTGATAATGTTTATTTTCTCATTCTAAATTGAAGTTAAACTGAATATTAATGACACTTGAAACATTCCATTAAATACACTTTATTTATAAGAGCTCATGAAACTTAAAAAAGGCCGCTAGTTTGGGGTGTAAGGCTGGATCAGATCAGTGATGTAAGGAGGAGCCTGACCATGAATAGATCTGAAAGTAAGAACCAGAATTTTAAAATTGATCCTGAAAGAAACTGGAAGCCAGTGAAGAGTTTTAAGGATTGGAGAAATGTGAGTTCTTCTACTAGAGTGGGTCAGAATTCACGATGCAGAGTTCTGGAATCGCTCTATATAAATACAAATAACTTACTTAATAAAAAATAATAGATGTTTTGTCAGGTTGTCCCTCATCTGCCACCAGAGGTCGCCCTCTTCTCAATCAGCGCGGTTTGCTTCACACCGATAACCAGGTGACTCCTTATCCAACCTCCGCCTTCTGCCATTTGCGTGGAGGTTCTTTAAACTCCTACAAAGCACACTTCACCATTTCACAGCAATGTTCAGTTCTGACAAAAGCTCTTCATGTTACAGTTCCTCGGGGTCTCCTGGGTCAATTCTCAGCCCCCCCCCGTCTGCTCCAGGAAGAACGTTTCCTGAATGCAAGATGGCTTCATTAGGTCTGAGCAACACCCTTCTCCTTCATCACGCTGACACAAACACACCGTAAACACTCCGGCGCGTGAGAGCAGCATGTCCGTCCGCACACTCACTTGTTTGGAGCGTAAACCAAACCATGCGGTTTTACTCAGCGAGATTAGTTCTCATGCCGCGGGATTGTAAGTCGGACAATTTGGCCGAAAACACAGCAGCGCCGATCCACATGTGTTTGGCATTTGCCCGGCTCCTTGGGAAGTAAGCAGAGGACAAAGACTGGCTCTTTGATGAGGTTATTTTTTGTTTAATGTAGGGGCACATCTTGACAGTCTTTCCTTTGTGTCAGCAGTCTGAAGTCGGAATGGTTTCCTGGCTTAGAACAAATCGACCCTCCCTCCCTGGGCTGGAATCATTTCTCTCGGAACCCCAACTTTTCACAGGCCAATTCCTCATGACTCCAAATAGTCTTGAGGTGCTGTATTCTTCATACCTTTGGTTTCCCTTAAGTGTGCCTATTCATTCTGACACCGATGATGGGCTCGTCAATCTGTCAAAAGTTTGGCGAAGCTGAAGTTCTACTGCGAGGCTACACCGTGAATCTCTGTAGTTAGTTAGTAGGTAGATAGGTAGGTAGGTAGGTAGGTAGGTAGGTAGGTAGGTAGGTAGGTAGAACTGTATTGATCGAATTGAAATTGTTTGTTTTTCCAGTTAGCCACAGCAAATACAGCAATTTTTCATTAAAAATAAATACAAATAAAATAAGAACAAGAACAAAGAGAAATAAAGAGAAAGAACAAGATGATACAATCTAAGTCTAAAGATAAAGATAAAGAACAAAGATCAAAGAAAAATAAAGAAAAAAAAGACACAACCACTAACATAGAAGAGAACATCATGATACTTTTACTCCACTCCTGCCCCGGAACTCAGAATTGTGCAAAATAATAGCCTGAGGAATGAATGAGTCCCTGAGTCTATTAGTGTTGCATCATGGGAGGAGCATTTGGTGCTCCATCTGCTTCTCTGCTCACTGATAACAGTGTTCAGAGGATGACTGTCATCATCCATGATGGACAGTAGATTGTTCAGTGATCTACTCTCAGCAACTGTCACCAGTGAGTCTGAGTTCTTTTACACCTGGTTGGTTTTTCGGTCACTCTAGATGCGACTGGAAAAGTCTGAAGGTCTTACAAAAAACAGATTAAATCCAAGCCAAGCTCATCCTTCTCAAATAGTATATGATGGGTTACACGTTTCCTGATGTCTTTACAAAAGGTTGTTTGGTTAGAGTTCCTTAATCGAAGCTTAGTCGACACCCAGGTAGTAGCCACGCCCTGTGGTCTACTTACTGATAGAAGTGTTGTTAGGATCGAAATGCTGGCTAGGGTTTTCTTTTAAGGTGTTTTGATTTTTTGAGTGTCTTTCATTCAATTTGATTTACATTTTGTTGTCTTATGATTTGTGGATTTATTCATTCATTCATTTCTATCGCTTATTCCCTTATTGCTTATCCCAGTTCCTTTGGGGCGAGAGGTGGAGGACACCCTGAACAGGAAGCCACTATGTTGTAGGGCACACGAAAGACGTACAATATTTGAAGAATTAAAAAAAAGTTATTTGTAAAGTTGAAATGCTATTTTAAAAAGTTAGCCACGGAAACATCTCTATACTGTGTTTTTTTATTGAATTATTTTGACCTCATGCAGGTCTAGGATAGTTGGAGTCCGAGGCCGTGTGTGGCTTCACTTTGCCAAGTCTTCACTTCCGTGTGAGGGTTGACTCTAAGTCCGGCCCCCTTTATTTCCACTTATCACCCATTGGTCTATTTTTACCTTTCAACCAACTTCTTCTTTTCTTCTTCGTCCTCCTCATTTTGACCTTTCCTTAACCCCCCCCTTAAATCACTATATCATAGGCAAACATCATGGTCCATATGTTGCTTGTGAAGAAAAGACAAAAGGGCAGACAATATTTCCGGCATGGTTCGACTACTATGAGGCGCGCCACAGTGGCCCGGGTCAGATAAAGACTATCAACCGGGAATTTATTTATTTTCATTCTAGTCAAGTTTGTTCTCGAACAAACGCCCGGCATCTATCGTACCGATCTCTCCTCTCCTGTGGACGTTTCCTTCTGCTCGGCCTCTGAATCACTGCTGTACACTAATGGCCTTTGATAGTTGCAACAAAGCGTGCGCTTTAAGATGTAACACTCCACTCATTATGTGGTTCCGAAAGGGTCACTGCAGCCTCTTGAAAAGAAGGCCCTCGTGGCAACATGTCCTATTATATCAACCGCTGAGACGGATGGTTAATGGCGGTAACCTGTGCATGTGAGCACCTTCGCCCGTGGACCCTTTGGCCCGTTTCAAAGTGTCTCTCACGGGCTAATTCCGTTGAACCCGCTGAAAGTCCGTGAGAGAAGGTCCTGGCGAAACGCTCCGGGGAGACGAGTCTCATCTATACGACCCACCCTGAGGAGGCTCTGCCATGTGTAATTCACCAGAACCGCCGGTGGGCCGGGACTTCATCCGAAAGGCGGTTGCCTCGGCACCAGTAATTTAGACTTTAGAACTGATTTGGGAACTCGATTGACCCCCCGGTAATGGATTTGAGTGAATAATTATTTGTAGTTAAGGTTGTAAGATGATATCGGGGGGAGAGAGAGAGCGTTCTCATACCAGTGTGACTCACCCCTGCCACAAGAGCCGAGCGCTGCCAGCACTCAATTAATGAAATCCAGCTGCTCGGGCTCCTCGTGTGCAGCGGGCGCTCGAAAACACGTAGTGGGTCTGGTCAGAGAAGGGTTATCGCCGAGCAAACCTCTCCCTTTTTTTTACACGACTGGCCGCCCATGGCCCGGCACAATAGTGATTATAAAATCCTCTCTGCTCCAGGTGCCGGACATTAAGGTTTATAATGTCTTTATTATATTTTAACGGCCTGTGGCGGCGCTGGGCTCGGGCTCACGGCGGCCATGTTAATGAGAGCACTCAAGATGGCAAGGCAGCGCCTCCTCAGGATACAAAATGCAATCACGGCTAATCCGCCGCACTTTAATTGCTGGCCAAGTCCTTCGAAGTTGATCCAGCAGCCCCTGCAGACACGTCACCGCGACTCTGCAGCGCTACTGTAGAAGAGGCTGCGTTGAGACAATCTGCTCTTGTTTATTTTGATCAGCAGACCAGAAGCATCAACAACCTTTTATTCTTCAGAACCTCTCACACCTGCCCCTACATCCCCAGGTACCAGGACCCAACCTTGCCCCCGATGCCAGTCCCCATCTTATCACAGTTTTGAAGAGGTACAACCGAGCTTCCCACTCTCCGTGGTAAAGTGAATCCTACCTTTACTGTCCACCTGGACATTCACTCGTTTAAATGCTTAACTTCGTCACCGAGTGTCTCCTCTTTCAGATGATTAACCCGCTTGTATTTTGCTTTTAAGGTAAGTAAGTAAGTTAGTAATTTGTATTTATATAGCGCCTTTCCAGACCCGGGTCACAAAGCGCTTAAACAATCAAAACAATACTTAATAAAATATATACTTTAAAGGTCAAGATAATACTGAGAAACAGTCTCAGAAAATCAAGGAAAAGCCTGAACAAAATAAGAATGTCTGAAGATGTTTCTTGAAGGAGTCAGTAGATCATCAAACACAGAGGAAGATCGTTCCAAAGCTTAGGAGCAACAGCCTGGAAGGATTTCTCTCCTCTGGTTTTGAAGCGTGTTCAGGAACCATCAGTAGATTCTGATCCACAGACCTCAGAGCCCGAGCTGGGGTGTAAGGCTGGATCAGATCACTGATCTAAGGAGGAGCCTGACCATGAATAGATCTGAAAGTAAGAACCAGAATTTTAAAATCGATCCTGAAAGAAACTGGAAGCCAGTGAAGAGTTTTAAGGACCGGAGAAATGTGAGTTCTTCTACCGCATGTTGTAACACTGAAAGGGACCTCACACCGCTTATCCTGGACCCAGAAAATCTGCTTTTGAAGGAGTTACTGTTTGTTAAGAATCTATTGTTTTTTTTAGTGGCAGGAGCTTTGACGCTTTAGTCTTCACCACGACAAATGGTTCGTCTCTTCCTTACATTTCCACGACTCGTGGTTTCCAGTAGCTCCAGAGTCTTAACTGTACAGTTAACTAACTCTTTCCTCTGGCATGAGCAGCTCGATGTGGTAACAACCACTTGCAGTTGCAGCCCCCAAGGGCCCTTGTTGGACGGAGCAAGCCAACTATCAGCCCCCCCCCTCCACCCTCCACCCCCGCAAGACCATCTGCTTAAAAATCTGAAAACATGGTCCATGTCTCACTCTTGGGTATAAGATGATTCGTCTCCGGAGGGCCCACGTTTGTGATGTGCTTTTTTTTTAAACTGATCCCTTTACCCCGAACAAGCTCTGCCTCCTCACAACAAGGCGACCACACACTGGTAGTCGATCAGTGGCTGTTGTTAACTTGGCATGTTCCTGGCAACCGGGCCCGTCCAGGGCGGGAACCCCACACCTCCAGTGCCTGTAAGGGCCAGCGGGCCAGCATGGGTTTTGTCATGCCACGTTGACATTTGGGGGAGCTCTGCCAGGACACCGTGGCACATTCTCGTCCTCCCGGACAAGTGGCGTGGGAGCAAACGTGTCAACTCGGGCAGATGGGCGGACAGCAGTGCCAGCCGCGCTGGACCCGTCCTGGACCACTGGCCTAGCAACTGTTGTCCAGCCAGACAGACATGGTGCTTATTGGCACGTCGGGCGGTGGCAGCTGTTGACGTATAGCAGAGAGTCTTTGGGATCCGGAGGGTTTAACTCGGTGTCGAATTTTTGTTTCATAGTTTAGTCCGCGCGGAGGCTAAGAAGCGACGACATCTTTGGTTGATGCTGTTTAAATTTAACTTGATTCATGAATTAGGAAAACAAAATCTAAGTTACTTAAGCCTGGATCCACCTGTTTTGTCTTCCTCTTCTCCTCTTACCTGGAATCTCCAACATTCTTCATCCAAGACTAAAACCCTTTAACCCTAGTCTCTGGGTCAGAGTGACCTGGTGGCCTGAAAACAAATGTGTTTGTGTTATCCCTTGTGTTACCTCTGTGTCAAAGTGACCTGGTGGCCTGTGTTTGTGTTATCCCTTCACTGTGTCGAAGTTACCCGGTGGCCTGAAAACAAATGTGCTTGTGTTATCCCTTGTGTTTCCTCTGAGCCTAGGTGAACGACCTCCCTGTTTGCCAGGAAGTACATGTCCAGGGGTGCAGGTGTACATGCAGTATACGCAGAAAATAAAGGGCGACAGGAGGATAAACTGTGGCTACAAAATCCACATTAATATGTAATTAATATTTTTTATACAGCATGAGTTTTAGAAGCAATATTAAGTCAACATTAATTCTGTATTTAAATTTTGTTTTGTTTTTTATTGTAAGGCTGAGATTGAATTCAAGGGCAGATCTGATTATCATCACAACAAAGACTTTCATACTTGGCCCTTGGCAGAAGGTCTTGCGTTCTTCAAGTGCCCTTCTAGTATTTCTGATCCTGCAGTCCAAGACTTCCCAGATGGTAAGTCTATTTTTTTTTTTTTTTTTAATATATCCTCCAAATGTTATCATCCTTTTAAAGCTAATATATGGCTGGAATTAAAACACACAAAAACAGGCTGATGAGGGTAAACATGATTTGCGAGCGCGTACATTTTGTGTGTTGATAAATCTTCCGTGGGTTCCATTATGCATGTCGGTGTGCGTCGTCTGTGTGCGTCGGAGCAAGTGTGCGATGTTCCCGCTGCGAGGCAGGGCCATTAATCTTTGTTAAATCAAATAAATCAAGTGCACTTTAGAAAAGAGCTGTCAGTGTAATTGTTGTGATAGTCGTTCTCGGACCACTCCAGGGGGAGCTCTTTTGAAATAGGTGCCAGGGAATGCACACTCGCTCTCTAAAAGTAAGGGAGGGAGCGAGAGAGAGAGAGGGGTGGAGGGGGGGATGACTGACTCTTGAATGAAGACACATGAAGCCACCCAGAAGGACCGGGGAGTGAGTGATGGAGATTCATACTTCGGGTGCTTCAGGCGAAAAAAAATCCTCCCTTTTTAAATAAATGTGTGTGTAACAAGTAAAGTGTCTGCTGAGGACGTTGGTAATTGACCGTCTTGTCGCCATGGTTACCGTCGCACTTGTTTATACTCGCGAGATGAAAAACACGAGGATGGTTATAGTAAAAAGAAAAGATGAAGGGACGGCGCAGAAGATGAAAGGACACGGATGAACGAAGCTTCCGCTAATTGGTTTGACCCGCGCTCGTCTCAGATGAGGATGGATGGAGGGATTCCCGATGTCCTGATTGGAAGATGGATGAGCGCGAGGCGTTGGCTTTAATTGATTGAAGACCGGAATTCAGTTACAGCTAATTAAATCATGGGAATCATTAGAAAGCTGAAGTGCGGGAGATAATTGGGAGGAATCGGGAGCGTTGACTCGGGTTGGACGATCGTCTTGAGGTGAGACTCTTTGGTACATTAATGCCATTGTTCACGGTTTCAAGGCAGTTTGCGTACTGTTTATGAATACTTCTCTGTGGTAGTACTTCAACAGAACGTTGCCTAATTGGTCTCCAGAGCAGATTTCAGTGCAACAGATTTTCAGGGTCAGCTTGAGATCAGCGTTCTACATCATTACTCCGTCCGGTGGAATGAGCGGCGTGATTAGTCTGGGCTCGACCTGGGCTACTCTGGTCAGCACGTCTTCTGGGCGACTTCAACCCTTTCTCGTCCGTCCTTCATAGTCGAGCAATAACCCTTTAATGTCCTTATTCATCTCATACATGAACCTCATAAGTTCTACGCTTTAACCCAGTATTTCCATTTCTAACGTCTCCAAGCTTCTCCCTTTCATCTGACCTGTCTTTCCTATTCAATCCCAATGAAGAACTGACCCCTTGTGTTGCTTCTGGGTCAAGGTGACCCGAAGACCTGGAAAAAAAAAAGGTTTGTGGTATCCTTTTGTGTTGCTTCTTGGTCAAGGCGAACGACCTCAGCCACTAGGTATTAAAAAGTTTGGGCACCCCTGTACATTTTCATGATTTTCCTTTATATATCATTGGTTGTTTGGATAAAAATTCCAGTTAAATATATCTTATAGGAGACAAACACAGTGATATTTGAGAAGTGAAATAAAGTTTATATGATTTACAGAAAGTGTGCAAGAATTATTTAAACAAAATTAGGCATAAATGTAGGCATCACAAAAGAAAAATGACTCAATATTTTGTGCATCCTCCTTCTTCAGAAATAACAGCCTCTGAACGCTTCCTATAGCTTTCAATTAGGGTCTGGATTCTGGTGGAAGGTATTCTTCTTTACAGATCCTCTCCAGTTCAGTCAGGTTTGATGGTTTCCGAGCATGGACCACCCGCTTTAAATCACACCATACATTTTCAATAATATTCAGGTCTGGGGACTGAGATCATTCCAGAACGTTATAGATGTTCCTCTGCATGAACGCCTTAGTCGATTTTGAGCAGTGTTTAGGATCATTGTCTTGTTGAAAGATCGAGCCCCGGCGCAACTTGAACTTTGTTACTGATTCCTGGACATTGTTCTCCAGAATCTGCTGATATGGAGAGGAATCCATGCGCCCCTCAACTTTAACAAGATTCCCCGTCCCTGCACTGGCCACACAGCCCCACAGCATGATGGAACCACCACCAAATTTTACTGTAGGCAGCAAGTTCTTTTCTTTGAATGCTGTGTTCTTTTTCCGCCATGAACAACCCTGGTTATGCCCAAATAACTCTATTTTAGTTTCATCAGTCCACAGCACCTTATTCCAAAATGTTGCTGGCTTGTCCAAATGTGCTTAAGCATACCTCAAGCGACCCCGTTTGTGGCGTGTGCAGAGAAAAGGCTTTTTCCGCATTACTCTTCCATAAAGCATCTCCTTGTGTAAAGTGCGCTGAATAGTTGAACGATGCACAGTGACACCATCTGCAGCAAGTTGATGTTGCAGGTCTTTGGAGCTGAGACAACACAAGGGATACCACCAACACATTTGTTTTTCAGGCCTTTGGGTCACCTTGACCCTGAGACAACACAGGGGATACCACCAACACATTTTTTTCAGGCCTTAGGGTCACCTTGACCCTGAAATAATAACACAAGGGTCAACTACAACTCTTGTCTTGTCAGTCTTTATAGCATACACCGTGGAAGTTCTCACTCTAGCCCTACTCCGGCCTTAACCTCTCTCAACCTAACTTCTCCTGCTCCATACCTAAGGATGACCCGAAACATTGATACCTTTATCCACAATATATAAAAGCAGGAGCAGCTGACATGATTGTTTTCTAGTTGATCTCATGTCTGACCTCCAGGTCTCTACTCACTGCAGTTTTGTCAGACGATGCTTAAGTAAACACTTCAGTACTAATGTCAGCTCTCTTAACGTGACAAAGGGACTAAGCCAGGAAAGGACCCTGCCTTGATACAAACTGCACAAAGAAAGGACCCCAGGTTTACTTGGAGACCAACTACTTGAAATGTTATTTAATAATAATAATATAATATAATGCAAAAAACAATTCATTTACACTTCTTTAGGTTTCATATTCTGTCACTCGTGGCTTGTGAAGGAATGTCATCAGTCATCGCCGGCGGACTAATGTTTTAAAGACACTGGTATAGCTAAAGTGGCGAGTCCGTTCCACTGGCCGTCTCCTCCCCGCCCTCCTCTGGTTAATGCGTCCGCCATCTTGTTGGCGCGGACTTGCGGTATATTTTGAGGCTGAAACCAGTAGGGGGTCCACGATTTGTCCCCATCCCCTGCTGATTCAGTCCTGCCTTAAAGTTTGGGATATGACAGACCCAGAGACCGCTTGGGTAATCCACCCCCCCCCCCCCCCCTCAACGTTCTCAAACACCCCCTGCGGTGCTTCCTGATTCAGATTGCTGCTGACCCCCCCCCTGAGTGATGTCTCACCCCTGAGAGTCGGGGGAACAGGCGCAGCAGGAGGGTGGGCAGGCGGCGATGCTGTGCCCCCGGGCACCAAACATGTAAATACGCACCCCGCCACGCGTGTTCCAGTCAACATGGGCTTCGGCGGATGACGTGCTACGGAAAGTCAGCTTGTGCACGGAATGTTAAAAAACCAACATTTTTCAAATCAACAAGTCGCCTCGGCCGAGCATCCTTCTGCGCGGCTCCAACTTTTGGCTTCAAACCGATGCCAAATCGATTCCAGAGGTCATTTTTATCTTCATATTTACCCCCCCGCCCCCCCTGGGCTGAAGGCCGTCTGCGTTCGAGCCCCTGTGTTTATTTTTACTGTCGGAGCAAAGACGAGATCTGTCTCCACTTAGCAGAACCTGGAGCTGCTTCCCAGGCTCGAACCGTGATTGGGTCGGGAGAGCGGGAGGGGACGCGAAAGAAGGAAAATTAAAGTGAGGTAAATATGAGAATGTAAGCAACCAATAAAAGGGGAGTCCAGGCAGGAGGTGGATGCTTGTGTGAAGGCGAGACCGGCAGCTGGGAGCTCCCACAGACATGCACTTCTGTCTAAGCAGCTTTTCCTCTCAGGGCGGGGTCACGGGGGGTCACGGCGGGATTACACTTTTTGGCAAACAAGAGGTAGCTCTTCTTTCACAAAGCCGTGCAAGACTCCCCCGTGACTCCCGGCAGCCGTAATAAAGCCAAGGCAGCCTGAACCTACAAACAAAAAGCTAACACGCTATCGATCCGCCGCGGCCAACTTTTGCAAGGTGGTGTTGAAAGGTCGACATTGTGCAGACAGCTGGGGTCGAAGGGTGAAGGGCTATTATTGGGACGAGGGAAAACTCCGGCGTTTTTTTTTTGCTCTCATCACCGAAAATTCTTCACTTGGCTGACAATTTAGCTGAACTGTCAGAGAAGGAATAGAGTTATTTATTCAGCAAAAGGAAAACAGCTTAGCGGTGGAGATATTCCAATCGTCAAATCCAAACGACTTTTTTTCTCTTTTTTTCCCTCCATCCTCTCAATCAATAGGCGTCCCCTGCAGTGCCGGCGTGTCTCTTCACTTCCTAATCAACACTTCCACTCATAGGGAGGTCAGCCGAGCCGCCGCTCACTGCCCCGAGCGCTGCTTTCAACTTAATTAAGCAGCTTTAAACACAGCCCAAAAGATTCATTAATACACTGGCAGGACGAGCAGCGAGATGAGAACGTGGCACTGAAACTGAGCAGATAGAGCTCTTTTTTTTCTTTTTTTCTTTCAGTACGACTGTTGAACGGACGAGGGTCTCCCCTCGGGAGGACGGAGCCCCTCTTGCAGGGACTTCCGAACCCCGATGATCAAAACCCCCTTTTTCTTTTGAGAAGTGATTGGTACATTCCAGCTGACACAGGACCACACCATCCCCTCCCCCCCCATTGTAGGAGGGTCACTGGGACACCAACCCCTTCCTGTACATGAAAGTAAAACCCATCTAGTAATAGTAAGTAAAGGTTATTTGTAGAGCGCCTTTTTAGACCAGGGTCACAAAGCGCTTTTAAAATAAAATACAATACACAAAATAAATACTTTAAAAGATCGAGACACGTAAGACAAACAAAGGAATTCCAGAAAATCAGGGAAAAGCACAAATAAAAATGTCTTAAGATGTTTAGAAAGATCGTTCCAAAGCTTAGGAGCAACAGCCTGAAAGTAAGAACCAGAATTTTTCAAATGGATCCTGGAAGAAACTGGCAGCCAGTGAAGAGTTTTAAGGTTCGGGGTAAATGTGAGTTCTTCTACTAGAGCGGCTCAGAAATTTCGTTGCAGATTTTTGTGTTAACTGCAGGCGAGACAGATCCTTCTTGTTTAGACACCAAAATAAACTGTTACGATAGTCTAAACGAGAAAGTACAAACGCATGGATTATAAGTTAGTAAGTAACTAGGAGACTCTTGACTTTAGGTTACCTAAACGAAGACGGTCTTATCAAAACTGTGGGTAAAAGTCCAGTAGCTACACAACCAGCACGTGTTCCTCCAACAGCTTAACTGGCTTCTAATCACATTGTTTACTTACCGGCTGAAAAAAACGAACACAATCCGATCGCAATTATTTGTATCGCGATGATCTGATACAGATCCTTCGGGGGTGAAGGCGCTTCAGACTCGTGGACCGTTCCGGCTGCTGGAAGCCCGCGGCTTCCGCAAGCTCCAGCACCAAGGTGCTCCGTAGCTTCGGGGGGGCTAACGGTGATGAATGAGTCCCTTAATGTCGGCAAACACTTTATCTCTGCTTCATCTGTTTTCATTAGGCAGGGCCAACCTTTGGCTGGCCGTGAACGTGCTGTAACTTTCATTACCACGACACAGACGGGGGAGGCAGCGAGACCTCCCATCGGTCTAATAAAAACAGCAGTGAGACGCCCTGACAGATCCTATAGCTTATTATTATGATGCTGCGGCGACAACATAAATTAGGGTGTGTTGCCTTCGCTGTTTTGTCCTTTAAAATTGCATCATCGCCTGCGTTTACATATTGGCTCTGACCCGAGTGTTGGCCCACTATGATGAGCTAGACGTGTGCTTTCCTGGAATCATGTCCAGGACTGGTATCATGTCCAGGACTGGTCTTGAACACGAACCGTCAGTGGGTTGTTTAGTTTCTCTCGACTTTAAAATGATCGTCGAATGAAAAGATTTTGACTGTAAGATGTCCTGTTGAAATCTTAATGGAGTGCGAAAATACAATGTTGGTAATTAAAAATGTGATGAAGGTTACTCGTGTCGAAGAGGTTGAACTGATGTTGTTCTTAAATCAGAGGAGTTACTTCTTACAGTTTTGGTTAAACAAAAGGTAAACTGAAGGAGGGGTTTGCTTGTTTTTTAATTAAAATTCCCACATTTATACTTTTCAAAAAACTCCGCATCAGAGGGTTGAAAGTATTGATGCGTTAATGAAGCTTCATGAAACAGTGTCATGTTGTTTAGAGGTCAGTAGGTGGCGCCATCAGTTTAAAAACGATCCTATAGCTTATTATTATGATGCTGCGGCGACAACATAAATTAGGGTGTGTTGCCTTCGCTGTTTTGTCCTTTAAAATTGCATCATCGCCTGCGTTTACATATTGGCTCTGACCCGAGTGTTGGCCCACTATGATGAGCTAGACGTGTGCTTTCCTGGAATCATGTCCAGGACTGGAATCATGTCCAGGACTGGTATCATGTCCAGGACTGGTCTTGAATACGAACCGTCAGTGGGTTGTTTAGTTTCTCTCGACCTGAAAATGATCGTCGAATGAAAAGATTTTGACTGTAAGATGTCCTGTTGAAATCTTAATGGAGTGCGAAAATACAATGTTGGTAATTAAAAATGTGATGAAGGTTACTCGTGTCGAAGAGGTCGTTCTGGTCCATCTATGTTCCGTCTCTAATCCAAGGTCATTTAGGTAAACGACAGAAATTTGTAGAATAAAATCATCCAGGAGGGTCTCGGAGTAGAACCAACCTAGACCAGGGGTCGACAACATTTACAACACAAAGAGTCACTTGGACCTGTTTTCCTACAGGAAAGAAAACCCTTTTGACTTCAAAAATGAAATATAATTCCATATTCACTTTCTTTGTTTGCCTTCAAACTATATATAAATATATAAAAACTATAAATAAAACGTTTAATTTATAAAATAAATAAATTATAAATTAAAAATAAGGGATGGTTCACCTTAAATTCAAACTTCACTCATGTTCTACTCCAGTAATGTTGACTAAGGGTCGGGATTATTTTAAGAGTAATTTTTCCTTTTTATAGTCAAAAATGTTTGTTCATTTTAATGTAGCGACTGGAGCTCAGTGTCTTTTCCTCCAAAAAGACACTTAAAAACATCCAAATACCTCCGTACTGCTCGTCTGTATCGTCCCTCTTGTGTTAAAGCCTCGACAAGAGAAGAATTGATCAGAAAAATACTTTTAAAAGTTTATATTTGAGGCTTGTCTCGAGTGGATGATATCAGGCTGTCAGCCTACATCTCTTATATAACCCTTCGTTGACATGAGGGCGAGTGGAAAATATGGGAAATTTGAATATTGGGTGAACTATCACTTTAGGCATTGATAGTTATGTTTTTTACTGCATATTTACTGCAGTGGTTTAACTGAGTCGTGGTTGTTTTTCCCTTTTCCTTACGAGACTCAAGGGTTATTTAAATACATCATAATAATTGCATCATTATCATTTTAAAAAAATGCAGAAAACGAAATAATAGGACATTGAAAAATATAATGATTTGCTATCAAACATAATATACAATAATGTAAAGATCGGTAAGTTAATGACTTGTTTAAAAATATGAAATATTTTTTATGTACGCTGAAAGAAATTATAGTTCACCAGGTCTCGATTTTTTTTTTATAAGTGTGCACAAATTGAATTAAATTACATTTGGGAACAAACTTAAGTGAGATACTATAACGCTCGTCGTCGTGCGTGTTACTGTTCCTTTAAGAGTGACACAGGTGAGGGAGGGGTGGAGCGAGGAGTCAAGAGTTCTGCGCTGATGATGTTGAAGAACTGATGTTGTTCTTAAATCAGAGGAGTTACTTCTTACAGTTTTGGTTAAACAAAAGGTAAACTGAAGGAGGGGTTTGCTTGTTTTTTAATTAAAATTCCCACATTTATACTTTTCAAAAAACTCCGCATCAGAGGGTTGAAAGTATTGATGCGTTAATGAAGCTTCATGAAACAGTGTCATGTTGTTTAGCGGTCAGTAGGTGGCGCCATCAGTTTAAAAATGATGTTTCATTAGAACAGTTGTTCAAAACAAAGGAAAATAGCGCAGAGACCACCATCTAGTGGACTCTGAAGATAATGACACTGCTTCATGAAGCTTCTTCGGACCATCACTAGTTGAAATAGCTGCGGGGTTACCGACCCCTGACCTCAAGGAAACCCTGGAGCAGACCATGTTGTGTGTCTGTGTGTGTGTGTGTGTGTGTGTGGACGTGACAAACAAAACAGCACAAACGTAATATGATGTAAGCTTTACTTTCAAATCCTTTTACATTAAGATCTGGCAAATTGAACATAACATAATGCCAAGATAAACCAATACAAAACGTAAAAGTACAAATGATCTATTTACCAGTTATCGTCACAACCCTGTACAGCCTAGACAAGAGTAAAAAAAAAACTGAAAAACAAAAATAAAAAAAGCTTTGTACAGCGTCTTCAACCAACCTTCAGCGAGAGGCAGAACATAATATAGTCGAGCCTTTTTTCCATTGAACACATACAAACTTAAAGCCAAACTTGGGACGCGAAGAAGTGCCGAGGATTGTGGGGGGTCGAGGGTCGGGGGTCGGGGGGGCGTGTTACACAAGTGCTTGAAAACAAACAAGGTAGCTTAACAGAAACAAGTGCTGCTAAAATAATAAGTGCTTTAACGTTATTGGTGATCAGTTTAAAATTTGACTGAACTAGTCGAGGGGGGCGTAAAAAAAAACAACAACAAAACATGACGCTGGACTATTGACGAGACCTAGAATCTTGTTCACGAGTGAAGGAAGAACAAGTGTTTCATCTCTTTTTTCGGGGGGTAAAGAGGAAGAGACTATTGTCGGCGAGAAGCCAGATTGTGTCCCTCGACCCCCCCAGAGTAGAAACCGTAAGAGCAGCAAAGGGTCTCTTCAAAGACGAGCAAACCTTCTCCAATCTTTATCCGTCTCTCACTTTCAGCGGCTGTCAATCACATTTTTTTTTGACCAATTAACCTTGAAAGCATTCGACCCTGACGTCGCGTCTCCTTTAAGAGAGCTTTTCACCGGGACTCTGGAGGCTGTGATGTCATCAAGAGTGGACCCTGACAATTAGACGGGCCGGTCTCGGGCGGGCTCCCTCCACCGAGGGGCACTAGAGTACAAAAGATGGACGCGAGCGACAGCAGATGAAGAACGAGGGGCCCTCGCTCAGAACAGCACGTGACGGATTAGATCCTAAACTCACATCCTGCGGGGACTTTTTGCATTTGGGTCTCGAGTCGTCGTCCTCCATCGACATTTTTAATGACAGAAAGAAACAAGTAGAAACACAGTATATATCATGAAGAAAACAAACAAATCCCTTCACACAAATGGGATTTTGGCTTGAAGGCCACTTAGGAAGACGAGTGCCACCGATAATGGGCAAAGCTTTTGCTAAATCATCTCGCCTTTTTTTTTTTTCTTCTTTTTTTTCGGACACAAACACATCCTGGAAAAAAAAAAAAAAAAGTGCAGCACTGTGCAAAATTGGCGAATCACTAATTTATCCTCCGGAGGGGATGAAACCGTCTTGTTTTTCGAAGCAGATTATCTTCGACGTCGCAGCTCGTTGGGTCTGAAATTTCTTGTAAACATAAAAATAAAAAGATTTAAGTGCTTTTGGCTTGAAATGTAACTACATGAAGTGCAATCAAAAAAAGGGGGGAGTGACCCGGGAGAGAGGGGGGAGTGAGAGGGGGAGTGAGGGGTTACCATGTTTGCCGGTCGAACCGAAGCTGTACAAGTGCATGGCTTTGCTTCATCATTGCACCTTAGACTCACAATGACGCTCTGGTCGATGCTTCATGTATGTAGAAAAAAAAAAAAAGGCTCAGGATGATAAAAATAAAAAAGTATGACAAAAAAAAGAGACACAAAGGCCACCAAACATACCGACAGTCCCGTCTCCACCGAGAATACACACTTTTTTTTGTTTTCCATGTACAAACAAACAAAAAAAAATACATTCATTCAAGTCATTTTGGAACATTTTTTTTTTTTGTCCTCTCTTATTTTTTTTTTCTCACAAAAAAATTACAAAAAGCACCATTGAATCGGCCTGCGGCGACGCGGCGCTTGAGCCCGGTCGCCTCCACAAAACAGTTTTCTTTATATATCTCTTCGGAGGTTCTTTTGGTGCGTCAATGGTTCGCTCTGCTCTGACATCACTCCGGCCTCGTCCACCTGACCTTCGACCCCGCCTGTCGCCCCGGGTTCACGTGATCACAAAATGAGCCGCTTTTTTTTTTTTGTTTTTGTTTGTTTGGCAGATTTTTCGCCGCATGAATCTTTCACCGCGGACTTTGAAAAATGCTAATTTGAATCCCGTTGATGAGATTCACGTCTTTTCCGCCGCCTCGTCGAAAATGTAAGTAAGTAAGTAAGAAAATGTGAGAAAACATCGACCGTTAGTTTTGTTGAATAATGAGTTTTTCGGTCTTTTCGGAAATTTTTGCCGAACTTTACAAGAGTGAGAGGTTAAGAGTCTAACGGACTGAAGCAAATACATATTTAGAAAAATCTTGTTTAATTCTTGTAATGTCCGTTTTTTTTCCTTTTGAAAATCTGTCTTTTTTTGCATTCATATTTTAGCCTTTTATTTTGAAATTGAAATACATTTATTTTCATGTGAATTTTACAGCAAATAATTTATAGAATTATTTTATATTCAAAATAATAATTATTTTCCATTAGATTGTTTCCCCCCTATTTGTTCATATAGTTATACACTTTTTTTCTGAAATAAAAAATTATGATTCAGACTAATTATAAAAATTACTTTCCTTTCAAATTTTGTTTGCAACTACAAAATCAATCTAATAATAAAAAAAATCTGGTGGTATTTTAAGGATCATTGATTGACACGAACAAAGAACATGATTTTGGACTTTAGTTACTTAAAGGAGTCATTTGTCGACCAAAATAATTGATCGTTTCATTATTAAACTTATTTTAAAAGAACTTTTAGGAAAGTTTTCCTGAGTAAAAATAACATATTTTCTTCCGTTACGAATTTTTTTAAAGCGACAAACGAGACTGAAGGACAGTCGTGTGAACCTTCGCTTCACATCATCTGGTTAGTCGTAATAATTTAGGATGTTTGGAGGTTGGATTAATAACTTCTGTATTTACACCATCATAACCCCGTCACATGGCTCCAGGAGTGACACCAGGCAGCGAATGCATCGTATCGTTTCCACCAAAAAAAAACAAAAACAAAAACCCAAACGAAAGAAAAGGATAACAAAAAAGATGGGAGGGGCTACAAAACTATGTACAAGGTTGATAAATAAGTGCGTGTTTGAGGCGTTTCATCCGTTTCGCTTCCAGATCGCGGAGCAAACACTCGTTATTCCTACGACGTCGAGCGAGTAGAAGACAGAGACAGGCATGCGTCTTTTTCTGATGCATAATAGCAGGAGACAAAAAAAAAAAACGCACTAAAATATCGCCGTCGCAGTTTTTCCCCCATTTTTAGAAAAAGAAAAAAAAAAGAAAAGGCAATAAGAAGATAAACATTGATTTTTTTTTTTCTTCTGAGATTATGGGTCAAAGTTTTCTGTTTCAAAAAGTTCCAACGGATAAGAAAAAGCAGCGTTTTTTTTCCGATATAAAGACGTGTTTTTTAGCATGTACAGCCGTTTCTCTGCGGGTTTGTCTCCAGCTTATCCTGCTGGTCTGATTGGAAAACAAACTTTCAGCTGCGGTGGACAAATCAAGCCACCGTCCCAGCAGTGCAGGGGGAGGGGGGGGCGACGGAGGGTCAGACGGTCTTTGCCTGCTCCGCGAGTCCCAGGTAGGCCAGGAAAGAGTGTTTGTGGGAGGAGCCGGAGGAGGAGGAGGAGGGGGGGTAGAGGTGCGGTCGGAATGTGAGGTGGCGGTCGTGGGTGAACGAGGCGGTGAGGGGGATCAGGTGCTCGCCGTACTCCGCCGGGTGACGACGGGCGGGGGGGCGGAGGAGGGAAGGGTGGCTGCTGTTGGTGACCGGAGAAGAGGCGTCGTTGGCGAGCGACAGGGCGACGGAGCGGAGCGCCTGAGAGGCGGCGAGAGTGGCGAGGGGGCTGAGAAGACCCTCGGCCGGACCACTCTGCGATCCCGCCGGAAGCTCCGCGCCTCCATCCTCCTCGACTCCTCCTCGGCCTCCCGCTCCTCCGCCCGGATGCTCGCCTTTGAGGTGGCGGCCGAAGACGAAGGGGTGGGCGGT
Source organism: Callionymus lyra (assembly GCF_982586985.1). Classification (NCBI taxonomy): domain Eukaryota; kingdom Metazoa; phylum Chordata; class Actinopteri; order Syngnathiformes; family Callionymidae; genus Callionymus; species Callionymus lyra. The sequence continues at coordinate 41,005,558 of NC_141818.1, forward strand.
GGTGAACTCTCGGCGGCCCAAAGTCTGGCGCGGCGCGTGCTTCAGCTTCTTGTGCAGGTTGAGGTTGTCCTTGCGCTTGCAGCTGTAGGCGCAGCGGTCGCAGTGGAAGGGCCGCTCGCCCGTGTGCACGCGCACGTGCTCGATCAGCTTGTTGGCGGTCTTGGACAGGTAGCCGCACAGCTCGCACCTGTAGTGGTTGCCCAGGCGGTGCCCGCGCACGTGGGCCTCCAGCGAGGCCTGGTCGGGCCACAGTCCCTGACAGATGCGGCAGCGGTACTCCATCTTGCGGTGCGTCTTCAGGTGGCACTCCATGGCCGCCGGACGATTGGTGGAGTAGATGCAGAAAGGGCACCTGGATGAGGGGGTGACGGGGTGAGGCAGGGGGGTGAGGCGGGGGGACGAGGAGGGGGGGCACACACAAAAGAACAGAAGTGCATAAGAAGCTCGGCAACAGCAGCAGCAGAGATAATATGATGAAGAGGAAAAGGAAAAGAATGTTCTTATGTGTGCTTTTTTTTTTTTAATGGAAGGATGCAGTGAGTGTGTGTGTGAGAGTGTGTGTGTGTGTGTGTGTGTGTGTGTGTGTGTGAGGCAGGAGAAAAGACTGGAGCATTAGGACATGGAGGGAAATGAAGGAATGGAGTGGCACTTACATTTAAATAGCACCTTTCATCTGCTCAGGGCCCCAAAGCGCTTCACAAACCCTGCAGAACAGAATCACCTCAGAAAAAAACCCTCAAAATGTTCAAGGCCGTCGCTTCCCCCCCCGCCGCCGTCTACACGACTACAAATGCTTCACATCACTCCAGCAACACAATGGTGGCACCATTAGGATCCGTACCAGGAAGGCACCGGAGAACCTTGTCTGCCCTCACACTTTTGAGCAAAAAATAAGAGGGAAAAAAAACAACCTTCTAGTGTGAAAAAAAAAGCACCAATTTCTCAATATGCCGAAAAACAAGACGTTTTCTTTCATGGTAAGATATCATTTTGTTTGTTACTATTTTTGAACTTTAACGAGCTTTTTAGTGAGGGTCGTCATTTCACCACTTTCGAAGCTGAGGTGAGAAAAAGTTCTTCTGATTCCATATCCGTCGTCGACCCTCACTGGTCAAACAGTTCTGCACGTTATAATCATCACTAGTTAGAATCATCACTAGTTATATCCATTAATAAATATATATATATAAGATTCAGAAAGTAAGTTCAGACAAAGGTCCCTTTTTTTTCCCCCCCAACTAAATTTTTCTTTTAATGAAACTGCTTTTCCCCTGATTATCTACTTATAAATACTATTAAAACAAATATATTTATCTTAATACGTCAAGTGCAGACTAATGAATTTTTCCATTATATTCAATTGTACTTCAAACTAATTTTTCCTTTTAATGGAAACTGCTTTTTAAAAAACGTCTGTCATAGTTTTTCTTGCAATATTATGTCATTCATAAGCCGTTTCCGTCTTTATAAACACATACAGTAGTGAAAATGTATTTATAATTATTACATGTATACATATATTTGTCAATAAACAATCCTTTAAGAATAAATAACAAGCGGTTTGTGTCGATAAGTTGCTGTTTTTAGAGTAAAATGACTTCCGTGTTACAAACAAATTGGTTCCAATCTTGAGTCAAAACGGTGAACAAAACGAGAAACTAAAGATTTAAATTAAGCTGAAAACACATTTCTTTAGTTTCAGAGAATCTACTCAAAACACCTAAATCATAAAAAAAAAGCTAACCTGAGCATCTAATTTCCCTGTCGCACTTGAACGCATCAGTCCTCGACTGCATTTAAACAAGATGGACGACTCGTTATGACAGGAATGAGACGATAAACAGTGAAAATAAAACAAAACTGTTGGTTCTGCACGTGCACACACTGCGCTCGGTTTAATGGGTTCTGGGGAGTTAGCTTTAGCGAGCGGCCAAACCGCGGAGGGAAGGGAAACAACATCATCAGTGTGTGCATGTTGGCGTCACCAGATGGGCTTCATGTTCGCTGACAGGTCTGAAATGGGACATCAAATGTGTGACAGTACAACAAAGGCTCCTGTGGGAGTGGAGGATGGATGGGGGAGGAGGAGGGAGGGAGGAGGGAGGGAGGAGGGAGAGGAGTTTACAGGCGTTGGATTTACACTTGCGCTCGATAAAAATAGTTTTTTTTATTTAATGCAGATTTTCTTTTAAGGATCCTATCTGTTTATCTTCAGCGCGGCTGTCACTTCAGGAGACGTCGTCGCCTCTTCCATCTTCTGAAAAAAGCAGCAGATTTAACAACTTTTGAACGGATGTTCATCGCCTGCAACGTTCCTTCGCTTTGAACCCGATGACGCGAGTCTCACTAATGAACGCCTCCGTCACTTAAACAAATGATTCTTTTACTTCACAATAACGGGTTCAATCTGCACCTCCTGACCGAAGTTCTCCACCCTGTCTGAAATATCGGCGAACAAGAGGTTACGAGAGTCCAGTAGGATGTAATAACGGCTTCAATAACACCTTTAATCACCCCCTGATTTGTTTATACAACGAGTCGTCGGAGGTGGAGACTTCCGGGGGTTGATGATGACACGTGGTGACCAACCTTGATTTTTTAACCAATCACAGGAGAGTGGGCGTGGCTATGGTTCACAGGATCTCGTCCTTCCTGGTCGCTCCCTACGCATCTTCAACTCTGACCTTTCCTGCTCGGCTGCTTTTAACCCCAAAATAATACACTTATGAAGTGACGACACAAGTCGGGCTCAAGGACACAAACATCCAAAATTGAATGTGAAGTTTGAGGTTGTTTTCATTTTTTTTTTAAAGGACGGTTTAATTAAAAAGCATCAAAACCAAATTGGGTTGTAAATTGAGTACTTCTGTGTGTTTGCTGGTCGGTTCTCAAGTGCCGTCCATTAACCTTGACTTTCATCTGGAAGTTCACGTCGAATGTTTTTAAAAAGTCAAACTTTTAGCTCAAACTACAAGAGATGGAAAAAAAAAAAAAAAAAACCTACGAGTTTCAGCAAATTTCGAATCCTTAAAAGCAACTGAAATCATCTCCAACTTGTTCAAATGCAGGCTTTCTCTGGCACTGCTGCTAGCTTTGGGCAGAGGAACAACAGCGCCCGAGGGAAGATCTATTTCCATCTCCTTTCCTCTCCTTCTGTTTGTAGCTGCCACTGCAGACCCAGAGACCACCCTCCAGTAACTCCACATATGCCAGGACTGTACTGCGAACAATGCCATTTGTCACCGGAAACGAAGACCAAAAGCCCAACGGACTATTTGTGCAGTAAAGTTTCATTTTATTTTCAGCCTCCGTTTGATCAAACGCTCTCTGAATCACATATTCACGGAGATTCGTGTCCGCGGCTGACCCTGGTCCACCAGGGAAGTGTGGTTTTTAAACCCGTCACAGGTGTCGCCGCTTGCCACCATTTTGAATTGTCTCGCTCAGACTAGTGCGTCCAAAAGAAAGACTAAACGCCATCATCCTCTCAGTTTAATTCCTATTGGAAGTCTTTGTGACCGTAGACGTTCATGAACTCTGAGCTTTATACGTCGTCAATTCAACTTTAATTACTGAGCAAAAGATCGAATGGGACATTTCTACTTGAAGTTAACCCTCGTCTCGTTTTTGGACTCGTTACCTCTTTTTACGAGGTGTCCCTGAATGCAGCACGGTAGGTTCCATTAGGACACTTGCTGTTCAAAAGTGAGGCGACAACCTTTGGTACCGGTGTAGCTACAATTTCGGTCCCCCCACTTCCTACGTGATGACGTCACACGCTGCATATGCGAACGTCTCTTAAAAATATTTTTTTATGGGTTAAAGAAACGTCAACAGAACGTTTACATGATACTTTTTACCACATAAAACATTTATATTGACGAAAAGACGATTTTCGTCAATATAATCACTTTCCGTTCGTTCACTTCCTGGTCTGACGATCATGTGACTTTGACACCAACAGGAAGTGTTCGCGCTACATGTGATGAAGCCGCTGATTGGCTGAAGCTGTTTTACTAATAATAACGCACAACTGTACAATGTAATACAAACATTCGAGTTCCCAAATAATTTGCTTTTCAAATAACAAAAATGTTAGAATATTCCCCTTTCTATAACTCATTCTATTTAGTCTGTAGTTCGGATAATAAACACCTTAAATAAATTATTTAATGTATATAAGCCAAATATTTGGGAACTCGAATGTTTGTATTACATTGTACAGTTGTGCGTTATTATTAGTAAAACGGCTTCAGCCAATCAGCGGCTTCGTCACATGTAACGCGGTCACTTCCTGTTGGTGTCAAAGTCACATGATCGTCAGACCAGGAAGTGAACGAACGGAAAGTGATTATGTTGACGAAGATCGTCTTCTTGTCAATATAAATGTTTTATGTGGTTAATAGTATCATGTAAACATTCTGTTGACATTTCTTTAACCCATAAAAAATGTCATCACGTAGGAAGTGGGGGGAGCGATATTGTAGGGGGACTGACCGGGTGTTTCTAAGAAAAAAAACAACTATGAACATAATTTGTGTTGTATTGATTGTTAGTATCTGAAGGTCGGTCTGAGGATATAATGCCGACATTAAACCGATGTTTCAGGGTGAGGGAGGGAGGGAGGGGAGGAGCGAGGAACCTCTGTTAGCACTTGCTCTCCTTACTTGAGCCCTCCGGAGGGGACGGTGTGGCACTTCTTGTGTTCCAGCAGCTGCTCTGGCGTCTTGAGGAACTTATGGCAGACGTCGCACTCGAACATTCGCGTGATGAGGTGGATCTGGAGGTGGCGCTCGTACATGCTGCGCGTCTTGCACACGAAGTTGCAGAAGACGCACTCGAAGCCTGCGGGACGAGGACACGGGGCGTCACACCCACAACTCTTCACATATAGTGAGAAAACCTCGTGACTTTTCTTGCCTTTATCCGACTTGTCTTCGGTCCCCGATCCGGAGTTGCTGCCGGAGCTGGATTGGCTCCCCGCCGACGAGGGCGGGGCCAGGAGACTCTTGAGTTCGTCGTTCCCGTGGGTGAGGTCGCCGCCTTCGGAGCTGTTGAGGGAGTCGCTGAGGGCGGAGAGCGACGAAGACGTGCTTTTGGTCTCACTGAGGGGACTTTTCGAGTTCAGACCTGAAGAGGAGAAGGAAGCAAACGGCCGGCGTCACATATTGTTGTGGATCGAAATCAAAACATGGGTGTTTATGAACCGGACTCTAGCGTCATTGAGCCGCTTGAGTTAGAATCATCTTACATCATCTTAACCACCAGGTGCCTCAAAAAGTTTTTGTCAAGTGCGTTCGTCAGGTGAACACTGATGGAACTTAGAAGGGAGACCATAGGTCAGACCCAGGACACCATGAAACACAATTTAGTCCCAAAATTCTAACAGATCACCATTATTTTTTGCTAATAAAATCCTGAATCTTTACATGTTTCCGGTTGTTAAGCCATCATTTTGAGCCAGCACCAGCTCTGTTATTAAAAGTACCCATTTGGTTCTGACCCTAAACTATACACATCCCTACTTAGGTCACGTAACTGATGGTTCTCCGCCCGTTTACCCCGGATTCGCCACTCCATTAGTCGGCAAAATCTAGCTCCACAAGTTGAATTTCGTTTGTTTAAGATGACTGTAAAGCCATCACATTTCATCAAAATCTCAGTTGCTCCCTCTTTACAAACAATTCAGCTCAGCGCAGCACAAGCCGGGAAGAAAGAATAGCACAGCAGCAAATAAAAAGCGTTCTTTTACATGAACGTTTTACTGAAATCTCGAGAAATACAAACTAGCCTTCTTTGATAAACAAGATTTTTTAAGACCAGCACTCGTAACACAACAGAGACAAACAGTGTAAATTAGGCTGATATCATCGATTGAACCATCAATGGAGTCATTTCACGAGTTGGTGGACGACCATCAACACCGCTGCTTAACATGCGCGACACCATCGCCACGATCTTTCTGTAGAGTACACACACACACACATGTGCACACACATGCGTACACACACACACACACACACACACACACACACACACACACACACACACACGCGCTGTCTCCATCAAAAGAAGCACCTCCCGCATGGCTGTCTGCTCTTGGTGAGGTCGTCCAATCGAGAGACAGTGTGCTTTTTATTGATCTCCTTCAGTCTGAGATTTACCAGAGAGAGAAAAAAAGAACTGAGAGAGAAAGGAGGGCAAGATCATGGCCGAAGGAGCTAAGATGGCGGGAGCATCTGAGGGCACAACAAAGGGTCTATCCTTGTGCAGGGATGAGAAGCAGGAGCGTCTGCTGATCCTTCCGTGGCTGAACTTTTACAATGCAGTCAATCAGGGATTTTACACTTGCTGATGAAAAGTTGCCATCAAACCTGTGGGTCATCACCAGTTACAAGTCATCACTACATACAAGTGTTTAAAATATACATTTGTTTCTGGTTCAGAATGTGAAAGCCAACAGAAACCTCATCCTTGAACAGATATAATCTGGAGATAGTTGACAACTATAAGTACCTCGGCGTGTGGCTGGACAGTATACTGGACTGGTCCTGCAACACAGACCATGTGTATAAGAAAGTTCAGAGTAGACTGTACTTTCTGAGGAGGCTTCGATCATTTAACATCTGCAAGAAGCTCCTCTGCATGTTCTACCAGTCTGTGGTGGCCAGTGTCCTGTTCTATGCTGTGGTGTGTTGGGGTGGAAATGTGTCCAAGAGGAGTGTCAACAGGTTGGACAGGTTGATCAGGAGGGCTGGCTCTGTGGTTGGAATGAAGCTGGACTCACTGGTGACAGTTGCTGAGAGGAGATCATTGAACAAACTACCGTCCATCATGGATGATGACAGTCATCAGAAGTAGAATGAGTGCATGAATGGTCCTACCCAGGTGCAAAACAAATAGACTCAGGGACTCATTCATCCCTCGGGCTATTAAATTGTACAATTCTGAGTTCGGGGGCAGGAGTGGAGTAAAAGTATCTTGATGTTCTGTTCTATGTTAGTCTTTGTATCCTTTGTCTTTGTTGTTTTTCTTTGATCTATGTTCTTTGTCTTTATCTTTAGACTTAGATTGTATCATCTTGTTCTTTCTATTTATTTCTCTTGTTCTTATTTTATTTTGATTTATGTTTTTATAAAAAATTGCTGTATGTATTGGCTACTGGAAAAAAACAATTTCAATAAAGTTTTACCTTACCTTACCTTAATCATCTCCTTTACAACTTTTTATAACCCTTTTCACATGAAATTTAACACGTAAATATTGAAATAATTCTGTGTTTAAACTTCTCAAAAGGAGAACAGAAAGTTAAGTGTAACAAATACAAAAACTGGTGTCATAACCGTGCAACTGCCCTTTTCATCCAGCATTCTAAATTCATTACGATCAGTTAGTTTATACTTTTAGCTGGTAACTTGGAAAAGTCTCGCAGCAATTTCATGTAAACACTGTCCTTGAACCCAGTGCTGTCAAACTGTTGTCGTTGAATATTAAAGATACGGTGAAAACAGAAAACTGCAGAAGGCATTTTGTTTAACGTTAAAATGTTACGTGGTGCTGCTTTAATAAGTACTCCTCTATACCGATATTCCGATTGGATAAGTAATCATTTAACGTCAGATCCTAAAATTGTAAAAAAAACAACAAAAAAAAAGGAGCCACAGTATCACGACTAGAAATGTGACTGAAAGATTTCCCCCCAAAAAACAAGATGGCGCTGGCTGAAAACTGTAATTGATCTGTAAGTTAATCCATTAGCTTCACAAAATATTGGTCTTAACATGAATTCAATATTTTCAACTGTTTTCACATCGAGGTCAGGTGTCTTTGTTTTGAATCGATGCGCCCCGGTTTTCATTGAGGCGGTGGTTCCTGCTAATCATTGTGCCCGACGGGAATATGTGGAAGAAATAAAAAGACCAAAGCTGGCATTGGAAAGCCAGATTCTCTTAAGGGCTGAGGGGTCTATTGATTTCCAGACCTCAGGTATGATAACGGTCAACTATCTTCGGGATAAACAAGGCCGCCCTGGCCTCGGATGGACCACACCACGGTCACGGCTGGACTATACGCACAAGGAGCGAATAAAAATGGCGAGAAAAGCGAAAAAAAACCCGGCTAATACTGAAAGAAAGCAGTTTCAGATGTTCGGTATTGATCAGCAGCAGCAGATCTTTTTTTTTTTAAAAGGGAAGGTCAGAAATGTTTTCGAAACCAGATTCTGCTGCTCATCTTTCCCTGTGTCTGCTGGAATTTTGCTGCGCTGAGTTCTTATTGGTTCACGTGGAAGTTGGACCCGATGGCTCGGAGAGGTCAGTGGCCTGGATGTTGCTAATGTTGCTGTGAAGGGTGTGGCTTGGAAGTAAGCAATTTGTATTTATATAGCGCTTTTCCAGACCAGGGTCACAAGGCGCTTAAACAATCAAAACAATACTCAATAAAATATATACTTTAAAGGTCAAGATAATACTGAGAAAAACACAGGAGTCCCAGAAAATCAAGGAAAAGCCTGAACTAATAAAAACGTCTTAAGATGTTTCTTGAAGGAGTCAGTAGATCATCAAACACAGAGAGAGAGGAAGATCATTCCAAAGCTTAGGAGCAACAGCCTGGAAGGATTTCTCTCCTCTGGTCCTGAAGCATGTTCAGGAACCATCAGTAGATTCTGATCCACAGACCTCAGAGCCCGAGCTGGGGTGTAAGGCTGGATCAGATCACTGATGGAAGGAGGAGTCTGACCATGAATAGATCTGAAAGTAAGAACCAGAATTTTAAAGTTGATCCTGAAAGAAACTGGCAGCCAGTGAAGAGTTTTAAGGATCGGAGAAATGCGAGTTCTTCTACTAGAGCGGGTCAGAATTCTCGCTGCAGAGTTTTGTATTACCTGCAGGCGAGACAGATCCTTCTAGTTTAGACATGAAAATAAACTGTTACAATAGTCTAAAGGAGAAGCTTGTGATTAAGAAGCAGGTCTGAGGGTGTTTTTTAACCCCTTTTGCACAGAATTAAAGAGCTGAGCCAGAAGGTATAGTCTCCATTCTCCTACAAACGTAGGGTCCGACCCTGCCAGAAGATCATGTACACCAGTGATATGGGCATCTTAAGGTAGGTGGACCCCTGTGGGGGGAGTGTGACCATCTGTGCGGCTCAGATAGAGTCGCCGCTTCTCTGTGTATCGAGTATCCGGTTAAGTTGGCAGGTATTTCAAAGCCGGGACAGCAGGGTCCACATCCTTGAAGGTTTTCCAGGCAGGTCAACGTCGCCTTCTCTTACCGTGGGCCATGAATTCCACCGTGAAATCGGCGACAATATTTTGAAGAGCCCTTCTCCAAAAATCCAATAAACGCCTTATTAAAGAGTGCTACACTTTTTTTTAGCGCTTAGTAATTGACTGATAGAAATGCCAGGAAGGATCGACGACGAGTCTAAGGAAGTGCGACGGTGTACCTGCGTGTCCTGTACTAATGTGGTTTTTCATGTCGTTCTCCTCCATGCAGACGTAGTCGCAGACGCTGCAGCAGAGCGAGAACATCCACTGCTCCTTGTCCACATGGAGCGACATGTGGCCGACAAACTGGGCATTCAGCTCCGTCTGGAATCCGCACACATGGCAGCTGGACAGAGAACAGAGAGGAAGGGGAAGGGAGATGGCGAGAATGAGAGACAGCTTTAGTGTTAGATTGTGCCCGCATAAATTGGCAAGTTGACACGTCTTGGCCGAGTTTCCGTGTCTGATCAAGAAGTGGTTTGATACGGGAGGGCAGATGTATGTTCGTGGACACGCTGTGATTCCGCACCGGACAACCTACAGGAAGCATCACCTTTTTTTTTTTTTTTCTTTCATCAACATCCGTCAATCGAATGAGTTTGTCATACCAAACACAAACGGGAGCCGTTTACGTGGCTGGAAATCAGCAGCAAGATTTTTTTTGGTTGCGAGTGTGAAGACGACAATGACGAGCAGCATAAAACTTTGGTGTTGCACACAATAAAAGTTTTCTTTGATGAGCAAATATATCCGGTAAAAAGTTTGTTTCAAATGCTATAAATGTGTCTGATAGTGTCAGAGATATGTTGAGTAAAATTAAATTAAAGGAGTTGCTTGGATAACTGCAAATGAGCTGGCAAATTTTGAGTATTTTTCCAAAACCATATATGTTATCGGCAAAATGTTTCTATGAAAGTATTAATACCTTCTTGGTGGAAATCACATGGTAGAAGCGACTTTTTTTTCTCTTGGCCTCACATTTGAAAATGCCTGATGGAAGCTACCAATGACAGTGATTGATAGTAGCTTGGAATAATTATTGATTTGTAGCATCATAAACCTGTCATCTTTGACACGGATGAGTGGAAGCTACAATATCTCCCAAAATTCTATACTATAATGTTTGTGTTTTAGGTGTTAACACACAAACACCAAAAATCAATGGGATTTACGTCAAATGTGATTCTTTTCTGAAAAGCGTTGATTTTTTTTTAAGCTTAAGCTTTTACGTTGTTACAGCTAGAGCTGAACTTGTGGTCTATTTTGCAGCTAAAATGGAAACTTTGGAGGAGGTTTAATTAATTTAAACATAGATATAATACCAAACCATGTTTTTTGAAGCCCATCTGAGGTGACGGCCATCTTGGAAATGCTGTACTGTGTCGCTGTAGTTGAGTGTGCTGAATTATCATTGGTTGATGAAACCGCGGCGAGGCTGCTAATAAGCCAATAAACGCTCGCTTGTGAGTCAAGTCAATTAGTTAATAAATATTAAATCAAAAGATACACACAGTAAAGTAAGTGCTGATAGTGGAATTAGCATTCAAGACCAAAGCCATTTATTTCGCAACCAGACTTCTTTTTTTCCTTTCTTCTGCTCCCTTCAGGGGTCGACACAGCGAATCAACCTCCTGTAAAAAAGTTTTTTTAAATGCCTATTATTTCAGTATATTTTGGCTCGACGTGTACACGACATCCAAGCTCTCTACAGCCTCGTGTGGACACTATATGAATTGCGGCTTTTTGCACAGCAAAAGTATTAAAAATTGGTCTTGAATCAACAAAATCATTTAATTTTGAAGCATAAAACCTGTTGAAAGTCTAGACTTCATGAAGGTCATACTTTTTTCCTGCCCACCAACACCATGTCACGTGTATCGTTGTCTACCTGAGGACTGGGATGTTTATAGCAATCTTCATTTAATTCACTTTATGTGAAAGTCAGAAAAAAAAGGTTATTTTTACTCAAATACTTTGCGTAGATGAACCAAAGAAGTCCTCAAATCGTGTCTCCTTCTGAAGCCAGCGAGCTTAGCTAAGTGCGACCGCGGGAAAAGACAGAATAAGCTCCGAGCCTGGCTCCGGAAATGTATCACAGTTTGCCTCCTGGCAGCCGCCGAGCGCCGCCGCTAAGAAGTTTCGCTATCATGACGGCGAGATTGGCATCGGTCTGAGGAGTGACCACATCCCGCCAGCACAACACGGAAGCACATAAAACCAGAGAAGCGACGACATCTTTAACCCTGGCGTGGATTAAACTAACAAGATATAACATGTTCATCGGTGAACCTTAGAGAAATCCGGCGACCGAGTCCAGAGGATCGGCAAACCTCTCTCGGTCGGGGAGAGAATTATGGCGAAAAAAATAACCTGGATTAAAATCACTTTTTGGTGAAATTAAATCAATGCGACGCGGCGCTAATCGCTCTTTTGGCGTGTTGGGGAGCGATGATGAGATCATTACCTGTAGTAGTAGGGGCAGTTCTTGCGCTCGCCGGGGTCCGCAGCTGTGATGGCGCTGACAATCTGCTCAGCATCTGTGTTGACCAGCTTGACAGAGTGGACGGTCAAGTGCTGATTGAGGTTCGCCCTGCACTTGGCTGCGTAAGGACAGAGGTGACACTTGTACTTCCTCTCCTCTGCAACGGGAAAAAACAAGAGACACGCTTAACACCACTTTTCTCTCTCTCTCTTGTCACTGTTGTGTTATTATTTTTCTCCTCGAAAATCATTCTTCACCACCTGCAGCGGAACATCTTCAAATGTTCATCAAAACCAAACCTGATGAGGATGAAAAGACCAAAAAAAATGATGTTTTAATAGTTATAAAAGCACAAAGTTTAATATCTTAAAAGGGCACATGACCTTGTTTTTTATTTTTTATTAATAACTTGCCATCAATAAATGAGTATCTATTGCAGGGGTGGGCAATTGTAGTTCTTCAAGGGCCACATTCAATTCATTACATTCTGTGAATGTTGTTAGGGGCCGTCAAGCAAAAAGAAAGACAAAAAAATCCATAAAGAACATTCGTCATTAGGCCGACATTTATTAAGCTAAATAAGATACAATTTTATTCATGTATATACGAGTTTTTCTCAAAACATTTCTTCAGCTAACTTATAAAAAACGTTTTGAGGGATTAATATATACTCGAAAAATTACACACAAAAAGTAAAATTAGTGTTATGTTGAAATGTAAATGAATAATAAATACTAAATACATTTGTTAATGCATTTATACATGATATACTTCAAGGTCTGATCTATTGTGTGTATCATGTGACTAACCGTTCTTTTAGGCATTCCATGTTTCTTTCGGTTTTTGTCAGTATAATGTCATAACTGATGATGTCAAAACTGAAGTAGTTATTGGTCTTTAATTAAACTTTCATGAGATATTTTTTTATCAAACAAGACTGACACATGGATTTTTTTTTTTAACACAACTGTCAAAGTAAGTAGCAGACGAGGAGAGAGGACGACAGATGATGATGGTAACTTCAGCACCTCAAGAAAATCCATTCACGGTTTACGAGTAGTACTTCCTATTTCTTTGAGACGAGAATACTTTATTGGACAGGTTCAATTCCCACCTTGCTCTTTAAAACTGTGCTGATGTTTAGCGACGCTTTGCGTTTAAAATATCGTCGTAAATTCTATCGACCTCTATTGTACTCAGCAGTACAAAACCCTCTTTTCATTGAAATATATACATTAGAAAATGTGATTAAGCCCCGCCCACTTAAACCTCTTTGTTTTTCTGGAGATTAAATCTTATTTAATAGATCATGTTTGTCTCCACCTCCAAGGGACTCGTTGTCTAAACAAAGCGGGGCGTGATTACAGCTGGCTGGAGGAGGATTGAAGCCATTATTACGTCATAATGAACTTGGCCTTCGTAACCTCTTGTTCGCTGAGATTTCAGACGGGGGAGAACTTTATAAAGTAAAAAGTTCAAATCATGACGATCGACTTCCTGAATCTTGGGAGAGGAAGACTTCAACATTTGTGAATGAGTCAGTAGAGTTGAACTTTTCACATTAGTTGCCCTTTAAATATGAGATAATCGCTCGCAATTTACTCGTCATCTTTTAGAATTTTCACAATTAAATTGCTTCAAATTACTTCAATGTTCTAGACACTGCTTTTCAAAACGTTCCCTTACAGCCCAAAAAACTCTTTTTTTTTTATAACCAAGGATTCGACAGGATTTCGACAGTTATTTCTGCCTCTGATGCATCAGTGCCCAGTTCTACTCATGCATTGTAAGAGTGTAAATCTAATATTTGTGTGCAAAGCATTTCAACAACAAATCGGTGCAACCGTTTGATAAATCAACGTTAAACTCTGACAGTCTTAAGTGAGTTGAGATGTACGAACGAACAACACCGGGTCCGTGTCTGATGGAGGACCTTGACCCCGAGCTTCGGCGCCGAGCGACACTGGTAGGAGCACGGACACACACTACCTTCATTTCCACACCAAAATAGCGCACACATGCTTACACACTGCATTTTGCCCCAAGGAGATGAAGCCAGCAACCTTTATGTCGACAGGGAAACCAAAAAGACCATCACACTGACATATGCCCCCGCGTCTGCTCTCTGTGGTGTGGCCAAGCTGTTCACAGTCAGCATGTTCAGATGGTGTGTGTGTGTGTGTGTGTGTGTGACGTTAAAAACAACACATACATGGGAGGGGTTGAACTCAAGTATATTTGGGGGTACATTTCTGCCCAATATTGTGATACTGGAAAAGCGTTTCCATAATGCACCGTCCGTACCGTTGCAGGTGTTGGACGATAGTTTGTGAACTAATAAAGTTTTACCTTACCTTAGTTCATATTTTCCTGTTTTTTGCCTTAAGAACGCTTTTGTGAACTTGTTCATTTAGGAGTGAATGTCTCAAGCTTTCGGTTCATCTTTGTCGAGATGGTTGCCCGATGTCCACTATTGTATTTTAATCATATCAATTAGTTTATATACATTTTATTTATTATATTCTATACTGTAATGTTACAACGCATACAATTCCTCTGTTTTTACAATAATGACAATACATGTAAAATAGTTTCTGATACGACTATGAAATCTGATGAATATGTTTCATGTTAAATACTGACTTTGGTAATATGAAGGCTTTGGCAAAGCATTTTATAGCAAAATATAGAAAAAAGAACTATGAACTAGTTCATTCTTGGAGCTGTGAACTTTTGAAAAATGCCAATCCAGAACTATGAACTGAACTAGTTCATTTTAAATCACTGACCGTCACACTGGGTCAACGAGACGATCCAGCAAGACTCATCTCTTTAAAGGAAGGTTAATCCGGGGTTTGGCTTCGTTATTTACTTACTGATGAAGTCAAAGAGGAAACATCGGGTTTGCAGCTTCAATTACCTGTGTGTAAAGAAAGGTGCCGCGACAGAGTCTGTTGCCTTCCAAACACTTTCCCACACACAGGGCACGGGAAGAGCTGCTCACTTAGCCTCCACTGAGAAATCCCGTTTCCTGGTTCATCCTCCTCTTTTTCCGAATCTGAAGAGTTGAAAAAAAGAAAAAAAAAGATGAGATTCAAGTACAAAAAGTTAGTGTCAAATTCAATCAGAGTGGAGGCAAAAAAAGGTTCAAGCTTAAGGCCTGGGATTTTATTTGATTTAAACCCTGCTCAAAAACTTTTGCTGTGGATGATAAGAACCATAGATTCACACATAACATAGTAATATTTGTACTGCAAACAACCACGTGTCGATGAATTTGCTCGTAGTATTTCAACTGGTTCCCTTAAGCTCCGGAAATCAAAAGAACCTCAGCACTATATGGTCTTTTTTCTTTCAAATATTTGGCTTGTGCTACATGTTACCATTGTTCTTTTCTGGTTTAAACTTTGATAGAGTGTGCTTAAAATAAATATATAAATATATATAATAAATAATAATACCGTATGTATGCAATAACGTTTACCTATCCATCCATCCATCCATCCATCTAAATTCTGCAACACCAGAGGCTAGTACACAGACAACACTACAAATAAATCCTTGTTCCTACAGTATCACAATATATCGTATCTTTGCCTCTGTATCGTGATACAATTGTATCGCCAGATACTTGCTAATAAACCCCTAATAGTAAGTCTTGTGACTATAACGAATGAAGGACCAAAAATGATTCATTCATTCATTTTCTATGCCGTTTATTCCCTGATTGCTTGCGGGGGGCTGGACCCGGGGGGACACCCTGGACAGGACGCCAGTCTGTCGCAGGGGAACACAAAGACACACAACCATTCACACATACCTAAAGACAATTTGCCCCGAGTCCCCAAGACCAAAAAATAATTTAAAACATAATTTAGGCAAAAGGGCAAAAGCTCGCTTGATCTTGATTTTCACTAACAATTGTAAGAAATTAGGTCGACAAAAAGAAAACGATTGGCAACATTTAGACAAATTAAAAAACGGCAAATCCATTTTAAGATGGTTTAACAATCAAAGCAGGTGATTTTTTTTATTTATTCCTATATAAACCGTTCTGTGGTGCTTTAATAGAAAATATATAAACTCAACCAGACTTTCCTTTCCATATGTGTTCTATATGCACAAAAAATAAATATAACATCAATGCATGTTTAAAGTATGCTCTATCCCATAATATCTTACACTGTTATCTGTCACTGTTACTTGTGTAAATGTCTTCAGATTTAAAGTGTTTTTTAGTGTGTGTGTTGTTATGAAGTCACACAAAGAGGAGTCTGTCGAAGGAAGCGACTCACAATTGAGATGCTGCAACATTTCTTATAAAAACTTAAAAGCCTATTTCACAGCAACATTCACCATAACACTCCTGCAAAAATTGGGAGACCCAGGTAGTGACATATGCCGGTGATCCACACAACACCTCCCTCAGTCTTTGATGTCGAGAAAAAAAATGGCACAACCACTATTTATAACCACTACAAGTGACTGGATTACAGCAGATTGCAGCTCAGGCTTGTACCTGCCAAGAAAAAGTGTTTGACCATTATTGGCATGTGGTTCAAGGCTTTCCTAAACACTGAGAAATAAATTGCGGAATCGGGGACATTTATATACGTCTTATCTGGACGACTTAATTAATATGTTGTTTTTTTTTATAATAAGCTTAATTTGTCGCCCCTTAAATCTCCTCGCCAGACGTAAGAAAGATGACGACTCAATTTTCCTCAATAGTTTTCTCCCTCAATCCAAAAGAAAAGTAGCAGAACGTTTTCCCAATTTATAATTACTTGCTTTATATTTCGGAGGATTTTTCTTAACATATTGTTCATTATAGTATAATTACATAAACATAAATATTAACTGAACAATGCACAAATCAAGATTTCTTTTTTTAAATATACATTTTCTTGAGCGCGGCAAGGCGGTGATATAAAAGCATAAGAAAACGATAATTAATAATAAGAATAAAATGAGACAAAACAAAGGAAAATAATGGTACGTCTCTGTATATGCTCATCTGTACTCATGGTCTTTTCCACTGGCAAATGTAAACGCTGCAAGAGGGAGGTGTAAAGTACTGAGCGTTAAGTGCAATGTTCTTCATGTGAAGTGCAATGTTCTACACGTAATCCTGCCAAGTTGAGTTCCTTGATATCAACACAAACTCCGCAGTCGTGTCGGTGCGGCGTGTGATATCGCGTGGGTTAATTTGTGAACCCACAGGAATGAAAACCTGCCTGCTACCATTTGACAGATGCTCCTTGTTTGGCCTGCGGGTGGCAGACACTGTAAGTGGATTCTTAATGTCAACAGAAATCACAAGTTCTTCGCTGTGAAGCCTGCAGCTCCTCACTGTACATCAGCGGTGCGCTCCTTTCATCCTTCACTTGATGGAAAAGGAGGAGGAAAAAAAAAACAAAAAAAAACGCTGCGAGATATTTTAATTGAATCTTCCCCTCGTATTTCATTTTTATTATTATTGGAAGTAAAAGTAAGGTTTGTGAAGAAGTCGATTCATTCAGGACATCATTCTAAAGCGAGTTTTATTTGACTGAAACATGTATTGATATTGTTGGTGGAGATTAAAAAGGTCTTGATCACGTTATATTCGTTCATACAGTATTAATTCGGCTGTAAATATTACATTATTATTTATTACTCGATTTAAAAGAAATACAAGACAAGACTAGTAAAAGAACTAAACAGCTCCACCTCTTGTCACCCCTCAGTCGAGCCTCTTTAGGGTGACACATCCTTAATAAGTCAAGTCACGACCGCAGACTAGTTGATCTGCTGGACCTGATCGAGATCTTATCCCTATAAACAACATCAAGATGCATAAGAGCTGCATCTACTAGAGTTGTCTTCTTCACCGCTGACCTGAACATTCAGGACGTGCAGGATTTTTGTCTTGATATGTATTATTGTTTTTTTATTCAAGTGTTTATTCGACCTCTATTGTACTCAGCAGTACAAAACTCTCTTTTCATTGAAATATATACATTAGAAAATGTGATTAAGCCCCGCCCACTTAAACCTCTTTGTTTTTCTGGAGATTAAATCTTATTTAATAGATCATGTTTGTCTCCACCTCCAAGGGACTCGTCTAAACAAAGCAGGGCGTGGGACAGAGGACAGATGATCAAGTTTCATCTGGATTTAGGAAGGTTAGGATCTTCTAGTGGGGCTTCAAACTGCTGCCAGTTTCAGGACCAACAAAAACAAAAAGGAAAACACAGAATTAAACAGAAAAACTAAAAGAAATCAGCTTTAACGTAAGATTCTGTGGTGGCTTCCAATAGTCAAGGATCCTGGTGGTTAGAGAACTTCGTTGAAACAACACAATTCTTCAATGGTTTTAGACTGTGATTTTAGATGTGAATGAGGTGGAGGTTTACTAGTTGACAGAAATAAACTTCTGCACAATACAATTCAATATTCTCTGATCCTGAGAAAATCACTGGAGCCTAAAAATGGATTGTGAAGTAGCGACAGGAAACAATCCTGTTTTCATAGTCGCTTGTATCGTGAAAAATCTATGAACTCGGTGTCTGAGGATCAAACTCTAGTTGCAAAAATGTTCCTTCAAGTGGACCAGAACTGGACTCCGACTACATCCTCATCTATTTCCTTTTCCACCCCGAATACCTCTCCTCTATGGCTCGTTTCCAAAAACCCGACTCTGTGAAAGACTAAGCCCATAAAGGCATTAACTTGTTCCCGATTCTCGCGAGAGGGAAAAGAGGGGTGTCGAGGTCAACCAAGGTGAGGGTGAGCCAGTCGGCACGAGCTGGAGGCTGCAGCCGAACAAACACGTCGATGATTAAGCCAATTAGGGCGTGGCGGAGGTCTGGACGTGGGTAATGGTTTAATTAGGGCTGTGAGGACCGAAGACACGAAAACAACAAACATTCAAGGCTCGACACCGTCGAGGATGAACGTGGCCAGCCGCAGATGTCGTAATCTTCTCTGCGGTTTTTGTAAAAACAGACTTTTTCCCACAAGGTAGGTTGGTTTTCATGACCAGAATAGGGCAAAAGACGTTTAGTCAGGGTCAAGAATAAATATATATATTCTTTTTAGCTAAAATGACTTTGAAAACAAAATGAATTTAGCGATCTATATAAAATAGGTTTTACACTGTCTGATGCATTTTTTCCCCTGAAGAAATGTTCTGTCTTGGACGATATAAACACTCTTTCTCAAGCACACAGCGGAAGACTTTAAAAAGATCTAGAAAACTCAAGAAAAAAAAGACCATCACATCTAAGGACTAGTCTCAGGGTTAAGATTTTACTAAGAGTAAATCGTGAAGGGTTACTGATCAAGACTAGATTGTTTTTTGCACAAAATCAAAATACAATACAGCTATACATAATGTACAACATAATCACTAGAGTAATAATTAAAAAAAATATACATATATTATGTACTTATTTATTATTAAAACAAATATATATATATATATATATATATATATATATATATATATATATTTTTTAAAACAACACAATACTGATGTTTAATATGTATTGTTTTTTTATTAATAATATTTTCAGTAATTAAAACATAAATAAAATACCGGTACTGCATGCATTACCTTAAAGTATTCTTATATACTTAATTGAATATTGTTTTGATTGTTTAAGCGCTTTGTGACCCTGGTCTGGAAAAGCGCTATACAAATAAAAATTACTTACTTATTATTAATAATTAAAAAGACAATATACATTTTCATTTACGTATTATTATAAGAAAACACAAGACATGACTGATATGTACAATGTATTCTTCTTTTCTCAATATTTTCATTGATAAATAAATAAATAATTAAATAAAGATGTCACTCTGGTTTCACTGCAACTTGTGATGATATCAAACAATGTTTGATGTTTTCCAACCTCCAGGACTGGACCTTAGATTTAACGACTGGTCGGGAGCGACTTACTGAAGAGCTCCGTAATCATTCTCTTCTTTTTCTCAACTGTAGATTCATGTGACGGAGACTGTGTAGCTCAGGGGGAAAATTAGTATTAAAAGAACAAAGACTAAAACTTCAAAGAGTGAAGTCTTCACTCTTAAATATATATATTTTTTGTTTAACTCAATGTATATAATATGGAATAATACAGGGTGATCAAATTAAAACAATACTTATATCAGAGATGAAATAACGGTTACGCCCTGCAGAGGATCATACTGTTGAAGTTCTGAAATGTGAATGATCTAATAGCACTCAGTCCGAGCCTCAGCAGGAGAGGAATGGACTTGAAAAAAAAAAGATTGATTCTGACCTTCGCATTCAGCGCCGCCATAAATTAACCAGCAACATTGCTTAGTCAAAAGAAAACCAGTGGAAACACTGGAGAGAAAAGTGTGTCAATGCACCCACAGGAGGAGATAAAGAAGAGCAAAACTACAGTAAAAGAGAGAGCAGCAGAGGTCGAATGTAATGCTTAAACACACGAGGGAAAGAGGGGGTGGGCGAGGCGAATTAACTTTCAGGACACTCTTTGACACCCAGAAGCCAATCAGATTTTCATTAACTGGCAAAGGGACAGGCGAAGCTGGCGCAAGCTAATTAACCTCAGGATCTCTGTGCCAAAGTAATGTGAAGGGAAGGTCCGCGATGCCAGGAGTTGAAGAGGAGGAGGAGGAGGAGACGTGGGATGCCCTGGTCAGGAGGCCTCCAGGTCAGAGAGGAGCAGAACCCAGGTCGAAATCAAGCAAAATGGGGTCGAGCGAAAAAAAAATTGCGATTCGTCCTTGAAGCTTCACGTGGTTCATCAGAAACTCTCTCTAACCTTTGAAAAAAACGGTTCGCTTCTGACAGCGATTGATACAACTTTAAAGAGCCCATCAAAGGATCCTCACCATGAAACCTGGTGGACGAGCTAGCTTCGGCCGGAGACAAGCTTTTGGAGCGCGAGTTGAAAGGTGATTGTCTGAAGCAGTCGTCCAAGAAAGGACTGAAACACAGAAACGTCAAACGTAAGACACACTATCCCGGCAATCAAACCCAACAGATTGTGACAAACAAACGGAGATGCCTCACCTGTTAATCCCCACCATGTTGTCCTTGTGGTTGTTTGCTTTGCTGACTTTTTCTGTATGGGAACAAAAAAAAAGAAGAGAAAAACACTTTAAAAAGTGATAAAGATCTAAATGTTTAACTATAAATTGTATGTTACATGAGCTGGTCATTCAAATCACCGTCTAAGCGACAAAACTGTCAGCACTATTTGTATAATTATTTACGTTTCCAGACAGATTTTTTTGTCTTTTGACAGATTATATTTACAGGTTTTCTCTCTTCAAGACGACTCTCTTAATTTCTGCCTGTGTGACTTAATATCGTCTCTTCTTCTTCCGTCTCAGTTCCACTTAAAGTTCTTCCGATCCAGTTCCACAATCACCCGCACAGGACCCTTAATCTGGCCCCTTCAAGGGCCGACTCGCAAAGAAATGTAACAGCTTAAAAGTTTACAACCCAGATCTAATATATTCACAAATGACCGTCTCTCATTGAAAGTTAATTAGGATCACTTTAACCTAATCTACTTTAATAATTACTCTGGATTGCGATAGTTTTATGATGACTCGTGGATTATGAAACCAACTTTTGAGTGTCTTCCCCCCCCCCCCCCCTCTTAAAAATGTCATTTTCCAAGAAGCTGTTTTTACCACCAGAGACCACCTAACATAACGCATCAAACCTTTCCTAAAATCAATAGTGTGATTTGTTGGAACATTGGTTTTTGTTTGATGTCCCCATTTTTTGTAGCCTCGAAAGTCTACGATCGATAAACGCTCCTTGTTTTCTTCCTTTTATCGATAATTTTAACGTCAGCTAAAAGCACATTTTTGTTTGGGCTTATACAGTGATGTTAAGAAAAATAGATAATATCATAAACTAGATGAAATTGATCTAATATATAGATATATACCACACATTTTTACAGACAAAACCAGTTCGGTGACTTTAACTTTAACATACTTTTACGCTTCTTTCAAAAGCTGACCACTCTGCAAGACGACCAGAACCAGAACCTGCAGGGGAAGGTTCCGCTCTGACATTTGTAACGATGAGAGGCGGATACATAAATTAAAAAAAAAAAAGTTTTTTTTGTTTGTGACAAAATGTTGTAAAATGTGTTCTTATTATTTCACTCCGCCATCAAACCCACTGACGCCCTGTTCTGTCACTTCTTTTAATGTCCTGTGAGTTTCAAACCGACTGAGAGCAGGTGCTATTTCAGTCGCTGTTTTGTGATTTGATGTCAAAATCCATAAAAGAGCTCAGTATTTTACAAAATAGGCTAAATGAAGGCTTTGATCGCCCTCACTGTTCTCATCTGGCAAGATGACAGACTGTCGTGTAGCTTTTTCTGCACAAAAAAAAGAGGAAAGGACTGACAAGAACGCAGCAGTCAAGTGGTAAAGCTCATGTCTAACATCAGGGATCACGATGCCACTTTTTACTAATACGACGCTTCATTTAAAATGCTTTGTTTGAAACGTCTTTGATGGCAACCTCTACTTTTGTCCGCCAGTGAAAATGTTTGCTGAAGAACGCAGACATAAGCTGCACCGTCGGAACCTTTTTCAGTTTTTAGCAGCGTATTCTAGAACTATTTGGTTTTAGTAACTATCCCCTGGACAGAGTGGGTGTTTTCATGGACATAGGACTCGTGATCTCAAAGACAGAGTACTATTGAGTATCTTAAGGACCCAGTCAAAGAGCTAAAGCTTCTAGAAACAGTCGGATTTCATACAAAGAGCTAATAATGTTTTTCAAAAAGTGCAATAGCAAAAAAATGTGTGCTTCTTCATCAGTTAAGTTTCATTACCTTCAAATTAGTTCAGGGGAAATGATATACTTGGACAGTTGTGAGGGGTCTTGAAGCAGAAAGAAAGCAATGGGGAATAAGCTAGATACAATGGTCAATCTTAAAAGCACAAAAGCAACTTGTAAATAAAGCTAAATAGTCTAGAGTTCTCATTTTATTGGAAGTACATCTTTTATTTTAAGAAATATGAAAAAAGCACCAAATGTTTTTTCAATAGTCATACCAGTTATTTCAAGAGGCTAAAAACAAATTACTTTATTAAGTGTTATGAATGTTATTATTATTACTATTAAAAGAGTTATAAATAAAACAAATAAATGCAAAATTAGTGTAGAGTTACATTTCTACATAAGTCAATCTACTACATTCTGACCTCATTATGGCTCCATAAATATATTGCATATTACATAAATATAAATATCAAATATATTACTTTGTCCATGCTACAATTTGATAAGGAGCCACACAGAAAACAATTACCTAATTTATGTTTTATTTTTTAATTCTATTTCCATTTCTAGCCCAGAGCTCCTGCTGATTCACCGTTAAGATTTGATGTATTTTTTACCCATGTACAAATATATAAAAATAAAGATTAAACGGGTCTTAGGTGTAAATAAGGTTGGGCGTTAACAGCTGGTCAACTCAGTGGTAGCACATATTCCTACACAGACAAACACCAAACAGGAAAATAATACAAAGAGATTGGCGTGTACCATTAGAATCACCAGGAAATGTGCAGAAGCTCTGGTGTAAAAGTTATTTTGTAGGAACAAAGTTAGCCCAGAGGGCTCTTGCTATGACTAGTATGTCAGTTGCTTTGCTTTAGTGCTCACATTTTGACAGGGTAGTGCTGTCTCAAATCAAACTCTGTCGCTACACACCAACAGGAAATGACTCGACAGCTTCCTCTTCTACTACTTTTTAATGCTGATTCTAACCAGCCGTTGGAACACTATCGCCAACACTTGACAGCGCTTTACTCCAATAGAAACAACTTATTAAGTTGTGTTTCATTGTGTTATTGTTCGGTTGTTAATGTTTCCTAGAGACATTTACGCTGGTACCTGCTCTGAAGACTCACCATTTAACATCCTCTACGTCACTAAGATGGCCGCCGTCACGGTTGGAAAGTGTCCGTCGATTCAAACTTTCTGACAATTCGAGTGCTCATTGCGCACTACATTTTGTGATTTGGGACACACTGCAAGTGTAACTAGTAAGTGTGGTTTACGCCACATAAAAAAATGTGACTTCTACTATCAGGGTTTCATCAGAAACACAAATCAGCTAAACCCCTAGTACGCTCTACGATACTTCATTACAAGTACAAGTAGCTGAATGAACTCCCGTAGAAGAACTCACATTTCCCCGATCGTTAAAACTCTTCACTGGCTTCCAGTTTCTTTCAGGATCAACTTTAAAATTCTGGTTCTTACTTTCAGATCTATTCATGGTCAGACTCCTCCTTACATCACTGATCTGATCCAGACTTACACCCCAGCTCGGGCTCTGAGGTCTGTGGATCAGAATCTACTGATGGTTCCTGAACACGGTTCAGGACCAGAGGAGAGAAGTCCTTCCAGACTGTTGCTCCTACGCTTTGGAACGATCTTCCTCTGTGTTTGATGATCTACTGACTCCTTCAAGAAACATCTTAAGACGTTTTTATTTGTTCAGGCTTTTCCTTGATTTTCAGTAACTCCTGTTGTGTTATCAGTTTTATCTTGACCTTTAAAGTATATACTTTATTGAATATTGTTTTGATTGTTTAAGCGCTTTGTGACCCTGGTCTGGAAAAGCGCTATATAAATAAAACATACTTACTAACAAGGATCTCGGGTCCTGAGCTAAAATACGTCAATCAAAATGCTCATTATGTAGGTTGTTATTACGCAGCGAGGCTCAAGCTGAATCACTGGGTGTGTTGTTCTTCTCTCTTTTCTCAAGTAGAAGAACGTAAATGAAATTCAAAGCTGCAACAATCCCGTGGTTGAGAGCGACCTTGGTACAGTTGTGTCTCTGAGGTCTTGCTGCTCTGGGTAATTTATATTGATTGCTTATTGTGTGACGGCAGCACACTCCGTTTCAGTGCCACTCACGTACAATCTCAATCCCATGGGTTCGACTGTCGCAGTGGCCCGAGGTAGCGACGCTTCGTGCCCTCCCTGGGTGGGCATGTATGTAGCATACCCCCAAAAAACTGCCCTTCTCCAACCCTCTTCCTCGACTGCCCTCCTCCCCTCTATCCTAAACTCCCCTCTTTATTACACCACTTGCCAAGGACAGAGGTCTCTTTCCATGTTACCATGGAGATACAGCATGGGAGAAATGCAAAGAGAGGACGAGGGAGGGGAAGGAAGAGAGTGGGGGGACGTGTGCAACCAAGTGTGCTTGAGCCAGCATGTCTGAAAACGAGTCGAGGGATCGACGGAATTAAGGGGAAAGCAAAGGGAGAAAGGGAGGGGGGTCTGTGCGGATACTACTCCCTACAGGGCGTCTTGGTGTGTAAAGGTGTTACTCTTTAGGATGGAGGAAGTATTGGGAGAAAATGATCGGCGTCTTAACCGAGTATCATCTGTAGCATCGTCACCTCCAGGGCCAGGTCGGCTAAATGAAAATCCTAAACATAGAAAAGCAGCATTTTGGGGGTATAGAATGAAAACAGTGGCCGATAGTGAAAGACTAGCATTGACAAGGTTTTGCACGAAAACAATAGAAAGTAGTTGCTGTACTAGCTTACCTTTACGATAGCTACGAAATTGTACCAAAATCAAGATGTGGAAAGTGGACGAAAAGATGCTGCCTTTGGAGTCAGACTGAATGACCTCGCAGTTGCAATTGATCACGGCTTTGAACTCAATAGATTTATGTGTTTTTTTTCTTGGAGGAACGTTTTGAGCTCAGGTATCCATTGGCGAAGGTTGTTTTGAGATTCTTTTTCATATTAACATATTTTCCATTTTTACCGAGCCCGTTTAATTATTTGATCAAAAATCTTGTTTATTAGAGCAACACTTCAGCTCCACTCAATGAAAAAAATATATAATTACAGCACTTACTCTGATACAATTATTAATTAAAAGTACCTTTGGCTGGTAAAACGTATCCGCCAACAAAAACCTTGATATAATATGATTATATTGGAAAAAAAACTTTCAAGCGCTTTCAAGGGCTCTCTTTTGTTTAGTTATGATTATAAAAGAGAAATAAAGAAACAGAAATTGACCTGTTTAATGTACTTAAAATGGTTCAATAAAGAAATGATGCTGCACTACAGAGGTTAAAGGACGCAAGTTGGACAGGACTATATATATATATATATATATATATATATGCACTATAAAAAGGTTAAGCAAAATAAAACATATGTGCCTGCAGTTGACTCTGTTTACGTCGCACAAACCCACCTGACAATTTAAAGAGTAGTTCCGAGGCCATTTTGACGGAAATGTCCTGGGAGAAGAGGTCTTTCTGGGGATGCGCCGACGGCTCTGTCATCGGCTCAATCTTCTCGTTGGCCCCTAAAGTGCTGAAGGGCAGCAGGTGAGGAGTGGAGGGAGTGACTTCTGAAGGCGCTGGATCCACCTCCATCGGCTCAGGCTTTACTGTGACCTTCTGGTACTGGGCTCCTTTGTTGTTCTCTGCAGAGGAAAGAAGGGAATCAAGCCATTAGTGGGGGGCAGTCGTAATGTGCCAGAGACAGAAAAATATAATTCATGTACAACAGCTACTCAAAATATACCTTTGCTGTGTCTCAAATCGCATACTTGCGTACTCAAAGTTAGTATTTTTAGTGCGTAAGTGCGTCTCAATTCTTCTAAAACGCCCACAAAACTGAATATGGTTCGATGGACACTAACCACTCTAAACAGCTCCATCTTAGTGACGTTTTAAACGGAAGTTACGTCATATATATATACATATATATTCATATATTTACAGGTGCATTTTCAGCAGCAGTAGGAGGATAAACACGTTTTCGGTGCTGATACCAGATTAAATATCTGGCGAATATTTAGATTCTCATATTTTTTCTTTATTTCTTTTTCCAAACTTGCAAAACGTGCTGCCAGCAGGTGGCGATAGTGTTCAAACAGCTGGTTGCAACCATCGTTAAATAGTAATAGAAGAAGACGCTGTCGCGTCATTTCCTGTTAGTGTGTAGCAGCAGAGTTTGATTTGAGACGTACTATCTGTTGAGAATTTGCGTACTAGTTAGTATGTACACTATCCTGATGCATACTAACTTCTAGTATACTAAGAGAAGTATTTGATTTGAGACACAGCACTTGACTCAAGCTTGCTAGCTTTACAGATCAAATATTCACCTTAGGACGGATCTGAACTACTCACACTAACACTGTTGAGTTTAATTTTTTTCTGCATGCCAGTAAACTGGTGGAAAACTTTAAAGACATAGGTGAGGATTACACTTGAATGCTATTATGTCGCAAACAAATATACATTTTTGAGAAAGAAACTGGAGTTTAAATAAAGATACATACATAATTTAGAAGCAATGAAGCAGCTACATTTACGTTAAACTACGACTGTTAAAAAACAATATTACACATAAATTGAAATTGTGAAGAGACAAATGTGTTGAAAAATATATTAAGGAATTAAGAAAACATCCGAAAACAGGAAGAATCAAAAGGTGTGTGTGACGAGTCACAGGGAGGTTGTATCATTGTGACACACACACACACACACACACACACACACACACACACACACACACACACACACACACACACACACACACACACACACACACACACACACACACACACACACACACACACACACACACACACACACACACACACACACACACACACACACACACACACACACACACACACACACACACACACACACACACACACACACACACACACACACACACGAAATTCTTGTTTATGACAACGAGAGGTGGCGGACAGATTGTCCAAGATCAGCAGCAGCATCTTTGCAACAAAAAAGGAACAAAAAAAACAAAACAAAAAAAAACTGTTGTCCACATCACAACCGGGTTCAAAAGGTGACACGGGGAGAGAGAGCTAAAAATAGAGCAAGCCAGCATCTGGTAGGAATGTCCTGAGTTGATCCGCAGAATAAAGAAAACTCTCTCATGATGTCACTTATAATAGGCTCGGGGATCCTCCGTGAAAGCGGTGATATTTTCTTAATGCAGGACAATTCGAGTGTCCGAAATCGGTCCGTGATAGAATAAAATTACAAAATGATATCCTGACCTATTGTGGACCGCCGTAATTGAGCGGCGTGCGAAAAATGTCAAATGAATAAACAAGTGGAGGAGTTCGCAGCGAGTCCGGAGCGGCTGATCTTTGACAGTGGAGATGGTCACCATCGGTGGCGGCGGCGAGTCGGAGGGAGCTCCGGGTCGGACCCACATGGCTGCTGAGCATGATTACGGGACATGTGAATTTGGCAGGGCAGCAGGAGCAGTGGGAGCTGCACCGGGAGGATGGAGGAGTTGAAGGAAAGGTGAAGAAGGAGGGGGGGAAGATGAAAGCTACCTGATATGAACCCGAGCGGGAAACATCCCCCTCTTGTTGGTGCGATGTCTACACGCCATGATAAGAGGTTAGTTAGGAGGAAAATTGTTTTAGTTTACATGTTAATAGTGACGAGTCGAGCAGGAGAATATTCACAATTCAGGCTTTTGACATCTTATATAAATAGCAATACTTTCTATTGGTGGATAAACATTATTATATTATTTTATATCCAATGTGTTAAATAAATGTAATATTTGAATAGAAAATATTCAGATATCCATTGATTTATATTGAGAATTTAAATTGGATTATGGTAAAATATAACTGATATTTTTGGCAAACCATTTAATGTCATGGCATAAATCACACTTCTTATACTCATTGACAGCATTGATTGCGTTTTATTTTTTTAATCGCTTCTGTCATATAGTTTAATTTCAACTTTTTGATGGGGGACAAAATAAAATAAAAATAAAGAATTGCAGAAATAAAAACCTAAATTACTAAATAAAGTATTATTTTAAGACATAAGTCAGGTTATTTTGATGAATGAACATGATGAATCATTTTTAAATAACCTTTTCTCTTATCATTACTCTCCCCAGATAATTTATCATGGGGCTACGCTACACGCTTCTGTCACAATTATATTCAAGTGGTCCGAGTTCATGGCTGCCTTGTTTATTGCGGGGGCTAGGTTTTGAAAAAAACCTATCTACGGCATTAAAACACAAATCAACCAAGAAGTATTTTTCAACCACTCAAATACATGTTGAGGCCCCACAATCCCTTTTTCTCTCAAAAAATCAAATCAATCAAATAACTAGATTACAGTTATTACTAGATGGGACATAGTTTAAATTAACAACATACAGTATATTTACTTAAACTCAACAAACCTCTCCGTGAAGTTGACGTTAAAAGCTCCTATAGTGCTTTGCCGCCCAGCCAACCAATCACAGCTAGCAATCCCTTTCGACATCGCAACATAGATGGACATTTTTAATACATTATTGTCAGCGGTCTTTAAATTCAGCAGTGTGTAGGAAGGCTTGTACAAAGTTCACCATTTTGTAAGGGTGTAGTAAGGGTGGAGGCTGTGAGTGCATCATAGTAAGTTCTGTGGTTGTGTCAAAGTATATCTGCCGTCATAATAAATCACAATCGCAGGTGAATCAAGTCTTTGTTTGGAGATTCTTGAAGCTACTCCTCATGAACCTCTGGATTAAGGTTAGACAATGACATGATCGTCAAAGAAGGGGTGATCGACTCTCATGCCCTTGCATCCTAGATTTGTTTTGGTTGTTTTCATGACACAAGGATGGACTGGGTTGTTTTTTTTTGTGCGTGGCTCCCCCAGATGTCTGGTTGATAGAAGCCAGCATGAGTTGTGAATGACAACCCTGAGCCTACTAATCCTTTAATCAGGGGTTGTGGTTGCCTCTCGGTCACCTAGGACCAGCCGGATAAATGCGCAAAAGCAGAGGAGGTGGCGGGCGAAAGGACAGGGGGCAGGCCACTGTGTGGGGTCAACTAAGGGACACGAGTCTACACGACTTGATCACCCCCCCTCCCCCACTAAACAACACACGCTGTGCTGCGCCACAAACACCAGGATAGAAAAATGATACCACGCGCATTTCCTTTATCCCTCTCCGAGGAGAAAATTTCATCATATCACACCATCAGAAGTCCGGCAGTCACCCTATAAAAGAATGAAAATGTGGCCCACACTCCTACACCGATAATAGCAATAGCTTTTCGGTCAGGGTCAAGACCTAATGTTCTGCAGCCATAAAAAGCAGCCCTCGGTCCATAGAATCCAGCGTGTGTGCTTCTTCATCTGCTCCGGTGCAGATGCTGGCTTTGGCGATGCACCAGCTCACTATTAGAATCCCCCCCTTGTCTCACCTGAAGCACTTGTTTGAAGATACCAGCAGTAGCAAAACATGGACACCAAATCCTAATGCTGCAACATTACAGGCAGACTAATGTTCATTTAAGTGTCTCTTAAATTGGTCTTGAACCTCTACTTTATCATCAGTTTGTGTCCGTTCACAAAATCACCTAATAAGATACATTAGAAAACGTATTTAAGCTCCACCTACTGACATTTTTGTTTCATATGAAAATGATAACCACACTAACTCTGCTGTGATTGATCAAGCTTTAAGGTTTCTCACTGCACGTCACCAATCCAGGAAGTCTCCACCTCCAAGGAACTTGTTGTATAAACAAAGTGGGCATCATTTCAGCTGGCTGGAGGAGGAGTCGAGCCATTATTACATCATAATGGACTCCACTCTCGTAACCTCTCATTTGCCAAGATTTCAGACAGGGGAGAACTTTATAAAGTAATAAGTTAGAAACATGATCATGATGAGAGGCCTACTGCAACTTGGATGATACGCAAGTTTTAAAATGCTTCCTCCAGATTATCCTCAGGGATGCCTTCCCAAAAGCAGAGGGGTATAGTTTCTCCATCTGGTGTCCAAGCAGATAGTCCCACCTGACCAACCTCCAAATGTAGGTCCCTGGTCAGTTAAAGCCCACGTCAAATGAATGCAGAACAACACCATCTGCATCAGAGCTGATGCCATTCTTTACATCCTGCTCTGTGAATTGTTCATCCTCAATGTGACAGCCTATGGTGCGAACAAAACTCCCATGATGCATTTCAACAACCTGCTCCATTTATTGATGGTTGATTGGCTGCTACAATAATGTATTTATATTGTACATCTATGTAAGTAAATAAGTAAGAAATGTATATTTATAGAGCGTTTTTCCAGAATAAAATATATACTTAAAAGGTCAAGATAACACCAAGAATAAACACATGAGTTCCAGAAAATCAAGGAAAATCCTGCACAACAAAAAAAATGTTGCTTTGTCAGAAGTCAAAAACATCTATGATTGAATTGCTGGGCAGCAAAGAATTATGGGAGCTGTTCGGGTCACATTAACTGAGAGGGTTGTTGAGAGGGATGGCCACTTATCTGCAATGTTGAGTTTTAAATGAATATACAGGTTTATTTAAACCTTGTTCACCCCCTTGACATATTTAAAATAATTGAATGAAAGTGAGAGTGTATAACTGAACAGAATGTGGAAATGTTACCAGAAGTTTGTTTAGGTTTATAAAGAAAATATACGAGATAACAAGGGACTACTGTACTCAGAAGGATGACTGTTGTATTGTAACGAAAAGGTAGAGATGAAGAAAGGCGCCAAATGAGAGAGCAGAGCTTTTCAAGAAAGCTAAAGTATAACCTGGGCATCTGTCTGCGATGCAGACATAAGGATTGTGTGTCATCTGTTGTGGCAACTATACACAAAGTGTAGTAGAGTATTTGTGTCCACGGAAGAAATGTGAAAACTGTCAAAAAAAACTAAGAAGATCTCAGATGGACAGGAAAAAAAACCCATAAAAGTTCAGATCCATGAGTCAAACGTTATCCAAACCTAATGACATTGTTTGAATGCATTATGAAATGTCATCAGATATAAAAAATAAAATAAAATAAAATAAAATCAAGGCTCTGTTTTTACGACTGGTCTTCTATCTGGTTTTATTTCAATCAAATTATACTTTTATCTTGTTCCCAGTCTAGAGTGAGGCTTGCAATGTTCTATTACAATAATTATTAATTAAATTGGATGCCATTGATTTCCAACTTTAACACACATATACTTTGAAGGTATCGACGGCTCCACAAACACACACCGTCTTTACACACACTGTTGTCAAAGCTCATGCTTAAAGGCTTTCATGTGCGAAAACACAAGTTCAAATAAATGCAATGAAGCCAAACACACCCCTTTCTTTCGTGACCAACTTTTGAACCGGGCTGTCTAATTGACTGTACGGCCTAAAGAACTCACCCAGGGGTATTATACGGGGCATAAATACTTAAATCGGATTCTAAACTGCACTTAGATAAAACAGTGGTGTAGCATTAATGACTTAACGCATGCAGAGTGAATTTATAGCACCACTTTGAAGTCTCGAGAGGAGCAAAAAAAAGACAGGAAGAAAGGGAAAACATTGTCAAACAGTGCTGGAAAAAAAAAGCACACCTGAGGGTGGGAGGTGCAGGGAAAGAAGGATGGAAGAGGAAAGAGATGGCAGGAGCCCAAACGACAACTTCCCCTTACCGTTAATCCAGTACCACTTCTGCTGCTCTGTTATTCCTCATGAATCCCTGCCCCAATCTTCCTCTCTTTCTTTTTTTTTTTGCTTTCTCAATCCCTCTATTCTGCTGCTCTCTAGCTGACCTGCTCAGACAGGGGTGAGGAGTTCAGGCGCTTCAAAGGCTGCAGTGTGGAGACTGCATGTCATGTGGGAGCCACAGCAGCCTCGCCTGCAGACTTCACAGACAGCTGCGGCTACAATTGATCCTGGACCAGCCGGGCTCACGCTAGTACCTCTTTTTCACGCGGTAACGTCTGGCTTCGGACCGACCGACCGACGACTTGATAAAGACTTCCTACGGAGGCCCCGAGATCGTGTCCGGTGGGCATCGAGGAAAAACAACGTGAGGTGTTACACGGGCTTTATTAAACCGGGTCAAAAAAAAAAAAAGAGTGAAGGCGATCGATGGTTCCGAGGTCTTCGGTCGATCGCTTAAACACTTGCAACACACCGGCGCACATATATGAAGGGATGCTTTTTTTGAATGAAGCTTACATGCTGCGAGACAGAAAGAAGAGCGTGTGCAGGGGAGGGGGGAGGATAAGAGAGGTCAGCGAGCGGGCAGATCACGGTGAGGACACCAGCGAGCTCCTCAGTACAATTAGGCCAGATGTGTGAATACAAATTGTCAGGAGCCTTCAGACTTGAATTCATAACACTCACAAGTGAGAGGCCGGGAAACCACAAAAGAGATAAAATGATCTCGTACGAAAAGTTTCACAAAGACAAATAAATGGGCATTCATTCCAGGTTGTTTACGATAGCTGTGGCTCTTGATCAGACATGGGCAAACAATGGCCCCAGGGCCACATGACTAGAGTATACCTGATGAAATACATGTATTTAAAGTGTCTGACAGTGACAGGTTTATTTTGTATTTATTATTATCTTTGTTCTTTTGATGAATATTTCTTGCCCATTAAAATATTTTGAGTAAATATCATGTTTAGAAAAAAAGGTTATTTTATATACCGGTACATACTGTATTTTTATGAAAGGTTTATAAATAGTTGATCGGCATAGATAGGTTTGTTTTATGTTTTTTAATTTTGCAACTTTATTCCATTTTATTGAATCCTTTGCTCCTCTCTTTTAGCCCCTCACAATCCTCACAGTATATCAATTGAGAAAATGTATTTGATCACCCTTGCTGTTGATGGACACATTCCCAGGAAAATTATGATTCTTTATAATGGTCTCCGGACTATCAAAAATAATCAGAGGTCACCATGTAGACCCAGGGACAACGCAAGGGATACATCAAGCACATTTGTTTTCAGCAACTGGGTGACCAAGAAAAAAGATAGTCAAAGATATCTTTTCTAACTAATGTTATAGAAAAACCAAAAACATCCATTTTTTGTGTAGCCGTTTCTGAGATAGATTGAGAGTTAATTGTCAACGATTTTTTTTTTGCTTATTTGTCGCCAACCTCGTTCTTCACCGGCACAGTATTTCCGGAAGAAAAACCGAGAACAGGACCAGGATCAGGTCAAAACAAATGCATGTTATTTAGCACCTTTGGCGGTAGCTAAGAGCGCGAGGCTCATCTGTTACCGACAACATTGCAGTCTGCAAGGGCACCACCTATGGCCATTCATTCACCCCCTCCCCCCAAAAAACTCCTTCCCCTCACTGCGGCGCCATGTTCCCTTTGCCCTGCAACACCAGTGCCCATCTGCTGGTACACTGTTAGCCACTGGCGCCGGGGACTATTTAGCCCGGAGTAATTAGCCCCCAGACACCGGCAGCCTGGTTTTAAACAGATGTGGGGGAGGTAGCGCCCGCATGGCGACTCAACACTACCGAACAATGTTTGATAGGAAAAGGGGGAAGAAGAAGAGGGGGGGGTGGAGAAGTGACCTAGTTAAAAGGAATGATGCAACTCATGTTACAGCACAATGGGCAGTAATGATGACAACCTGACTTGCTTCGACGAGCCGGCGACGTCCAAACGCACGGGGAAAAAATAACGTCCGTTTTAATACGCTCGTAATGGAGATGAAAGGCGGCGTTCACGTGCATTTTTAACTCTTTTTTTCCTCTCATCTATTTTTCGCTCGTTTTGACTCACGGAGGCGACCGAGAGGTAATAGTGTAGATGAACTTGAACCTCGTGACTGTAATCACATGTGACTGTAACGACGGTGACCTTTCCCTGGCTCTCTCCTCTCTTCTTCCCTCTCTCGCCCTCCCTCCCTCTTCCTCTCCTCCCCCCCTCAGGGTCATCCGAGGGTCCAGACTCTTGTCAAGGCTGTCACTCTAGACAGCCCTCTCC
Organism: Callionymus lyra; assembly: GCF_982586985.1. Classification (NCBI taxonomy): domain Eukaryota; kingdom Metazoa; phylum Chordata; class Actinopteri; order Syngnathiformes; family Callionymidae; genus Callionymus; species Callionymus lyra. Next base: position 41,040,159 of record NC_141818.1, read on the forward strand.
ATCTACCACCCCCGCTTGTTGCCATGGCGATGGACGGCACTGCGCTCTGAGGACTAGGTAAAGGGGCAGCGGCAGCCGGCAGATGGATGAACACCGCCGCATCTTTCCCTAACCTGGGTCAACCGGGCCGAGCCGGTGTAAGTAACGGGACCGGGGTGAAGGCCGGCCGTGTTGCGGACGATCCTAACCCGACAAAAAAAAACAAAAAAACAGTAAAACGGTCACTTTACAAATGGTAGGAAAAAAAAGGATTGTGAAAGAAGTGGCTTGTGTCATGGTGGCACATTACGGCATCTTGTTAGTCAAGAGAAACCGATACACAAACAAACCTGTGCGCACACACACACACACACACGTGACCTGGGGGCAGGCTGTGAAGCAGCACGTGAAGACAAACCTCTTTTCCCCGCATGCCAGCGACGAGTAACACCGATCCACCCGAGCAGAACAACGGCAACAAGTATGTCAGGCGTACATGACAGCGAAAGGTGTACGAACGTGAAATGCCCCACTGATCCGCCATCTTTGTTAACATTCGTAACTGTCATTTACAAACATCCCAATGCCGAGTTAGAAAGAAAATATATTGTAATCCCTCTTAATTAATATATAAATAATAATAAAGCTAATGGAATTGTGAGCAAGTATTCAGTTCCGGGGTTGAACACTAGGGGTGTGAGTTGGCAAGAATCTGGCGATACGATGCGGGGGCCAAGATTCGATATGCTGCGATACTGTATTATATAATTTATATTTATAGAGCGCTCTTAAACAATCAGAAAATATATATAAAAACAAGGATACATTTGTAGTTTTCGCAGAATACATTACTTGGTCTCGAAAAGCGCTATATAAATAATTATTACTTACTTACTTACTTACTTTGTCATTGCAGAAATTACAAATGGAGTTTTAACTGCTTTCATTTGTTGTGATTCACAACTTGTGAAACAGAAAATATGGCCAAACATCAGATTTTGGAAACGCAACTTTATCCTCTCGTCCTCAGTCATCTTGCGCAGGTTGTTTCACAACCAAATGTAAACAGGCTGCTATCACTTTATTTGAAATAAAAAAATATGAACAAAGGCTGTGAATATTTGCCTTTGAGTTGAAATTTAAAACAGAAAAATAGTTATGTAGTTTTATACACAAACTATTGAAATGTAAACCAGAACTATGATTGAGCACAAACCCAAACACTCAAGCCTTCACCGAGTCCTTTCAATTTAGCCTTAATAGCAGAAGCTTTACAGCAAAATTGTTTGGTGATAATGTTTTGACTTTTCTGCACCGAAATGTAAAATAAATAAAGAGCCAAATCGATTGTAGAAACGTACTTAACATTTCAAGACTGAATAAATAGAAAATAAAAGGCACAATCATGACGCATATTCATTCAATTGTTTAAGCTACTCCTACTATGTTGGCACCGTTTGAAATCGAAACCATTGTGGGTTTTTGTAATGGAATTAGTTTGGTTGTGCAAGAAGAGATATAGGCGCAAGTCATCTTTTCACTCTGAATCTCAAGGGCTGACCTCAGATATAAAACTTCATAACAACCCACATGCCCTCACATCATCTCGAGAGAGACTTCAAGGTGACCGTTGTGTGGTTTCGTCTTACACACTTCAATACAATTATATTTTACAACAATCTAGTCATAATCTTATAGTTCAGTCACTTTAACAGCACTTAAAACACCTGAGCTAATGTCTTATACCATAGTATCTATACTTGAACAACTTTCTCTGGCTTCATTCTTCTATGTATTGAATAGAATACAACACACACTCAAGTTCAAGTAAGATAACCAAGTCATGCCCTCCGAGTAAAAAAAAAAAAAACATGTCCTTGCCTGCTCTTGCACCAACTTCCATACATTTCTTTCACATTTTATTGGTTCAATCCAGTCATGCTCGAAATGCAAAATCAGCTGCTTAAACTGACAGCGAGTGGCTTCGATGAAATCCTTAAGCGCTGCGACTCGCGGTCGACTGCTTTGTTGTGTCAATAAAGTGGTAGATGTGCTTACGCGAGAAAATACAAAAGACAAAGCACAACTGACAAAAATGCTATATTTCACAAGATTTTCGGTGTGAGTCGGGTATAAACCTCTTGCCATCTTTGAAACAGACCTAGCTTTGCGTCTTAAAAATAAACTGCAAACTGAATGACAAAACATTCAAGATGAAACTAAAGATTCTTAGTTTTAATGTGATACATAACCAGAGTGCTAGGAAGTGATATGAATAAAATAACGAAGGTCAATCGAAAGTATCCCATTTACAACTTACCATCAAGTACTACTTCAGTACTATACAAAGGACATTGAGGATTGTATTGTATCTTCATCTTAACTGGCGCAGCCTTTAGCTTCAGCAAATTCCATGTGTACTGTGTGTACTATGCGTGTATGCATGTGTGTGTGTGTGTATGCATGCGTGTGTAGGTGTGTGTGTATGCATGTGTGTGTGTGTGTATGCATGCGTGTGTAGGTGTGTGTGTGTGTACATCCTACCTGAGAGCTTAATGAGCAGCTCAGAGGCCACTTTGACGTTGATATCGTGGCTCAACAAGCTGTTCTTTACTTGGGGGCTGCCTTCGCGTGCCTTGAGTGTCGCCGTGTGATCCATGGCCGCCGAGATCCCCTTCGGCCCGTCCTGGCAGAATGCGGCGGAGAAGTTCGATTGAATCTGATTCCGTGAAGGGGGTCTCGGGCTCAGGGCTTCTTCCACTTTGGGCTCTTCTTTCAGGCGAAACGGAGACTTCAATGACTCCCTCTGGTTGGCCGCTGTAGTCAAAAACATAAGAAACGAAACACGTTACGATGGATAAAGTTAAAGTGTTTGGCAGAGCGGCAGGGTCTATGTATGTAAAATAAAAATAAATACTCAAAGAAAATCTGGTATTACTAATGGTCACCATGTTAATTACTAGTAGTCTGTAGCCCTATTCACACGGGATAAGTATTACCTCAGTGTTTTGTAAATTACGAAGATAAAGTAGACGTTTATTTTCTTTCGTTTCTCAACAGCGAGAGCGCTGCCCTGCACATAAATTTGCCCCAACATTATTCTTACAGAAGACACACAGTCTGTTACAGTAGTGTAACCGAGTGTATTCGTGTGGGAAACAACGAGGCTGGAACTTAGTTTGTAGCTGTGCAGCGCGCATGTCTTCTTTACTTTCGTCATGTGGAGCATATCCCAACAACAACAAACTCGATCTACTTCCTTTTCAACCCCTTCAAAATAAAGCAGTGGAATTATATATTAACACAATGGCGAGTGCCAAAAGTTACAGTTGCATATATGCGGCATTCAGAATTACAAACCCAGACATTTGGATTCGCAAGGGATTAGTATTATCACCCGACGTCTGTGTTTGGTGAATTACAGTAGGTAATATGCGGCGGAATTATTACATTACAAATCACAGACATGGCGCATTCGCACGGGATTAAAACTCAAGACATTCTACGCAATTATTACAAATGACCAGAGGTCCCTTATAGGTAATACTTATCCCGTGCGAATCGAACATATGACGATTACCAGAGTAATGTTTCAAAGTCCAACATTGATCGGTGGAAGGTAACCATAAAAATGAAACAAACAGTTTTCCAAACCATTTGTAAATGCTTCTGTCCGGGCTCAACTTAATATTCTGGTCACCCCCATCGATCTACGAGCATTATTTCTTGAAGAAAAAAAAAACTTTCACTACTAGTGCATGACCTCAAAATGCAAATACACAAAGTGAAACATCATTCTTCCAGACAGTGTTGAGGAGCTGTGGGAGTAAAACCGAGGCTATGACCTCCTAACTGACTCTCTTCAGGCCATCCACGAAAAAAAAAAGAAAAAAAAAATCCCCACTGCTCCCTTTCATCGTCTCACTTCACACTGATTTTTTACTTCCTTTTTTGAGCCGCTCACTGCCTAAAACTCAAACTTCCGGCCTGCGCAATCTCACTTATGAACAGAAAGGATTTAATTCCTGTAATTCTGCAGCATGTGATCACAATCATCCACAATCTTTTCGTCCATCGAGGCAGAACGCTGCAGAAGTCCAGGACTGAACCAACGCACGAATCCCCCTCCTGCTCTAAAGTCAACTTGGAAAGAAACTGGGCCACATCTAATCTGCCTAAGATGAATAATTAATAATTAGACATGGAGCAACTTCCGATAGCCTCTAAGAAAAGAACTGCAGCTCGGACAAATCTCAGTGTCCCTTGTCTCGCTAAAATACTTTTAGAAGCGAAAAGAAAAAAAAAGGAAAATAAGGCTTTTGTCGAACTACAGATCTAATCGGATTAGTCTGTGTAATCCTTCAAGAAAATGTATGATAAATTACATGTTAAGAATAAAATATGAATGTGCGTGAATTGGAGCAAATCTGTTTCAAGTTAAGAAAAATACAGAGGTTATTAATAATAGTCTTGTCGATAATTAAAGGAGAAAAATGACTTTAAATGTGGTATCAAGGTCTGTATAAATTAATGAGGAACGTCCATATTTAATATTGTCCTTAACTGTGGAGTTTAAGTCAGTATTTGTCAGTCCATCATTTAGTAAATTACCTTAAAACTGATTTATGGACTTGATCAAGGGACAAAAGAGAGAGGCTAAAATTGTGCTTCAGTTAAAGATTTATCAATATCTGTGGTAAGTAGACGCAACTACCCATCTTTACCTTCTTTGTCACACGTCCAGTGTACCGTGCGAGTACCAGAAGATGACAATGGCGAATACTGTACAAGAAAAGGTGCAAAAATTCAATACATGCAAATATGGGGCATTGGCGTATAATCCATTTGACGATGCTAAACTGCTAAAAAACAGGAAGAAAATATGGTATTTATATATTTAAAATCAAAAATAACAATGGACTACTCAAACCTTCAAAGTATTTCTCAACCCACGTGGACCTGCAGGACCCCAACAAAAATCCAAGTCCGAAATGTTGGGATTATGGTTACGGAACTAATAAGGGATTCTAAAAAAAAAAACTAAAAAACATTGTTCTTTTCTGTGGTGGTTTTCACCGTTTCATGAATTATCAGTTGACTATTTTTATTATTTTACTCCATGGTAAACGATTTCCTTAAATATATTTTCAGATTTTAAATTTAAACGGATGTTTTAAAAAATGCTAAAAGAAACCGTACGTGTAAAAATCTGTCATATTTCCGCCCCGGGAGAAAACTCGGCCCTCAACCCGACCGTCTCATCACCTAACCTTCTCTAACCACTACAGGCCTGCCACCCCTTGCCCACATCATCAATCTGTGCTGGCGCCAGCGCCGCTGATTAATGATGATATAAGCCAGAGGGATCAAGGTCTCGGGGACACGGGAGGGCAAGAAGTAAAAAAAAAAAAAAGACAGGTGTTAGGCGTTTTGACCACCTCGCACGATACCGACCCGCCACGCCGTGGCAGCGCCCGTCGGGGTTGCGGTTGAAGAGGAGCCGACACGAGGCAATGAAGTGGTGGCTGTAGTGGCGGGGATAAGGGGGGGGGAAACGTGACCTTGAGTTCGGGGGCAGCGACGGGGGGTCACGCAAGGCACCAGCTGGAAATGTCACACCATCAGATGTCAGCGGGCCGGCTAAGTATAACCTGGTCAGCACCTGGAAGGACGTTCTCTAATTATAAGCGTGTTGGGCCATGTCGGATCAGACGGCAGCACATTTGGTCGCAGCTTTATGAACCCCGGCAGGAAAATGCTACTCCTGGTTTTTCTATACTAATTTCTAACTGCCATAAGAATATTCATTGCAATAAACTTGCTATCAAAGACCATTCAAGCACTAAAGCATCATTTGTTGAAACATCTTAAATTCAGTAAATCAATTATTTATACCTAGTAGGGCTGCACGACATATCGGAAAAATATCGATATCGCGATATTGGCACGCGAGATATGCAGTGTCACGTTCTGTAAAGTTGTCAATTTGTACTTCTATGTCTCGTCTGTCAGCTGTTGCGGCGCCGCTTGCTAGGCTTGGTTGCTATGGCGACGAGTATTGCCACTAGTATTGACTCACTAGTACTTTTAATCTCCTCTCGGTTGTTTTCAACGTTCTTATAAGATCGCGGAACTTCCAACCAAGTGTAAACCTATCCTATCCATCTTGGCTGTATGCTAATGAGCTAAGTTGTTAGCGTCATTTATAAACTATTAAACTTCCGTGTACAACAAGGTGGGATCCATTATTGATTTGGTGATTTCGCGACGCGCCGGCGGCTCCTCTCTGATGTCGCTCAGTTTCGCGGGAAACCGATGCAAGTCCAGCGAAACTGAGCGTCGTAAGTGATACTTTTCCCCGATCATGTTGTCACCCAAGCGTGTAAATAAATGAAAGGGAAATATAGTTTTCCTTCTCTAAACACCCATACAGTACTCGCTACTGTGCTCAACTGCGTGCGGCTGCGGCTACATATTTAGGTGAAGGAAAAAAATATCGCATTAATATCGATATCGCAATTCAAGTAGCCAATATCGCATATATTTCCAATGTCGTGCAGCCCTTATACCTAGGGGTGTGTATCGGAAAGAATCTGGTGATAGGATACGCATCGTAATACAGGGGCAATAATACAACATTAGGATATTGTGGGAACAAGGATGTATTTGTAGTATTTCCTCAGTACTTGTAACTGGTGTGATTGCCTTCATTCGTTTTGAAATTGAGTTGACTGTATACTCTCATCCTCAGTCATTGCATTGTTTCTTTCGCTTGCAGAGGACATAGTGAGTGCTACCATCTAACGGGGCCAGAATTTGAATTGCAACATTACAAGTATAGAAAAAAATGTAATGAGATTTGAAAGCAAAAACAAACAAAAAAATATTATCGAGGACAGTACTTTGAAATAGCATGTAGTATCTTGAAAAAAAGATACACAATATGATTTTCTATCGTGTCATCTTATTTCATTATTTTATTCTAAAATGCCACCACAAACAAATCCCATGTTGGGTTTACAACTACGGTACTAAAAGTTTCTGAAAAAAAAAAAGATGGACATTTTGGACGTTTGGAGAGTCTCGGGATTCAGTTCCCGAAAAGCAAGTACAGTGCCATCAGTAACAGCTCAACTTGCGAGCTAACACCACAGCCTTTTGTCCGTTAGAATTTCACAATATCGCAGGGAGTTTTGAGAACGTGGCACATCATCCTGTGAAGTGAACACGGATCTGGCGAGGAGAGGGGTGTCTCTGGGTGACTGAGCATATCTTCTCTGAGATGTCTCTCTGTTGCGAGCGAGGAGCTCGGCCAATGTCATCTCCCCGGCTGTACAGTCGGTCCTGGATCTGGGTTGACGATGCTATCAGTCAGTCTTCATGTTATCACACCACTCTGACACCTGCGCCGATGCTTCTTACATCGCTGCTCTTTTTCTTTTTTTTTTTTCTTCCTCTCCCTCGCTCGACATCCCCTCCCAGTGCTTCTCTCTCGCGCCTCATCCGTCTCACTGCCAGACGCTTGTCCACTTCGCCTCACCTCTCGCTCCACGGCCAGGGCTGCCGTCAAATAACTTCATTAGCTTTCCACCTCTGTCACGCTGGCCTGCTCTGCCTCTGACAATTGGCTGCTGTTTTCTCGCCGAGGAAAAAAATACACACAAGGCTGGGAACCCGACAATAGCCGACAGTGTAAGAGATTCAGGACAGTGATACCGGCGGCTGCAGAGGAGATGTATGGACAAGAGGTCACATGGAAGTGCTGGTCTGTATCTGCCCATGCTGACAAGGGAGGCAGGGGTACAGGGTAGATTAAATCTAGAACTTCTATTGGAGGGAAAGATCAGATTTTGGGAAAAGAAGTGAACATCCCGATTGCAAGTAGTAAACATTAAAGAGCATGAAAAATACAGGCAGAATGTATCCAACTACTGTGTACCTGTTTAAATATATGGATACACCTTTGCATAGAGACCAAAACTCCATGCATTTTTTCCTTAAAAGCCACCTAATGTGAAAACTCTCAGGACTTATTAACATGTTGTAAATGTCTTCAATCTTCAAAATGCAATAGTTCATTCATCATGACGTTGCTCTGTTTTGAAGTTATTACTTAATAAAGTTCTCTCCCGTCTTAAATCTCGCCAAATGAGATTACGGTTTAAATGATACATTCTGACGTCACACTGGTGAAAATGTCCTCCCCTAGAAGCCCTAAATCAGTTAAGAACCTACATGTTAATCGTGAAACAAAATAAATATTTATTTAAACATGGTGAGAGTTACTTCTGCCTTTAGGGTTTTTTGTATTGTGTGCATAAAGCAGCAAACCTTATTTTTATTATTCGTTTTGGGGGCGAGCAAGAAATTTACGAGAGTCCTTGAATGCAACTTGTGTTTTGTGACCAATCAGAGCAGAGTGGGCGTGGCTGCTTGGACGAGATTTCATCTCAGCCAAAATGGAGCATTTTAATCATATTTTCTAATGTAAATATCTTTATTAAATGAGAGTTTTGTGCAAAAAGAAACATACTGATCATACAATAGAGGTCCAAGAACAATTTAAGAGACACTTAAATCATCACATTAGGTGCCCTTAATAACCTATGCTCTATTAGTTCATCTATAAAATTCTAGGCCATCAAAAACCAGATATCAATCATACCATGACACTGGCGGCTTCTGTGATGAGTCCATTTCGGAAGCTTTCTTAAATATTTAAAAGAAATGTGTGAAAAACGTATTAAAAAACAAGAATCCATTGAAGTGTCATCATTAAATAATGTATTATTCATTGTCATCCTGAATACAACTCCTACACTATATGGTCATTTTACCACGAAAAAAAGAGTGTTTAGTCTTAAAGTAAAAAAAATATACATTTGGATACTTGCTAGTTTCGCTAATCTGTAGCTACTAACTGAACTCACTACAAGAATTTGTAAATTCCGATTAAACTCATCGCATTATACTAGATCATTTTAATGTCAAGGACAAAATTGAGTTTTCAAAATAAATGATACACATTATGTTGTGGTCAAGATGAATTAATCTGCTCTTAGAAATATTAACTCAACTAAATTCATAGTAACAGGTATAATCTCTAAGGTGGCAAAACAAATATTTTCAAGTCATATAGGTCTAGAATAACTTCCTAATGAGGGTCTCGTCTTAGATATTTGTGCAAAGTCTGAATGGCAAATAATAGGATAGAATGATCTATATATGTGATATGTACATGTGTATTAGTACTGGATTTTCAAGGATTTAATGGCTTTTTAATGGTCCTTCTATTCACTACGTTTGTTTCTGAGGCCTGGCTGGACAGGAAACATCAATATAAAAGATTATCAATAAGAAGACACCACCAATAATAACAGTAATATTCATCATACACACTTGAAGGAGGTAACAATCCACTAAACCCGTAGTTAATATTCAGATATCATTTTAAGAGTCAGTCTTACTAGCATTTTTTAACACGAACAATGCCCTTCTATGACAAAACGATAAAGGCGCGATAGATTCATGATGTGAGACACAACACCTCCCACAACCTGTGTGTGCCAATTATTCACAACCAGAGAGGCTCAGACAAACAATGCCTGGTCCACCACAGCAGGGGGGTTTGGGGGGTTGGGGGAGTTTGAAGGGTGTGTAATGTCCACTGTCACGATTAACTCCGATTCCACCGGGCACTGGGCGAGGGGGCCGTGCATTTCAAAGTGCCTCGGTGCACTTTCATCTCTGAATCAGAATGTAGATCATACACCGTGGCCGACGCTTGTGTCGGAGTCAAATAAAATCAGTTTAATTCTAGTTGAAATGCTCGGCAGGCCAAAAAAAAATCTGGTTATTGTGTCGGGGGTTAACTCGGCTTTGACGGCGAGGAGGAAAATTTCACTTTACTTTAGCCTCTAGAATCATGGCGACTTACATATGTGTCTAACATCTTGGATAGAGTTGAGACCAACGTCGCCACAATAGAGAGTAGCATCTAATAAAGGAAAATCTCATCTTATCTTATCGTGGCTTGGGTGAAGTTCACTATGGTACCAAGTGTTTAATGTGTTGGACCCAAGACTTCTTATTGTCCTACCAACACAAGTCCAATAATGACCCCCTACTCCAGTGTCCCCCAAACATCTCAGGCCGCCACAGAATAGAACTTGTTAGCCGAAATATTATCATACATTTTCCTCAATCGATCATAAATACACAATGTGTAAAGGCCTGACTAAAACTAAAGGCCTACAAAAAAGCATGTGTTAGAGGCTTAGGACGGAGGTAACAAATTAAACCCCCCACCGACAAAAACAAATTGAGGTGGAAAAAAGGCAATTAAATGGAAAACAAGTATAAAGCATGTTTTTGGCGTTGGGTGAAATAGGAGATAGTTCCATTTTGCATCCAATAATAAATCTTTTAAAGAAGTTCCAGTAGACAGTTGAGAATATATACAGTATATGAAGTGTTCCCTCGCTTCATTTCATGCCACTTTATACCACCTTTTTTCTTCTTGTGTGGATCTTCAAAAATTGTGATTGCCTCATCTCAGAATAAAAGGATGCACGACGTACTAATACCAACAGATGAGTCTCCAATGAGTTGCCCAAGCAGTGCTGCATCTCATCGCGTCAGATGCTTCGCGCTCTCTCCAATAAAAGTTTGTTTTAAGTCACGAGGAATAAAGTACCGTGCATGGATTTCTTACTCAATATTTCAAGCCCCCACGATGCCATGCTGGGCTTCAGAAGACATCATATAACAGCTCTGTCAAAAGAGCTGTGAAGCCGCCTTCAGCCGTGCAGCAAACATCGTCATCATCTTAATCTCTATGATTACAGTCCTGCAATGTTTCATCACAGAATCTTCAATTCTACTCATACAGTAGTATTTATCAAACTTATACGGGGTATTAACAAGTACCATATTTTCCGCACTATAAGGCGCACTTAAAACCCTTTAAATTTCTCAAAAGACGACAGTGCGCCTTATTACATTATACATTACCTGGTGGGTGACTTACAAACACTTTCATGACTCTGCGCCGACTGAGCCGACACGCCGTGGGCGGAATTACGTCATTGCGCCATCACGGGTGGGATTAACGACGCATGTAACTTCATGGCGGATGTCTATGGAGTGAGATTACTGCCACTGTTTTGAGCGAGTGCAACTTGGTTGCTGTACACTCAAAACATTTTTTTTTGGGCTCATAACACCAGTCTCACGCACTGCTACTTGAAGCAAAATGTCACTCTGCTGCGCCCTCAACCAGTCATACAGGTGTGTTCAACATGTAATACACAAGTGATCTAGCCGTCATACATGCGCTCAATTTCTCTGCTGCGAACTCAACATTCGTCTGCTCACAACAACAGTCTCACGCGCTGCTGCTTGAAGCCTTTTAAACATCATTTGAACATCGTTACCATGGGAGTGAACGGAGTTGTCAGAACACTTAATAAAGTTTGACTTTATCTGACCCTTTAGCACAGCTTTATCTAGTGGATGCATAACGCAACGCCTAAATCCGGTGCGCCCTATTTATGAAACCAGTTCTAAAAAATGTCCAATTCATTGAAGGTGCGCCTTATAACCCGGAACGCCTAATAGTGCGGAAAATATGGTAAATAAACCTCATCTCATTGAGACGGCTTGTTACTACCTGAGCAGAACAAGGCTTGCAAACCAGCAAGACAATCTCGTTGAATGACTGGTGCGACTAAAATGTCCGCCACCTGACACTGAAGTGACATTGCATGGAGCCATCTTGGCTCCTCGGGGATTTGGCCGGGCTTGATTGGGAAGTCTCAGAGTGAAGTGCAACTGGCACCCGGGGGGCATATGTGTGAAGCCGGGGCAAGGAGGATTGAGTAGGAGTCGACTAAGCCGGTCTGGTCCCTCTGTTGCCCCTGCTGAGGTCACCGGAATGCGCTGAGGGCGCTAATCATTTCAAATTATGAATTCCTTTTTAATTATGAATTATGCATACATTTTTAATTAATCTAATGTTGCCAGGGTTTTTTTTGCTCCCGTCCTCAGTCAAGATCTCAATCTAATTACACAGCATTAAGCGGAAGAGTGGCAGGCGTGGCCTCGACCCCACGCTGAACCCCAGTCAACCTTTTTCCATCAATCTCGTCTTCGTCTTTAGGCTCATCAAATATTTTGTAGCACGATGGAAATGTATCCAAACATCATCTGCACTAAGGAGAGCGATTCATCTTTTCACCTCTAGGAATCTTGGGAACTGTAAGTGTGTAATGTGACAAATTCCCTAAAGAAAAGGAATGTACAGTTTGGATTTAATTTGAAAGAAAGTGTAAAGACTGAGGTTTAAATGTTGCCAGCCAGGCTGCTTTATCTGAATACCCTCTTTTGTAAATGGAATAAAGCTTTATAAAGACAATTAAGATTAAACCGATAGTAAGTTTTCAGGTGTCATTTGTGTTGACAGCAAAAGGGAGAAAGATCAAGCTGTAGATTAGCTCGTATGTCTGGAGTTCAGATCTGGCTGAACTTAAAGATAAAAGCAAAGTGACATTAAGTGAAAACAAGGTAGAGTAAAAGAAGAAAATTAATCTTGAGTGCTTTGGCAGTTTCTGCAAATAGATATGACATTGATTGCACTTGGCAATTAAGAGAGGGAGGGAGAACGAAGCGGTAGAGAATATGGCTTTTGTTCATAGCGTCTGAAAATAATTCAATTCAACTGCGTGAACTCACCCGACAGCTTCATAAGCAGGTCAGTGGCCGTCTTGGTGGTGATGTCGGGACTGAAGAGAGAAGCCGTGGTTGGACCACTAGGACTCGAGTGGACGCCCACGCCGGACGCCACCGCAGGTAGGTCGAGGGAGTTGGTATTGCTGTTGGGGCGGTCCCGGCAAATACTGAACGGCGTGAGCGCAGACAAGTCCCTCTCCTGGGGCTCCTCCTTGATGTGGACATGATTGGAAGAGGCCTCCGCTGTAGGGGAGATCTGCCGCTGAACGTCCTGATGGAGGGGGGACAACTCCGTCCTCCTCAGGTCGGTAGATCCAGTGTCACCCATCAGGGAGCCCTCACCCTCCGTGTCGGTGGTCAGCTCCTCTTTGACCTTGACTTCTGTTCGAGGAAAGTGCTGGTGGCAGCGCATATGAAGTTTCAGACTAAAGTGTCGGGAGGAGGTGAAGGGGCAAAGCTCACATTGAAATGTCTCTCCTCGGTCCTGGTGCTGATGGACCTGCAGAAAAACAGGTACAATTAATTTATATCCATTTAGTCTATGTGAAAAGCCCTAAAAATACTTGAATAAGGGGTGCAGTAATACTATAAAAAAAACACATTTGAATACATTATTTTAAAGAATTTAAATGTGCATAGTTTCTTAATTCATCGAATTATGGAACCATTTTTAAAAACTAAAAATTCAACATTTAAAAGATATTCCAAGTAGAAAAAAAAGTTAATTGTTTGCAGGAAAAGTTCATGATATGAAATGAAAGTTATTCATTAAGTTTACTCGGCTGAATGACTTTAACCAGGAAACTTGGTCTATTGAAAGCCAAAATGTTTAAATGTGCAGTTTTACTATCAAAAAATGACCAAAAGCATTTTTTGTACTAATTGAAGAAGAAACATTATGTGATGCATTCATTTAAATCAAAAAAAATCATTAATACATTAATTTTAAATAACAATGGTTTTCCTAATCAACATTTAATCTGGGGGTACGGCACAAACTTTAGATTTGTTTTGGTTTTCATCAGTAGTAGGTTAATTTATGATCAAGCACAGTGATTAAAAAAAACAGTTTTATTATGATACAAACCTTCCAAGAAGCCTCTAGTGTTTACATTTAATCATCAGCTTGATCATTTCAGTGGAGTCTACCATGTAATTAATTTTATTAACTTTTTTTTTTATTTAATGGTTCAGTTTCTACCTCATGTTGGATCTAACTAAAAAAAAACATATTTATAGGTCACCAAAGTGAAAGTTTCTGTACTTTACTCGATACTTTTAGGTTCGACCTCATGTCTAGATAAAAATGTAAATTTTTTCAGTATTTTTCACGGGAATTAATTCACCTTATTTACCCATTTTAAACTCACTATCCGAGACTCGTCCTCATACATCTGACCTCTCACACAGTCCCAAGATTGTGTTCCTCTGGTGTGCGTTTGTACACTTTTTGTTTCGGGCAATAATGAGTTCTCAAAACACAACTCTCACGGGTGCAGAGGGAATACACCTTGGTTTTGTGATGCGTGTGCATGACAATGTCAGACAACAAATTCCCACTTCATTAAAAAAAAAAAAATATTGTTTTGAGTTTGTGTTGAAGAAATACGAGACCTCACCTTCATGTGGGACTTTAGATTGTCTTTGCGAGCACATCGGAAGGGACACAGGGGACACTGGTGGCTTTTCAAGCCTGTGTGAATGACCATGTGTCTCTTCCAGTAGCTTTTTCGTTTGATGACGAGTCCACACACCGGACACTGGAATGGTTTGCCTCCCTCCTCCGGGGAGCCTGGAAAGAAGAGGAGAAAGTGGTGAATGTTCTACCCGACAAAAAACCACCGGAGCAGGGACAGACGAGAAAACCTCTCAAGGTGTTTAAACGACACAGGGATGCGCAAAGTATTCTGCACTCATTATTATGAAAACTATCAGGGGAAGTGCCAGCTGGAAGCGACGGAACAATGAAAATGAGCGTGTTTTAGCAGCTAGATTATTGTTGTTGGCGTTATATTCGGCATCCATTACTGCTTAATTGGTCTTATTAGAAAGAGGCATGATTGCATTACAAATTCTACAAGGGTCTGTCAGGATGGCTTCATAAGTATTCCAACGTCGTTCCTTGAAAAACATCTGGTAATCAGTGTTTGGTGAAATTACTGTGCTCAGCCATTCATTGACCTGAGGTGTAAAACCTCGAGACTGCCTATTTGCAACAATAACCTGCCATCTGCAGCCCGGGCACAGCAGAGACGGGCACGTATTTCAGGTGAGAGAATAAGATAAAAACAGAAGGACAATACGATGTTTATTGACATAATCTGGTACAAGGATGTTAATGCATATTGTTGCCGAAAACACGCGTTTGTGTTTTTAAAAAACAAAAATAAGTCTAAAGTGACGTGTAATATTTCCTTGTAAAAAGGTCAGAATTGTGTAGGGTTGACTAACATCTTTGGAATCTGTGAACCGTCGTCACAAATACGATCGTATTTTCCCAAGGATGAGCTGAAGGAGGTTTCTGAAGGAAAAGAAAATCTGGCTTTGTTTGCCGCACCTGCATTCGCTCCTACAGGTATATACACCTGTTCACTGGATACTAGTCTGTCATGACATACACTACTACCAATATAATTATAATTGTCAAGATGGCTGACGGAGGCAATGAGGTAAAGTATATCCCCCTCATATTAGGAGTCTCTTGCCAGTAAAACAAAATATTTGCTAGAATGTAATTGCATGATATAACATACCGTCCCTTTTTTTATGGATGTCTCACTATGTGCCAGGAGAATTAAAAAAAACGAAAACATAAATATTGCTTCTGCCCAAAGAAATTGTAATAATTTGTACATTAAATGGTTATGGTTTAGTGAAGGGATCAGCATATAGCAAAAAATAGTATATTGTTTACCTACAAATTTTTATAATATAAGACCATATGGAAGTATATCAGTGCTAGGCCTGAACGATATATCTAAAAAATATCGATATCGCGATATTGGCACGTGCGATATGCATGTGCGATTTATAATTTATAATTCATTTATAATCTTTTATTGTATAAATCAAGCATTTTTTTTAAATGCGCACTTCAACCAATCAGTGTCACATTCTGTAAAGTTGTCAATTTGTACTTCTATGTCTTGTTGTCGTTTACGTCCCCGTCCGTCTGTGAGCTGCACGGCGCAGCTTGGCTCGGTTGCTATGGCGACGCGTCTTGCTAATGAGCTAAGTTGTTAGCATCAGGTCATTTATTATCCGTTCTGTGTGCGTGTACAAGGAAGTGGGATTTATTATCGATTTGATGATATCGCCACTCGCCGACGGCTCCTCTCTGATGTCGCTCAGTTTTGCTGGAAATCAATGCAAGTCCGATGAAACTGAGCGTTATAAGTGATATTTTTCTCCGATCATGTCGGCACCGAAGCGCGCAAATAAACGAAATATCGCATCGCTTTTCTTCTCTTAACCCCTGGACTCTACAGTACTCGTGCACAGGCGTGTGCACGCGATAACATTTTTTAGGTGAAGGAAAGAAATATTGCATTAATATCAATATCGCAATTCAAGACACCAATATTGAATATCATACTTATTTCAAATATCGTGCAACCCAATGTTGAATAGTTGAAATTGTTTGTTGAAATGTTGTTGGGGGTTTTAATTGGATATAATTTGGATATTGAAAGGTTGTTTTTGTGGGTTAATTTTCACTTAACTTAAAAAAAAAAAGCAATATTTTAAAGACTTTTTCTACCTAAAGCGTTTAATATACTAATTCCGATCATTCAAATGATGATAAATATTTAAATTCAATATAAAAAGGTTGGCAATATTACTCCATGATTGGCTGGATGTTTAATTAAGAAGCTCAGTACTTTTGGAATTGTCTGTAATGATTTTTTTTAATTTAAATTATTAAATTATTATTAATTATTATGAATTGAAAACAACTAAATAAAAGCATTAAATTATTTCTATATTTAAGAGATTCATTGTTTTTTTTGGTTAGATCAGATTATAAAGTCCATCTAATCTTAAAAAAACTTAATTATTTCTATATTGAAAAGGACAATTTTTTTGAAGATTATAGATACTTTATTAATTTGATGTAATCCAAAAAACAACAAATCCCTTCAATATAGAAATAATTAAATGCAGTTATTTAAATTCTTAACAAAAAAAAAAAAAAATTCAATTATAAATTAAACTATTCAATATTCTGAGGTCACATATGTACGTCCATAAGAAACAATATATTTTAAAACCGAGGTTCTTTAAGACATCGTTGTAGCTCAATAAAGTCAATTTAATCTAAAAGAAACCTTTCACGGTGAGAAACGTGCAGCTTTAAACAACAGCAAAAGCACGTTTCATGGAGAACGTCCAAGAGAAGACAATCAAACAAGACGCGACAGTCAACGATCAAGGTCACAGTTTTCAGTCTGGCAACCAAACAACCACCTGCTTTTCTTTTTTTCCTCCCCAGCTCGGCTCGACCTTGACGGCTCACAGGTTAACGCCGACTCCCTCTTTAGCATGCAGATCACACAACATCACGTCGACCAGCCTCTCATCCGTCTCAAGTCAATTCCATCCAGCCATTTCAGAATTTTGGTGGGGTTGCGACACAATCCCTCAAGAGTGCCCATCCATCTCCACGAAAACATTTTGTTCTCCCCAAAGGCTACTTTAGCCGGAGCTCTCTCCGAGGCGTTCCTTCTTCTCCTCTCGGACAGCGAGGCTCTTCTTTTTATTTTGGTTACGTCGACACAGGGTAACACACTCGGAGAATATATCTTCATCCGAGTCGCTCTGAAGGCCGTGCATAACAACGGGGAGAGAAGGCGCATGTGTGAATGTACGTGCACATCTGTAACCAGTCAGTGGAAAGTATGAGGTATTTGGCCTCCAGTCTGCAGAGCTGATCAGTGCAGTGGGCTCCGGTTCGTGGGGGTAGAGAAGCCAAGAGAAGGCTGCCGAGATGGATATGGACTCCAGGGCGCCCTACTGCGCCAAGCACACATCGACAGCCCCCTTTTGGCAGCGAGCACATTAGAGAACAAACAAGCTGGTCTGGAAAGGCAGCGAGGTCTCAGTCGGACCCCCCTATTGATCCCACGGACCATTTTTCCAGAGTAAAAAGGATAGCCAGAGCTTCTTTCACTCAGTTTTTTTTTTTTTGCTCTCTGCTTGCTGACAGCAGAAGCTATGCTAGTTTGGCGTCAGAGGGGGGGTGAGAACAAAATCATCGCACAGGTTCAGAATCGTTAACAAACCACAGCCGAAGACCTCACGAAAAGTGTAAAATATTATAGCATTTTTCAGAGACGAGGCGATTAAAGTGGAGTGAAAGTATCCTGACATTCTATTCTATGTTAATCTTTGTATCCTTTGTCTTCGTTATTTGTCTTTGATTCATGTTCTTTATCTTTAGACTTAGATGGTACTACCTTGTTCTTTCTCTTTATTTCTCTTTGTTCTTGTTCTTATTGTTATGAATAATTGCTGTATTGCTGTGTCTAATTGGAAAAAAACATATTCCTGAGGGATCAATAAAGTTCTACCTACTACTATAAGTAAGTAAGTAATTTTTTTTATATAGCCCTTTTCCAGACCAGGGTCACAAAGCGCTTAAACAATAATAATAATAATAATAATAATCTCTATTTATATAGCGCCTTTCAATCAAAACAATATTCAATTAAGTATATATTTTAAAGATCAAGATAAAACACAACAGGAGTTACTGAAAATCAAGGAAAAGCCGTTTAAGATGTTTCTTAAAAGAGTCAGTAGACTCCATCAATATAATACATATAATATAATATAAGGCACAATAACAATGAACGGTACGACCGGTTTCTTTGTATTAAGGCTTTAGTTCTTTGGAGGCACCGACCGGTATTCAGTAGTACCAAGCTTTGTCTTTCGGTGCCAAGTTACATGCGTAGATCTACATATATTAATAGGGATGGCCGCACCGTTTGACCGTCCACCATCAAGTGATATATAGATCTATGTAATGCTCACATGCATCTGGGTGTCTCTTGTGGTTTCAAGCCAGATTAAAAATGCCACCAAGGTAAGCAAGTAAGTAAATAATAATCATTTGTAAAGCGCCTTTCTCAGACCAGGGTCACACAAAGTGCTTCAACAATACACAGTTAAAAATACATACTTTAAAAAATGTCAAAACAACATAGTGATAAACACAGCAGCTCCAAAAGAGTCAAATAAAGAGGTCTTGAGTTGAGTCTACAGACTCCATCAAACACAAAGCTTAGGAGCAAAAGCCTGGAAAGATTTCTCTCCTCGAAAGTTTGGCAAGTCACTTTTTTGAAGCACCTGAATGTACAGAGAATTAATTAAAGCAGTGTTTTTCAACCTTCTTCGAGCCAAAGTACACTTGTACGTAGATCTATTTTTACGACTGAACCAATCGGTCCGATAACCATTTGATTGACATACAGAGCAGCCAATCTGAGCTCTCTTCTCTTTTATTGGCAGATATATAATGTTTTTTGACTCATAGGGTAAAATTGGATATCTGGAATACCAACAAGTAAATTAACTAAATCTTAAAGCAACTTAATATGTGCACTGTGCTGTGAGTTATCAATGTATATTGGCGTCATTTAATTTTACTGCGTCAGCTAGTTCAACAGCTAAACTAATGTTAACTGTTGTCTGACCCTGAGGTGAGAGGGATAGTACCAGGAACATCTAGTGTGATTCTATTAAACTTAACAACTAGAGTAATACCACACAGCCTCACAGAGTAATACCACACAGCCTCACAGAGTAATACCACACAGCCTCACGGCGTATTACTCCAGAGCACGGCGGTGCTTCTTTGATTAAAATCATTTCATTTTAAGTTCCTTATAGTTGGAAAAAAAAAAAACGTATAAAAACAATATTAACCATAAAATATATTTTTCTTCAGGCAACCCACACAAATATGCACAAATCTACATTTTAATTACCTGCTTGGCTATTGGACTTCCCTCTGCCCTTCGGTGTCGAGGGCAGCAGCAACTCTAGGCTCTGAGTGGGCGTCGACGGCGCAGAGGTCTTCTGGTTCTTATCCAGCAGCGGCTTTACGTCCTCTTGGAGGACACCAGGAGCTGACAAAGGGGACCCGTCTTTCTTTTCCGCCAGCAAGTTCCCCGCCGCCCTGGCGGCCACCTCTTTGAGCAAGGCGGCGGAGGACGTCATGGACACGAGCGAGAGGAACGAACTGGCCGAGTTCTGGTGGTCGGTCGCGGGACCACCGGCCGTCGACGAGGCCTGGCTTCGCTCGCTGACTTTCTTGGAAAGGGCGGCGAGCGTGGAGCTGGCCGACTGCGGGCTGAAGGGCGAGTTGAAGGCGTCGAAGCGCACCACGTCGTCCCCTCTCCCGCCGCCCCCCAGGGCCGACACCGCTGATGCAGCAGACGTGGAAGAGGATAAGGACGTCGTCGAGGAGGCCACGGCGCTTTTGTCTTGCAGTACCGCGTTCGCCGC
Organism: Callionymus lyra; assembly: GCF_982586985.1. Classification (NCBI taxonomy): domain Eukaryota; kingdom Metazoa; phylum Chordata; class Actinopteri; order Syngnathiformes; family Callionymidae; genus Callionymus; species Callionymus lyra. Next base: position 41,060,379 of record NC_141818.1, read on the forward strand.
CGCTTTTAACTTCTGGATGGCGGAGTCCGGCGAGAGGCTGGACCCTCGGGGTGTCGAGCAGCTGGCCGGTGGCCACTTGTCCGCGATGCCCGCCCATACGAAGCCACTTCCGTTACTAGTTGAAATGTTGTTGAATGGATCCAGAGGCTCTTGCTTGATGCCGACTGACGGCGCCAAGGAGGCCGGTGAGGCGGATCCACTGTTGTTGCTGTTATTGGCAAGTTTTCGTGCAAGGGCACTTAACTGCTGAGCGTGATGGGAAGATGGGGAAAGGGTCAAAGGTGGGGCTAAACCAATGGGTGGCGACTCGCCGCCTCCGCTCCCCCTGGACGATCGACCCAAAAGGTCCCCTCCGTCCAGCTTCAGCGACCCGGCCTCCAGGAGGCGCCGTAGGTTGCTGCTGAGGGGTTTTCCGAGAGCCCGGGAAGCCGCCTCGCCGTACAACGACGACACCACCGACGAGAGCGTGTCCTGTGCCGAGAAAGCGCCACCGCCGTCCAGTCTGAGGAGTTCCATAGAGGCACGGTGGACGGGCGTCGGGCAGCCCAGGGACCCCTCGCCTCCGCACATGTCGTGCTCCCGAGACCCCGTGCCGACTCCAGGCAGGTCCTCGGGCGACGAACCCCTTTGCAAAAGGAGCTCATCCTGCGTGTCGCCGTAGGAGGAGGATTCCGAGCGCGTGTCGGAGGCGTTCCCGAACCAGCCTTCGTCCTCCGCGGCACCGGTGTCTGGTCCTCCTTCCTCATTGCTGTCCAAATCTATAAAACAAGAAAAAGGGGTTCAATATACAGGTGAACTTTAGCCTTAAAAAAAATCTAAACAATATCAAAAAAAACACCTTTTTTTATACAGTAAATGTGTAGCCAAGTGACCATTCACACGTTTCTCACGTGCACATCAAGGCACTGACGCACACACCGGTATTCTATTCTTCTTTAACTATACTTTTCCCACCATTCGTCTCCAAGAGTCTGGTACAGGAGTTACCATGACAACGGGTCCTTCTGGGAGGCTAGACAGCAAAGATTAGGGTAATGGAGGTTACGGAACTAGATTAATATTCATGAGCCTGCAGATACCACCGGGGAACCAATAAGAATAGGGTTAAGGTCAGCAGGGGTCATTAATATACACTTCATGTATCAATATTCATAAGAAAAACATTACAGCTTGCCAGACAAGGGCGAACAAAGAAAAAAAAAACTGAGGGAATATTCCTAATAAATATTAACAAACCTCCATAAGAGAAAGTTAGAAGCTTGAAAAAAAATTAAATGTCAAATCGGACTTGTGGGTTACGATGAAAAAAAAACAAAAACATAAATAATGTGGGATGATAAATTTCCTCTTTAAAAATATGGTCCAACTTATATTACCCATTTCACACTACAAGGCACATACAGCGCATCTACACAGGGCAAAGTTCTCGTCACCTTATCGACCCACACAGAGACCTTGTGGTTCTACTATCTGTTTACAGAAAAGGGCAAAACGGTTGCCAGGCAACCTGTTGGAATCGCTAGAGTTGGCTGACACCTGTCCACAGGGCTCACCGTGGTCTACAAGGGTGACCACGAGAGGAAACCCCGGAGACGGCGGCATTGCTTCTGCAACAGAGGTTCAATGAGGATACGCAACACTCAATCCATTTTTGAGTTCTCCAGATACAAGTGTAAGATATTGTACGAAAAACATCAATGCAAAGAAATAAATGGATACAGGATTAAAATATCAATAATAACTTTTATAGCCAAAGTAATCCGAAGCCGTTGAGTTTTTCATTGACCTTAGTACTACTACTACTACTACTGAGGATCAAGATATCACACTCTGCTGTACCTCTATAACGATAGTGCAACCTGTCAAAAACTTTTACCGCTTTGAATGCCAGTATAGAATCAAGTTTAAGTATATGCAAGTTGTTATGGAGTCGAACTCTTATGTGTTTTTTTATGCAGGGTGACTACACTCAACTGAACAGTCTGAAAAGGCCAGGACCAAATTTGGCTGATTTTATTTTCGCCTAGCAACTTAAACAAACGCAAAAGGTATTTTTTGATCACGCAATCCTATAGAATTAGGACAATAAAAATGTAGCACCATTTATAAAAAAAAAACGAAATAAACTTTAAAGGAAAATAAATACAGAACCCAAAATGAAGTTAAAAAAAATACAATAAATAAATAGTAAGGAAAACACTTGTGACTTAAATAACACGGTGTTTTTCTTCACAAAAAAAGGAGCATTTCTACCTTATTGCTTAATAGACACAAGTGCTCTGAGCTCTATTAGACTCTTGGTAGCACTTGAATCTGGCACGTGACTTGAGGGCAAGTACCTTGTTAAATTGATACTGCTAAATCTTCGGCGTTTACCTGCACAGCTGACTGCACATTTACACTTGTTAGATCATTGCAGCCCTACTGATGGGGATGTCCCTAGTGCTCTTTCAGGGGATTGTTCCAAAGGTAGGAGACCACAAGTAGACCCAGGAGACACTCTATAGACTAGGTTACCCAGAACTGGGCTATGTTGCTGGGGAGAGGGAAGTCGAGGTTATCGATTAATTGTTACTAAGAGATTCCTCGATTCAAATAAATTAATTTCAAGGCTCTGACGATACACGAGATGCGGTACATTGACAGGATGAAGAGGGCAAGACGAAAAAAAAGGTCAATATGTGGAAGTATTTTAAAAGGTAACAACCACTCCACAACCTTCGTTGAATTACCGTGTAAATGTGTCACGTTCAGCCATGACACGAGCGGTGACAGCTTTGGGACGAAGGGTATGTGACTCCAGGAGAGCCGAGGGCATTACCCAGTGGATATGTGACATGGTTACAACATATCTTAAGACACATCTCTCATCAGGCAGCCTATATTTTAAGTTAAATAGAGCAACAACAATCCAATCCGGGTTTACTAATAATATTATGATATTGTCACATTTCTACAGTCCACATGTGACATCTTATTTATATTTCTGAATGCATTTATTATGCCGAGACCATCAATTTATTTTCATGTTAAAGTAGCCTACATAGTATAGTATTCTTCTGTTCAGGAATGTAGTTTTTTATGCTGCCGTTATTAATGTCGCCAACGTAACAATGAGAGATGAGTATAATATTTACATATTTTCTATTCAGAATATGTTTCATATGCTACCGAAATGTCAAGTGAGCCCAGAATAAATATTTGATTATGGAATATGATTGGCTTTTTTTCTTTATATGATAATGATTAAAATCATAAGATAGAATTTTATTACTGTGCAAAGTCGATGGAACCTATTCCGAGGGAAATTCAGGTTCTTGCCGCTTATCAATGAATCGCTTATCGATCAATTAATTACTCGATAACCAACTATTTTACATTTATAGTTTATACTACTGAATCGAATTGGTCATTTTGTGTGAAATGTGTAACCCCTTAAATTATTAAATAAAAGGCCTGACGAGCAGAATCCTTGTAACCATTACACCACTTGAGTAAGGTTAAGAGGAAAGAAAGGCAGCGAGAGCAGTGAGTCATGTAGGGCAGGGCTTGACCCATTTCAACGTGACATGGAAAAGCATCGAGAGCCTCTAATGGCTGTAATGTGGTTACGAGGAAATCACCAGAACCACGGTTTCTCCTCTGTGCTCAAACTTTCAACACCTCCCGTTTGAACTTGATCATAAAAATCGGGTAGTTTTGTTACAAGGCATCGAAAAAAGGCTAGTATCGCCACTGGAGTGACATTTTTCCAAGGTCATGGTCAAAGTTTCGAAATAACCTACAGTCTGAGCCGTGTTTGCACATTACTTCGCACGTCAGGACACAACACATGTACATGTATATACTACCGTCGTCCAGTGATTTAACACAGACTTGTACCCCCCAGCTCATTTTTTTTCTGACACACATTTAACTACTTAGCCTCCAGTATGTTGGCTGGCTTCGTGACAGCAAGTTCAACCCCCCCGCCCCCCAGTGTTAGAGGCATGGCGTTGCGGGTCGAGGCGGCTGGCGTCTGCCACTAAAAGGGAACCATTTAGCGGTGTAATGGCGGGGATGACTTGCATGTTGAGACAAACAGCTGCAGGGTGCACAGCAGTCTGGATCTGTTATCACTCACACACTAGTGATTCAGTTTTGCAGCGGCCCTGGATTTTCCTTTTGCCGGGGCGTTATAAGCAAAAGACCGACTTATTCTAAACAAGAGCCCGGGTCTGCAGAGACAAGAGACTTTTTGCTGCATATTTGAGTTTGAAACTAGAGACAATGAGGAGTTATCGACACCAGACGCACTGCTTGACCCAGTGACTCACGCTTGAATTCTTACCGAAATGTTTTAATTTTTTTAACAAGCGTCATGATTCCTGAACAATTGTTTTACTTTTAGTAAGTAGATATTTCAAAACGACTGGCTTTTCATTTTAAAATACCCTTTCAAATTCAAGTTTTTTTTTATTTTGAGAACTTCCATTTAATAAAAAGTAGATTTTCTGTTTGTGTGCCATTATAACCATCGAAGCACTGAAATAAAAACAGACAATGTTTGACAGATCTATCATAACCGTCACTATACTTCTGAATTTACTATTCCGATTAGTATTTTGAGCGAAATACATTGGCTTAGTAGGACTGTGTACTTATACGTGTCCAATATAATAATAAAGAATACCACGTATTTTAGATTAGTTCCAAAGTAGAGTTTAATGGTGAACTTAACTAATAAATATGAAGCATATACATTTGTCCTACATGTTAAACTGTACTACATCATTAAATAAATGATACAATTGGAAGCCAGAACGCCCTTGACGGGTGAGAAAAAAGTTTGTTCCGCTCATTGACATTTCTTTATCTTTTAGGAGAAAAAAAAACAACAACAACTCAGAGGTGAAATCACTCGAGTTCGCAGCCATATTTAGTAGCTATGCATTTGAAGTATTGGTGTATTCATCTGGAAGGTCAGCACCTTGAAAACCCACGCCAAACTATTTTAAAGAATTATGATCAAATTACATATGGGGAAAAAACAAATGTTGATTTCTCTGATCTTACATTTAAAATATTCATTCATTTGTCAGTGGATATTGTGGCCAACAAACTTGGGTTACTAATCCCTTTTTTGCTGACGCTTCCTGTGGCATCTTGCTCTTTTGTGAAGGTACTAGTTTTGTCACCAAGTTACATATTATCTGAAGTACTTCCCAATTTAGTTAAAAAATATATAGACTTGTTTTCGCTTCCAGGCCGAGCCAACTTTTCACCTTTCTGTGTTGAGTTTGTATGTTTTCTCCGTGTTGCGTAGGTTTACTCCGTGCACTCTGGTTTCCTCCCACAGTCCAAAAACATACAGAGGTTGATTGAAAACTTTGGGAAATTGTCCATAGGTATGTGAATGGTTGTCGGTCTTTGTGTGCCCTGGGACAGACTGGTGTCCTGTCCAGGGTGTCCCCTGCCTCTCGCCCTATGAAACTGGGATAGGCTCCAGTCTCCCCGCGACGTGGTAGAAAATGAATGAATGAATATAGACTTGCTTGATTTTCTTTGGGAAAAATTCCTAATGTTGAGGCTTTATTTCAAGATAGACATTACAGATGAGCAGTACGGAGGTATTTGGATGTTTTTAAGTCTCTCTTTGGACAAAGACGACGACAACTGAGCATCGGTTGCTAAAATAGCATTTACATAGACTTTTGCCCATCACTCTAAAAAGGAACAGATTCCTCTGAAATTAATTCCAACCTTTAGTCGACATGAGGGCGAGTAGAAAATGATAGAAATTAGAAAAATTGGGTCAACTCGTAAATAAATGTGAAAAGGTTTTGCTCCCTGGCCAAATACCTTAAAATGCCGCTTTATTTTGTCTGTCAATATTCTACAATTATTAGGACGGTTCAGTAGACGACTAATTATAAGCATTAAAGTGTCGCTTTTTAAAATGTCACAGAATGATTTTGGGGGGGTGGGGGGGGTCGAAGATGAAGGTAGAGCAAGGACCACGTGACTTTCGAAGTGAGCCTACAGCAGAGCTTTATTCCCCCCCCTCTCTCAGTTTCTTCCTATGCATGCACATCTATACACAAAGCCATTTTGTCATTTAGCCAGGCATGAAAATTGGCCTCGCTGACCCGAGCTCCAATACAGTGAGGGAGAAAGGATGGAGGGACAGATAGAAGGAAGGATGAGGGAGGGGCCGACAGCGCTGCAAAGAGAGAGAGAGAGAGAGAGAAAAAAAAAAAGAGGCCATTAGCCGATTAAGGCTGGACGAGGGTGCATCAATACTGTGGCGATGTCAAAAGGAGAGCCTTGCCCATGAGCTAATTCTGCTCGGAGAGAGATGCAGAATGAAACGAATCGAGAGGACGGAAGCGGGAGATAGAGAAAAAGGTGGCGGCGGGTCAAGGAATCATTAAAAGAAAATACCACGACTTCTCAAAGCAAGAGCCACAGAAAAAAAAGCAAAGAATAAAAGATGTGCCATAACAAAACCACAAGCCCATTGTATCAAAAAAATGATTAGTCTCAGATCCGGGCCGTACCACCAGGATGGGGTGTAACTTGGAGGGGTGGGTTAAGGAGGTAGGGCGGAAGGTGAAAAACAGGGTAAGGAAGTGGGTGAGTATGGGCGTAGCGAGGGAAGGATCTGTGACAGTAATTAAGTGTGCGGCTAGACCCCGGCTGGGGTTGCCACGGCCACGAGCTATGCTAATAAGCATGTCCGGCGGTCAGGGCGGCCTTATTAGCTCTCGGCCGGACAATATGGTGGGAGCTCTAGTGGCATCTTCAGATCCCTGCAAATGACTAACAGCCCTCACAAGAAGGAAGGTGATTTTTTTTTTTTCTTTTTAATTGGGACATGCACGATTGAGATTGCTTCCCGTTCCCCTTTCCATAATATCTCTGCGGATTGCTTTTTCGCTCACACCCACATACCAGCCTCTTTCTGGACGAGATTTATTCCCCGAAGATTCTTGTTACAAGCTGTAAGTGCAGCGTACTCGCCTTTATATGGACCGAGCTATTGATTATCCAGTTAAAGATTTGCTTATTTACAAATTGACTCCATTTAGCAACCGACTTACTTCAGGTTTGTGGCAACTTGTTAGATAATTGAAATGTTAAAAAAAATAACTGAATGATGTCTTTATACAACACATTTGAGGACATTTTTGAATCTTCCAGCAAACTAGCTCGAGATCAGGGTGACCATTTATATACCGTATTTTCCTCACAATAAAAGCGCACTTAAATGCCTTTAAATTTCTCAAAAAATAATAGCGCACCTTATAATGAACATTACCTGGTGGGTGACTTGTTTACAAACACTGTCGTGACTCTGCTTACGTCATTGCGTCATCACAGGGCAGGACTGACGGCGCACGTCACATCATGGCGGATGTCTATGGAGTAAGATTACTGCCAGCGTTTTGAGCGAGTGTGTCTTGGTTGCTGTACACTCAAAAAAAATGTATTGGGCTCACAACACCAGTCTCACGCACTGTTGCTTGAAGCAAAATGTTTCACTGTATCTTTTATACGCGCCTTATAATCCGGTGCGCACTATTTATGAAAAAAGGCAATTTATGGAAGGGGCAGGGGCGCCTTATAATCCCGGTGCGCCTAATAGTGCCGAAAATACGGTAATATGTATTTTAAAGTGTACTTCCTTAAAGGGTCTCGGGAAATATATGCAATCATTATCAGGACAAAAATAGCGATGACCCGCAACTTAATAATTTAGCAAAACTGACCGTTTACCAATAAGGAACATCATGACATTTCTCTAAAGGGAGGTTTAGAAACAAACATAATGGAAACCTCGCCATAACATTGTCTCACTGACCTGCCTCCAGGCAAGACCCTTCCCCTTTCTGTATCGATGGAACAGACATTTTGGGTCATAAAACATCCTCTATATTGAATATTGTCTTTGTGCGTACGTCAACATTCCATCTGGATTCTGGTTGGCTAATCTTTTCTTTTTTTGACTCGAGTGTCCACAGCTCTCTGCGTTGCAATGCTTTACGCAAAATAAATGCTTGCTATAGATGTCCATCAAACAATATTGACAGAAATCAATGCCTTTTTGTACCATTAATTCAAATAAAACTTTACCCACGTAACGCATTGAGGCTGAAAATGTAATGAATTGCCGTAATTATATTAAACACACTTTCCTCTCCCCAAAAAAACTATACATCATTTATTTCCACTAACAAATGTCTTTTTTGTCCAAGCGGATCGGCGGCGAAAGATAGTGGGCCGAAGTCTGATCCACATCATTTGAGGTGAGGCAACATTCTCAGGGTCAGGGTGTAGTAAGACGGACTATATATATATATATATATAAAATGGCGGTTAAGACGTATTGAAATCTATTGCAAATTACCATCTGTGTATTTTCAGCCTCGGTCTCGGTGGTTTGTGGGTACTTTGGGCAGCGTGCCAGAGGTGAAACAGGAAGGAGAAGTGTTCTTGGAACGGAATGAGACAACTAAAAGCCCCGGACCTCTGAAATTTCTTGTTGCAGATGATGTGCACTTTGCCCCCCCCCCGGTTTATTTTTCTCTTCCATTTTTAGACTTTGGAAAAAAAAAAAAAGCTTGCTCATAACATCAGATGTGTCATCAGCCCTGCCAAGGTAGCAACACTTATATATTCCTGCAACACAAGTGTGTGATAAAACTCAATATGCAAAACAAAGAGTATAATGATGGCATTTGTCCAGGTAAAGCTCAGACACTATATATATTTATACACACCTGCAAAGCAACAAGCCTTCGCTCCACAATCCCGGTGATAAAAATGGTGGAACATCAATATTAGCATTAAACTCGCCGTCTCCGAGCAGTGAATATAAAGCGGGCCTCAAACATTAGCCGGCCAGATAACAATGATTAAAAGAAGTCAATTAAATATGTGTGGAGATTTATACAAAAGGACAGCGTACTGCTCTGCCAATCAAAGTGTTATCACACAGTGATCTGAGTCTACTCTGTGTATGCTGAGAAGTGAAAGCCTTTATATATATACATCCATATTACAGGAGGCCTTTTGATCGACATTTTAGGCTAATAATGGATCCGGAAGAATATTATTCCGCTTTAAATAATTCAAAATAAATCAAGCATTTTACCTGCAATGCCAGACATTTAACTTCACCTACTATTATTTATTGGTTATTATTATTATTAGTTGGTTTGGCAAGAATGTATGGCCAGGGCTATAAATGTATCTGATGAGATCACTGAAGAGCAAAAGGAAGAAGCCACATGAGCATCCGTTTATATATTATTCATGAATTATCTTCCACTTGTTATTCCCTTAACAAAGTCACGTCAGCCTCAGCGTGATCCAGGCTTCGTAAATCAGGCGGTGGACGGACACTGTGGACAGTTCAGCGGTCCGTCGGACAGCATATTGAGACAGACAACGATGTTTTTTTGGGAAGAAACCAGAGTCCATTGCAGGCAGGAAGCCCCTACATACAGATTCCATAGAGAAAGGATCCAGTTTAACTCCAAACCCCTAAATATCCTCAGGTCATCTTCTTGCTGTGTCAACAACTCTACCTGCTGTTGGATAGTATTTTACAAAACTTTAAATTAGACATTTTACTCTAGACAAATACAAAATCCTTATCAGAGCATTAAAATATGTGTTCATTTAATACACTATACTAAAATGTTTTACTTAGCTTTAAGTAGGCCTGGATGATAAATTAATAAAATGGATTAATTCTATTTTATTTATATATTTTAAGTGTTATACCATTTGACCAGATTTGGAGAGATGGAACAAATTTATAACAACATTAGCTTTGCTCAGCGTAAGTGCAGGTTCATGTATATACATGAAAGTTTTCTCAATTTGTCATTGTGTATTTTTATTCAGAATCAGTGATGGGATCATTCATAATGTAAGCTTTAATGTTAATGTAACAAGAAAACTTCATTTCGAAAATAATCGAAAACCAGGTACTTAAAATGTACATTTTTGATGAAAATAAAAAGATTATTTTGTTTTATGAATACATTACATTTACATATTATTATACATGTAAAATATATCAGAAGGCACATGGGTTTTAAGAAATGCTAGCAATTGTATTGTCGATGTTAAAACAATAAATTATTTTTGTCAACCGTTTTATATTATTCTACTGTAGTATGTAAAACAAACTATGTACACGTTTTCAACCTCATCATTGTAATAATCAAAGACTATTTTGGTTCACAAATTTAAACAACTTTAGTTAAAGGGATTGTTCACCTAAAATTCGGTTATTCAGTAATCAGTTCCTTTTTAAAGCTAGAGACAAAAATGCAAGTACATAAACATTTTAAAAAGAGCTATAGACTTGGTTCATTTTTTGCTGTAATAATTCCTTTTGTCGTGAATTCAACATAAGTTGGACTTTACAGACGAGCATCAAAGAGGTATTTAGATGTTTTCAAGTGCCTCATTTTTGGATGCAGATGAAGCTGGCTAAGCAGCTAGCCTAGCAACATCCGCTAATAACAAACATAAAATATACTTTACATTTTTTTTTCCCCCACAAACAATTCCTGTTGTCGAGGCTTCAATACAAGACGTACGTTACAGACGAGCAGTATGGAGGTATTTGGATGTTTTTAAGTGCGTCAATTCTGGCTTAGCAGCTAGCTTAGCCTTAACCTGAGCTCCTGTCCCTACATTAAACATTAAACAAGTTTGTCTACAACTCCTAAAAAGGAACCGATTACTTACTAATCCCAAATCTTAGTCGACATGAGGGTGAGTAAGGGGATAAAAGTTAAAGTTTGGGGTCAACTATTGCTTAAATACTTGAAATTCTACATCGGTATTTTGGTCTAAAATGTGTTTAAATTCTAACGACTTATACCTTTGGTAATTTACATTTTGTGGTTGTGTTATAAAGTGGCAATAAATACAGTCTTGCAACACAACCTGGCGTAGATTTTCAACCCTCTTACTAATAAAGAACAAAAGAAATGTTCTAGTGCTATTTATTGTCCAGCAGATTCGTCTCATCTCAATCCATTTGCCGTTACATCAAATCAATTTTCTTCCGCACAACAATGGAGCCGGTATATTCATCCAAGAAAAAGATGTCACACTCTTGAGAAAGACAGGGTACATTGGAACAAGAGCAAAAATAACAGGCCATCACCCTGCTGTGTAGTTTTCTGGCATGTTGAAGCTCCTCTGCGAGGTGACTGCGAGTCTAGAGGATGAGAAGTGAGAGCGAGTAGGAGGATGGAAGGTGGGAGTGTGTACGGCGTCCATGTATTGTTTGCAAATCACCCCGCTGGCAAAAGGGACAGTCAGCTCTATAGCAGACGATGCACCCGGGGAGGAAAAAAAAACAAAAAAAAACAAGTCCAGTAGGAGACGTAGGAGGTGTGTGGGGGTGGGGGGGGGGGGGATTGAGCGAGCGAGGTGCAGTGCTAAATGTGGGCATTTATGTTTTGTCTCCGTGAATGTGGGGCGGTGAAGAAAAATGTGTCCATTTATGTCAGAGACGGAGATGAGGGGGGGGGGGATCGAGAGAAGAAAAAAAAAAAAGAATGCTTTCTTTATTTACTGGTGGTATGGATATTTGACTGCTGCTTGGAAAGCCAGTGTTCGATTTCAGAATGTCACCCAGGATAGAGACACTAATCAAGAATGGTTCTGCTTCTTTCTTGGGAGGAAAAAAAAAAAAGGGGGTGGGCTTTCAGGGCCATTATCAAAAAACGAAAACGTAGGGGGTGTGTGTGGTGGTGGGGGGAGTTGCTGTGGCACAGCAGGAAATGCTAACCGCTAACCTCATTTGCATGCAGGTCCAGCAAGAACGGGCCGAGCTTATTCCTTTTTCCAATCTCCATGTTAAATGCTGGCCGAGGAAACCAATGGGAATGAGGGTCATTGTTACCGCGCACACACTGCCGGTTCTACCTACATTCATACCCGACTCCAGGCAGGTGGTCAGAGAGCTTTTTTTTTTTTTAAATCACAATCATGCTTTAACCAACAGCAACGTTCCCCCGGCCGTTTCCCTTTACTCGACACCGTGTACCGCTCGCCACCTTTGTCCATCTTCCCCCCCGTCATAACCGGGTCGAGGACCCCGCGGCAGACGCATTCCGATCCTTCCATCCTTCACCCACCGAGTCCTTTTCGGCGGCGTGATGATCGCTATGACAACCATCACTTAAAAGCCACGGGGTAGGTGGAGGAGGAGGGAATGACAGCGTCTCGTCTTCTTCTCCGATGAGCTCATCTTCGCGCCGGCAGGTACCACAAGGTCAAACCCGTTGGAACTGGAAAAGTGGCTGCTTCCGACATGTAAATTATAGAAATTGATTTCTAAACAATTACTCTGTCCCCGTCGGATCGAAAGTACACAGGGATGGGGGTGGCGTACGCCGCATTGCTGGACATAATGAGGTATAAAAGCATAAAAAAGGTACAGCGACGAGGCCACTTCAGCTCGGTGAGGTTCTCACGTGTCGTTCTCCAGGTTTTCCTGCTAATCTAGAAAACATTCTGTAGGCAAATACATCTGCAGCCGACCACTCCCCAGTAGAGTAAAGGGGGATTAATGACATGGCAGTCTGAACCAACACAGCTTTTCCTCGGAACACTCCGAGTGTGCAGAATTCATGACCTAATCTACCTCTTTTTTAAGACTTATTCACTACCCCTCTCGTTCACTATGCACTCCCGCTTAATTTGTCCGTCTCCATTGGTTTCTACTTAAGGTTATGGGTCTTATAGGTACCATAAACTACCGGACTCCTTGCTTCGAAATGAAATATCTTATGATTAACCATCTTATTTGTATCGCAAGGGCAAAGTCATTCGACTAAATGCCCTTGATAAACAATGCAAGATCAATTTAGCGATTCATCTTTTCTCAGAGGCTCTGGGCGTGAAGAGTCGTGTGCACGCCGCGGACCTTCCTTACCTGCAGTTCGGTCATTATAAATAACCGCGCACTCGGCTGACAATGGCCCTACTCAGAAATGACATCACATCAGGATTTTTTGACCGGTGGCCAAACACTCTTTTTAGAGGCGATATATCCTTTCCCGAGAGAGCCGTCACTGTCTTATGGTTCCACTCCCCATAAAAACACGTCTCAAAAAGCTGCAGACATAGAGATGTTGGTTTTAGAAAATATTATCTCATGCCCTTTTCTAACCACGCAGGAAGTGAGATACCATTTTCGGACAATATTGCACACAGGATTATAAGACAATAAATTGTCCCATTTTCTATACATTAGGTACACCAGATATATAGTATATATAGACATCACCCACCCTATACTTTACATATTATTCTTTATTTCGTAATACCATGGAGTCTCACAGAGTAAAGTAAAACTACAGCGCCACGTAAAGTAATACTACTGAGCCTTGTAGAGTTATACCAAGGAGCCTCGTAGAATAATACTACACAGCCTAATAGAGTAAGACTACGGCGCCACGTAAAATAATACTACTGAGCCTCGTAGAATAATACTACAGAGCCTCGTAGAATAATACTACACAGCCTAATAGAGTAATACTACGTAGCCACGTAAAGTAATACTACAAAGCCTCGTAGAGTAATACTACACAGCCTAATAGAGTAATACTACAGAGAAAGGTAAAGTATTACTACCGAGCCTAGTAGAGTAATACTACCGAGCCACGTAAAATAATACCACGGAGCCTTGTAGAGTTATAGTATGGAGCCTCGTAGAGCAATACTACTAAAGCCCAATGAGTTATACTACAGAGCCTAATGAAGTAATAATATGGAGCCTCATAGAGAAATACTGTGGAGCTTCGTAGAGAAATACTGTGGAGCTTTGTAGAGAAATACTGTGGAGCATCGTAGAGAAATACTGTGGAGCATCGTAGAGAAATACTGTGGAGCATCGTAGAGAAATACTGTGGAGCCTTGTAGAGAAATACTGTGGAGCATCGTAGAGAAATACTGTGGAGCCTAATGTCTTATGGTGGTCACAGACTTATACTATGAAAGCTTAAGGAGAAACAGTATGGAGCCTCTTGGAGTATTACTACCATCCAAAAGAGTTACACACGGCCTGAACCAGAATTAATAAATAAGGCGCATCGCACTGTGCAGGATTTTAATAGTGCCTAATAGTCTGAAAAATACGATAAATAATTAATTTAGTTTTTTCCTTTTAGTCAGACCCTCGCTAAAAAAAAAACAACTTTCGTAGCCGTCTTACCCCTGAAAACGCAGGGTATTTCTGAACTACTGAGGTCTGCTGATGAATTGTCAAAACCCTTACTAAAAAAACAACAAAAATATTACACACTAAACCCCGTACTTCTGACGTATATGGAAAATATGAATTTAAAAACTAGTTATACATCACACGAGAAGAAAAGAAAACAGAGCTAAGATGAGAAACATTCCATCAGCCCTAACTGAGCAAGTTTACTCTAAACGCTCTTACTTGTTAAAGCCTTCCTAAGATGATTAAGAAAAAGAAAACGCTGTAATGTGATCTAAGGAGATCCAGGAGTGCTACATGAAACGGCGTCTGAGAATAAATCACATCCCTGTTAGGAGCAGGCGTCTAGCACCAGTGGCCAGATGCAGCTTCCCAGATCGCCACCTCCTCCACCACTGGCTGCCTTCTCTCTTTTCTCTCATGCTCTCTCCAGCTCTCATGCCTGTTAAAGGCTCGTCCTGCAGGGGCCTGGATGCACTTGTGTGGTACAACAACAGAGAAACCGCCCAAAGCTCTTAACAGCTCTTCCTCTACACTTCCTCCCTCCGTCTATCTCCACTAGTAGCACCAGCTCCTCCGTCTTTCCCAGCTGCACAGGCGAGTTGTTCCATATGAACTGCTGCCAGCTGAAAGCCTGCTACTCCTGAGAGACTGCTATTACTCAGAGCAAGCAGGGCTCCGTGTAGCCAAAGGGCTGCTCACCGAGCTGTAGATCTCCATGTTGTGACTTGTCAACACGGGGAAAAAAAATAAAAAATCTTTACCACGGCTGAGGCACTTCCAATCCACACAGAGGGGGGTTCTGATTGAGAACAGGTATCAGAACAATAGGGGGACAGGTTCGTTTAGATCTTCGATTTTTTTTCCCCACTTTGTTAAACACATCTTTGTTAAGTCACTCCGAATATATTTTTTCAGGCAAAGGGTTGACCAGATTCGTGGATCTGTCGGAAGTTTAGTAGAATTGTCAAATCGGATCAAAAAAAGAAAAGGTTGGTCCCTGGGAACTCTGGGATTAAAATGGTGACGATTCAATGAATAACGTTGGTGGAGAAGGTTTTATCACCAAGCGTTACAATGATAACCTGAAGTCAGATAAACTCTTCACCTTACCCACCAGGTACATTGTACTTCCTGAGACGAACTACATATATATATATATATATATATATATATATATATATTTACAGTAGATATAGATATAGATATGTCACAGTACAGATTGGAATCCAGTAGGATCTGGAATCCTACTAGTACCGATTGGAGTCCTGCTACTGAACTGGGATCTGAATATTGATACGTAAATCAGAGAAAAAAACGTAAGTTAGCGACTCAGTATAAAAGAGCTAATTTCCTCCTCCCAAGCCAGTTCCATAGTTGATGTCAAAGTGACAGCATAAAGTAGCTTGATCAAGTGATGGTGGTGGATGAGCACCAGCAGAAAGGAGATTGTCCTGGTAGAATTCCCATTCGTCCTAGGACAGACTGGAATTCCAATATTCAGATCCCAATACAGTAGTAGGATTCCAATCTGTACTAGTAGAGATTGTCATTCACTAGCGGAATCTGGAAACCTCCTAGGACAGATAGGAATTCCAATATTCAAATCCCAATACAGTAGTAGGATTTAAATCTGTACTAGTAGAGATTGTCATTCACTAGTAGAATCTGGAATCCTCCTAGGACAGATTAGAATTCCAATATTCAGATCCCAGTTCAGTAGTAGGATTCCAATCTGTACTAGTAGGATTCCAATCTGTACTTTGACATATACATCACCAACCTTACTATACTGTATCGTGTAATACCATGGAGTCTCACAGAGTACTACTACGAAAACCCACTTGGTTATACTATGGAGCCTCATGGGGCAATACTATCGAGGATCTGTAGGTACTTCCTGCGACGAACTACCATATTTTTGGGACTAATATGAAAACTTTCTTGAAAAATCCAGAGTGTGCCTCATTTATTAGTTCCGAATGTGACCTCGAAGTGACTTTATGTGGTACACGGCGCTGAAATGTTACAAACCCTTTTCATATTTTTCTGCCACATAATCCGTTTATAAGGTTGTAGGGGAGAAGGGCCTCACCCGACGAATAAAGAAAATATCATTCTCCACCATGGCATAGACGGGACTGAAGGAGAAGTGCACTTACTAATATAACACCATGGATTGGTTTTATAATTTAACTTCTTACAGACGATCACTAAACAGAAATCTATCCTAACACCAGATCTACAGTTGTTGGTGCCCCCCAGGTAATTATAGTATATTGGATTGAAACCACCTATCAAATTGCTAAAATATTTTCAATTTGGTTCAATTATTGGTAATTATTAAAAGTCTCAACATGACAGAAACATGAATACATAAATAACAATATTTTCCCATGATATTTGACAGCTCTGTTTTTGATTTTCTACATGGCTTCCAAGCAGCATTTCATTTTTTTTTTTTCCATTGTTTCTTGTAGGGTTTTTATTTCAATAAAGTGTGTGTAAATTATAAATCAATTTATTTGTTGTTTGGAATTAACATGCAAATAATCACTGCAATTTTTTCATTTTTGTGTTGCAATTAGACTTAAGGCCACTAGATGGCTGCAGGATAAAGTCGACTCTCCAGTGGCTTTTTAAAGGCTTTAAGGACATATTTTGTTTTAAAAACAATAGAAAATAGTTGCAACTTTAATAAGAGTTATGCAGTCTGTAAATGCAGTCAAGTACTACATATGTCGTTGAACTAACAGTATCAAAAGAATATCACAATAGACGGGCAATGATACGATGTATTGTATTGCCAGATTTGTACCAATAAAAAAACCCTAGAAATGATCGTTATCCATCAGGAACTTCTTAAATTAATTTCATTTAGCATTCATAATACATTGTAAAGCTTTTGTTACATTAAACTGATAGTAGCCCTTCATGTCACCCAGGAGTAGTTAGCGATAGCAAATAGTTGGTGACCCCTGATATAAACAGACAGCATCCATAAGGCATCGTTGTCATTAGCTTGAAAAATGTATACATTTCGTACCACCTTTTTCCACTTAAAATTCCATTCTATCTACCTTCTATTTTGGGGGCCGTTTCCAGATCGATGGTCGACATTCAAAATATCTGCATGACACACATATTGACATGCATCCCGTTCCTGGTGCACCAAATAGAAAAATAAAACCTCATTTTGAATCAACCGTAAAAGCTCCTGCAAGCAATATGAAGTTATTGCCTGGATTTGGTCTTCGGGCCTTCAGTTTGACACATGTGCCGCCGTTACATCAGACATGCCAATATCGCAGTCCGTATTGAAGACAAACATTCCATTTCCACCCCTAAGACAAATGGCAGCAGAATGTATGCAAAAATCCAATATTTAATTGTGTAAACCAAGTGCATTTTAATCAATTCAACCCATGTTTACAGTGGGATGAATACATGCGATGTCAAAGAAATGTGATGTTCAAATAAAAGCAAGTTTTACTCTCTTCGTCAAGAGTGTGTCGAGCAAAGCGTCCGCCACCTTTACCTTGCCCTTTAATTCATTTCTAACTTAAAGCCTGTGCATCATTATTCGCCTGGTCTCTGTTCGGCCGACGCAGCCAGCGCAGACCGAAGACCGTCGGCGGGAGAGACGGGAATGTCATAGTGGTTGTGAGGTGGGAGAATCTTGGCAGAAAATTCGCCATAAATTTATGCCAAGAGGGAAATGGAAACCTTCTCTCATTTTCCTTTCCCCTTAATCCAATGTTTTTAAGCCCCAGACCCACCAAGGTCATTATAATCATAGCAAGTGGAAAGAAGCCAGTGACCCGCCATTACGATAGGGGAGAAAGCCACCCAGTCACTCTGCCGCAGGTTGAGAGAGGGGGGGGAGGTTTCAGAACGAAAAAGTAATACACATTACGCAGCAAAACTACCACATGATATGATTTGCCACAAATATTTTTTAAAGGTTGTGCTCTTTTCTGAAGCTCACAGCTTCATGCCGGTGCCCACCTTGAATTTCACACAGAGAATCCATTAATAATCTAAACATTTACAAACAATTTAAATATAAAACACTTAGAAATAGGGCTGTGTATTTGAAAGAATCTGGCGATATGACACGTATACAGGGTCAATTATACGATATATTGATACTGCAGGGACGACAGTACATTTGTAGTATTGCAAAAGTACATTTCTTCTTCTGGTTTTTGCAGAATTTACAGACTATGTGACTCTTGGCGAAGTTTTAACTGCTTTTTTTGTTGCAAAATATGTCCAAACGTCGGCTTTTTAAAGCTGCTGAAGTCGACAGTATATCCTCTCGTCCTCAGTCGTCACTGGGATGTTGCAGGATTTCAATGTTCCTTTAGTTGCGAGGGACTTAAAGACGGCTGCCATCAAGCGAAAAATTTAAGAAAAATCCTGTGCACTTTATGTATGAAAATAAATCTGTTAATTTAAAGTACATCTTATAGTACAACAAATATACTGTGACAATGTCTGAAAAGGGTAAAGAGCAAAGTTCACAACCCAAAGAAACGTTCACCACATTAAGCATGGCCAGCGACAAAAATATGTTAACAAAACAGCACTTCAGTGTTAACCATAAGGATTTCACCAATACTGCGCGGTTACATTGTATCTGGTGAGGGCAAGGACATGTACATCACAATACAGGGTCGATTATACTATATATTGATACTGCAGGGACGACAGTACATTTGTTGTATTGCCCAAGTACATTTCTTCTTCTGGTTTTTGCAGAATTTACAGACCGTGTGACTCTTGGCGAAGTTTTAACTGCTTTTTTTGTTGCAAAATATGTCCAAACGTCGGCTTTAAAAGCTGCTGAAGTCGACAGTATATCCTCTCGTCCTCAGTCGTTGCGGAGGACTTAAAGACGGCTGCCATCAAGCGAAAAATTTAAGAAATGGAATCATTTTATTTAACAAACATGTTATTGATCTATAAACCATAAAAGAGTTATGGTAACACAAGCCAAAAATGGAAATATATACTCGATACAGTAGTTGTGGAAAAGAACATCTCAATGTAGTGCAATATAAAATGAGTTAGAAGTGGTTTGCCTACAATAATAAAGATTGTAATTAATTTTAGAAAAAAAATACAGTAGAAAGTAAATCAATATCCACATAAGGTGCAATTAATCGAGAGGGGAAGTTTTTTTTTTAATATTTGGTTTTGGTACATTTTTTGAAGTTTTCTTTTGCTTCTTTCATCATTGTCAGTTTTGGTATTTTTTGTAATGTACAAAAAGAAAATAGAATAAGATGGAAGATGTCCAAGCCCCCAAATCCTTTCAGACGACGTTTAATGTGAAAAGAGTATTCAAATGGAACGTGTTCATTCAAAAAAAAATCAAGGTTTTTCAATATTATGTAAAATATGTGCGTTTTATTCAAATGTATTAACAGGAAAGTCAAAGGCAAGAACGTCTCCTGTGCTGCAGAATATGGTTTAATTTTACTTTTCCCTGTAAAAATTATAAATGACGAGCGCTGTAATGAAATCCATCTCCAACGAGAACACAAAAAGAATTCCTGCAGTGCAATCTGAAGATCCACTCTCAAACACAACTGAAGTGCAGGTCTTAATCAAGCAGGTATTTAAATATATAGTTTTTTTCCAGCAATTAACTAGTTAATTAACTAGACTCGGGAGTGAATGCCTTTTTTTAAAGTTCAAACTTTGTCGTTTAAAAATGTAGTTAAGGTTAAATGAAAACATTCAGACGTTCCAAAAATGTCCAAATTTCTATAGTTAGATACAGGCCAAAGTAAATCCAAGAATAAAATATATACATACAGATGACTTTCTGGTTCAGAAGTGAAGCGACCCGCAGTACTACAAGGGGCACCGTCGCAGTACTACGAGGGGCACCGTCGCAGTACTACGAGGGCCACCGTCTCGCAGTACTACGAGGGGCACCGTCTCGCAGTACTACGAGGGGCACCGTCTCGCAGTACTACGAGGGGCTCCGCCGCAGTACTACGAGGGCCACCGTCGCAGTACTACGAGGGCCACCGTCGCAGTACTACGAGGGGCACCGTCGCAGTACTACGAGGGGCACCGTCGCAGTACTACGAGGGGCACCGTCGCAGTACTACGAGGGCCACCGTCTCGCAGTACTACGAGGGGCACCGTCTCGCAGTACTACGAGGGGCTCCGCCGCACTACTACGAGGGGCTCCGCCGCAGTACTACGAGGGGCAGGGCCGCAGTACTATGAGGGGCAGGGCCGCAGTACTACGAGGGGCAGGGCCGCAGTACTACGAGGGGCACGGCCGCAGTACTACGAGGGGCACGGCCGCAGTACTACGAGGGCCACCGTCGCAGTACTACGAGGGGCACCGCCGTAGTACTAACCTATCGGTCACGCAGTAGAACAGAATGCACCTTAAAATCCTGTGCACTTGATGTATGAAAATAAATCAGTTCATTTAAAGTACATATTATAGTACAACAAATATACTGTGACAATGTCTGAAAAATCTGAAGAGCAAAGTTCACAACCCAAAGAAACTTTCACCACATTAAGCACAGCCGGCGTCAAAAATATGTTAACAAAACAGCACTTCAGTGTTTATGATAAGGATTTCACCAATACTGCGCTGGTACATTGTATCTGGTGAGGGCAAGGACATGTACAGAAACATAATGTAGGATATAAGTAAAGACCATTTAGCTAAGGAGGGTTTAGAAAACCTTTTTCCCCTCTACTCAGAGAAAAGTGGCAATGAAAGAAAAGAATGATAAGCCTACCATAGAAACACAGGTCGTGACATGATCATTTACTTATTAAAAAAAAAAAAAAAAGAATCATTATTCACCAGCAAAAAAAAAAAAGAAAGTCTTTACTACCTCAAAGTACTTAAAAAAAATAATACCCACATTTTTATAGCCGAGTGATAAAAGAAATTATAAAAACAAAACCGGACCTTCAAGGTTATAAAGAATGGCAGTTTCATTGTAACACTAAAGGTCATGTTTACTTGTCAGAGTGAAGGCGCCATACTGTACTGTGACCTCCATAGTCGGCTTATGCACCCACAGACACACACGCAGGGGACGCGCACACACACACACACACACACTTGAAAGACTCCCTCACAATCTGTGCCACAGACAATGGAGCTATTCGCACAGCACTCCCTGGGCCTGTATATGTGGGTCCGTGCTATGATAAAGCACCTCCAGCATTAAAGCCAGTGTATTAGCTTGGCCTCTCCCGCCACAGATGAAGAGATTTCGAAAAGCTTGATATTGTGCTTGTCGGTTGGCACACCACCAGGGTGTTGTTGGCTGAATAATGAAAACACACAGACTGACAGCAAATGGCATGAGGTGACACATTCACTCCAGTGTGGGAAGATTCAAAACAAAGCGCAAAAAAAAAAAAAAAGCTTCTGACAAATTTATACTTTCCAGTGACAGTTTGTTGACTGCCGAGGGAAAGCGACGCCCGAATCAGGAGGATAAAAAAAGCTGTCGTACAAAAGGCTCGGCGACACATCAAGACGACACAATCTGCATTTGGGTGAGGAGTATTTTTTTGTGTAAGGAATTGATCAGGAAATTGCAGAAAGTAAAGACTCTGAAGCAGTATTTGGCATCTTTGCCCAGGTCAAAGGAAAGTGTGCAGACATAAGCTTTTTTTTTTATCATTCACAAATATCCTCTACTCTGTTTTTCGTCATGGTTATTATGATCGTACGGTTGGGTTAGAATGAAAAGTCAAAACTTTAGAACATTTAGAACTTCTCAAAAGATTCCTCAGCCCCAGACATCTGTAATATAGATGCACGAGACATTCCTAAGCAAGAACAACCCATCAATCCAACTCAAATTAAGGAAGCGTACATACATTTGGATTAGAAATAAAAGCAGTTTCAAAGGACGAGGTCTTATGATACGGAAAATTCTCATCGAAAAGCTCATAATAAAATGAATGTCATGAACAGAGCAAAAGCTCTGATGGTTAGCATTAGATTCCACATTACTTTGGATAATATTGTACATATCAGACCCGTTTTCAGTGCCATAATAAACCCCAACCCTAATGTTTATCAGCCCTACTCTGTGGACAGTAAGGTACTACACAAGCAGATGAAGTCTGGTCCTGTCCTGGGGGGTGCTCGCTCCAGCCAGTAGGTGGTGGGGTGCATCATCACCGAGCAGCTCCTTCAGTAGCCGACTTAAAAGAGTGTGTGATGGAGAGATACCACGAGTCCTTTCTGCTGCTGTCAGACTACAACCAGTTCTCTTTCCCCGAGTCTCCAAATGTACTGTGTGTACAAGATAAGCTCATTTGTTGCTTGTTTTTTACTTTCCCCCACTATTGGTTATATAGTGCACAGGTTAACAACATGTTTCACTTCTATTAAGCTCTTGGTTTTTGTACAGGTCACGAGATTTACTTTTTCCAACTATTACCTTAGTTTCAGCAGCATCCTTATGATGCTTTTTTTTTATTCCACACATATTTACATCAGACCTTCCTTTTCAACAGTTTAATTGTATATTAGGAATACAATCATCTTCAACCAAGTTGCTAAAATTGGTCAATTTCATGCATTTGAACTACAGTACTATTAACTGCCGTTCTGGCTGAATATTTCACAGCATATATATATATATATATATATACTATTCGGCATTTAGATGTCCGATACAAGGATTATGAAACTATGGTATGATGTGGGGATGAGTCTGGTGCTGTGTCTCAAATCGCATACTTGCGTCTCAATTCTTAGTATGCGAAATTTTGTGCGCCATACACACTAAATTGTCGTACTAAAACGCCAACAAAACTGAGTATGGTTCGATGAAGACTATCTACCCTAAACGACTGCCATCTTAGTGACGTTGTAAACGGAAGTTACGTCATATATATATGCATATACTGTATATTCATATACGTACAGGTGTATTTTCCGCAGCAGTACTTCGGTGCTGATACCAGCTTAAATATCTCTCGAATATTTTGATTCTCATATCTTTTCTTTATTTCCAAACTTGCAAAACGTGCTGCCAGTAGGTGTCGATAGCGTTCAAACAACTGGTTGCAACCATCGTTAAATAGTAGTAGAAGAAGAAGCTGACGCGTCATTTCCTGTTAGTGCGTAGCGGCAGTGTGTGATTTGAGAAGCATTATCGGTGGAGAATTTGCGTACTAGTTAGTATGTACACTATCCTGATGCATACTAACTTCTAGTAGACTAAGAGAAGTATGCGATTTGAGAAATTAAGGACAGGCCAAAAAATGAAGAAGTAAATGTAAAAAAAAAATGAATCAAAATAAACCTTGTTTTTGAATCATTCAAATGTTATTAGAATAGAATGATTTGATTGAAGATATCAAGTACGGGTATCAAGTCCTGGATGACCCAAAGTATTCACTACTGTGCTCTTTTATTGTATTGTGTCATTTTTAAGGGGTTTGCTTTTATGTTACGCACTTTGTAACTACGGTTTAAAAAGTGTCATATAAATACAATTATTATTATCACAGAATAGTTACGATAGTACATAACAACGGTTCTGGACACCAACCTCTGACATCTCCATGGTTCGTGTGGTTGTAGCAATTTTCAAACAATTTAGAAGAACAGGAAAGTAATAAAGGTTTCATGACATCAGGCCCGTCACACCGCTGAGATCCAGCGTCCAAAACGCTTCACCGAAACATGACGTCCATGCGTTTCCTCCCCATCAGTGCACCAACCATCACCCTCGCCTCACCTCGCAGCCTCGGCGAACAGCACCACAATGATTTGAGAGGAACTCCGGGTTAAACGCTCTAACAAAGATAAAATGCTTCAAAGTAGGGGGAAAATATAATAACAAGACGCGTATCAGAGTTTAATGTGGACAGATAATAACTGCTTACGAACAGCTGGCCGAGTCTGACATTTAAGAGTGAGCAGATAAATGTGTCGAGCCTCCGATGATTTAAGGGTGAATCATCCACTTTTTGCCATTTCATTTGCATACCAATGTGACTAATTGAAACGTCTGCTTGTATTTGCCCGGGACGATAAAGAACAGACTTTATAAAAATGAAGGCCTACAGGCCACTTCCGGCCCACAAGACTATACCCTCCAGCCTGTGAGAAAATACATCAGTATAGAAGGAACAACTCAGATCACTGCTTATTTCATAGTGGCATCTATTTAGTAAGTAAGTAAAGCAAAGGTTATTTGTGTAAAGCTATGCCTGGGTCACTAATCCAGAATTTTAAAATTGATCCTGAAAGAAACTAGCAGCCAGTTAAGAGTTTTAAGGATCAGGGGAAATGTGAGTTCTTCTACTAGAGCGGCTCAGAATTCTCGCTTCAGAGTTTTGTATCAACTGCAGGCGAGACAGATCCTTCTTGTTTACAATAGTCTAAACGAGAAGACACAAATGCATGGATTACAAGCTCCAGATCATGTTCACAAGGATTTGAACCCATCATACTGAATATTTTTCAAGACTTTGTCAAGAGGGAAACACTTGTCCTGCCACATGTGAAACTGTCAAACAGTACAAATGTGTGAGTAAATATGTTTTTAAATGACAGCATTCCTGTCATGTATGCGTGTTTCTTTGCCAACTCCTAGTTCGTATTAGTTATACTTAATATATATTGGAGCACTATTAAGATCCTCACCTTTGAATGAGGAGGATGAACTAATATAAAAAGAGTAGAAATTGTTTTTCCAAACAATTCTACAACCCTTTAAACAGGCATCAGCTGCCAGAGTTCAACATTTGTTAATGAGGAAGGATCATGAGATGGCAGTTTATTTTCAATTACTTAACTCTTGAACAACTACAGCCTCTCCACCTCTTTATATGAGCTTTACTTTTACTGTGTAACTCTCTTTTACAATCATTTCCCATTATCACCATTTCTAGGATCAAATTTTGTATCGTTTCATCAGGGAAGAACGTTTTATAACTAAAACACATACAAGTAGGAACCAATTATTCATTCATTCATACAATTTCAACTGTTTTTTAACCAACAATGTTACCTGGAGCTATGGACACTTATTTTCTATTCACCCTCGTCTCGACCTTTAATCTTCATACAAGGACGTAATGTTTTTGAATTAAATAAAAATGACCAAAACTTCTGCCTATTTGCTACCTTTAGTGAGATCACATCATACAACACACTTTTCTTAAAACACAAAAGTAGAAAGATTTACTGCCAAATGTTTTCACACTCTATAGAATTAAAAGTGTGTTTGACACACAGTGAACATAGTAATGACAAAGATAATAATATCAATTGTAGTCAAATGTTGAATGAGGACAAACTATGACATTATATTTTCTGCATTAAGACCAAGTTTAGTTTTAATACTCAAGTTACTTCAGTAATCCTGTGTCACCCGCCCCTATCCCCACTTTCATCACATATTGAGTATTTTATGCATATTGTTCCTTTTATCCAATCTTTTTTTATTTCGATTTCCTTTACAACAACAAAAACACGACTTCCTAAAGAGAAAAAACTCCATGTATAGTAACTATATACTTGGCCAGGGGTCTCAGGTCTTATGATTGTTTAAATACAAAACATCAAATGAATTAACCTTAAGTCAAGAAAAACATAGAGATGTCTCAAACCAGAATCAGAAAAAATGTATTAAGTAAGCAAGTAATTTATATTTATATAGCACTTTTCTAGACCAGGGTTACAAAGCGCTTAAACTATATTAAAAAAAAAATACTCCAAACAATATATACTAAAAAGATAACACAGAGAAAAACACAGGAGTCCCAGAAAATCTAGGAAAAGCCTGCACGAATAAGAAAGTCTTAAGATGTTTCTTGTGTTGTAAACACCTGACATTCTTTGAGCTTGATGGATCTACTGACTCCTTTAAGAAACATCTTAAGACGTTTTTATTTGTTCAGGCTTTTCCTTGATTTTCTGGAACTCCTGTTGTGTTATCAGTTATATCTTGACCTTTAAAGTATATATTTTATTGAATATTGTTTTGATTGTTTAAGCGCTTTGTGACCCTGGTCTGGAAAAGCACTATACAAATAAAAATTACTTATTTACATTGATATTACAAAACATGACAATGAAATAAAGTGAATGGAATAAGCCAATAAAACACAGAATACAATAAATTAAAACAGGAGCAAGTTTGATGTATATAGACACACACTTTCGTATCCCCCCTCTAAAGTATTTGAACAGTAGAAGAAACATCTTAAGACGTTTTATTTGTTCAGGCTTTTCCTTGATTTTCTGGAACTCCTGTTGTGTTATCAGTTTTATCTTGACCTTTAAAGTATATACTTTATTGAATATTGTTTTGATTGTTTAAGCGCTTTGTGAC